>NC_135783.1:270875987-271224321 GCF_051106095.1 Pogona vitticeps | reverse complement strand
TGAATTGAAAGCTTCCTATCCTCCTTTTTCAGGTGTCCCTTGCAACCTGGTTAGACTTTTAGGAGCCTTTGGTGGATGGCCTTTAATAGCCAAGTAATACACCAAATAACTATGAATGCTTATCTTAAAAGAATGGATTTCTTGTTGAGATTGTAAAGCATGAGATATCTTGATAGTAACATTTTAGAAACTCGTACAACTGATAACATCTCTCACAGATCTCCTCCATCGGATTGCTTTTATAGCTACATTAACGTATAGCCCTGTCACCGTTGACCTATGCACCTCTTAAGATTTATGAAAAAAGAAAGAACTGGAACTTAATTTTTAAAAAAGCAGAAGTGCAACCCAGTAGAATCAATAGAAACATTTCTGTTGACCTCAGCAGAAATGCCATTTGAGATTGTAAAGCATGAGATATCTTGATAGTAGCATTTCAGAAACTTGTAAAGCTTGTTTATATAAAATTGTGTGGGACGATTACCATGTCCTGTGTGAAAACATCCAGTACACAGGTAAATTCCATAGTAAATAAACACTGTAATAAGAGCTGTGAAAAACATAGCAAGTTCCATACTGCAGGACAATTTTTTGTACCAAATGTTAAGTTCCTTGCGCAAGTAAGAGAGAAAACTGTGAGCACATGCTACTGACCAAATTTGGGTAAAGGGTGGGGAGGGATGATAGTATGTCCCTTTGATTGTTAAAGCCTTGTGAGGCCATTTGTCACAGAGGCCTAATTGACAGAAACAAGTAGTAGGTTTATCACTGTGGTGTAATAGAGACAGACTGATTTAGGAGACCTGGGTTCAAATCCCCACTTAGACATGGAAACTAATGGGTAGGGTGGAACTGGTAAAACCATTTCTTAACTTTCTCAGTTACCATGAAAGCCCCATTAGAGTCTCTATAAGTCAGCTTATTGGTTCAGTGTACTTACTCTACTGTGATTTACTAAGCTAAGCAGCTGGATTTTGGCCATGGATTTTGGGAATTCCCTGGTTGTCTTGTATTTCATCTACAGTCAACCCTTGACTTACGAACGGCCCCACATATGGACTTTTCAATTTACGAATAGCTCCGTTGGCAAAAATTGGCATCGACTTGTGAACGGAGCTCGACCTACGAACGAGGTCGAGGCTCCGTTAGCAAGTCAATGCCATTTTTTTGCCAACGGAGCCGTTTGTAAATGGCTCCCTGCAAAAAGGCAGGGAGAAAGGGCTGGAAATTTGAATTTCCCGCCTTTTCTCCCTGCCTTTTTGCCTTCAGAGCTCTCAAAGGGCTTTCTCCGATGTTGGGGAGAAAGCCCTTTGAGGGCTCTGAAGCCACCGATCGTGGCGGCGGGGACCCCCAGGGAGGTCTCCCAGGGCTTGTCCGCCACCATGGGAGACCTCCCTAGGGGTCCCCGCCGCCGTGATCTGTGCCTTTGGAGCTCTAGCTAATAAATACTTCAGAAGACAAAATCAGCATCCAAAATTACCCAAATTGAAGAACTTGGACTAAGCAAACAAACTGAATTCCACCGTGGGAAATGTAACATTTTAAATTTTGGCAATAATCAAAAGCACAAGTATAGGTTGATGCTTGGCTTGATAGCAGTATGTATTGAAAGGATCTAGAGGTCTTAGACTGTACACTAAATATGAGTCAGTCGTGTGATGTAGTGGGGGAAAATGTGAATGCGGTGCTTCAAGGAATTATGGTATCTGGATCACGGGAATTAATAGTGTATTTCTGTTCTGCTTTAGTCAGAGTTCACCTGCAGTACTGTGCAGTTTTATGCACCACAATTTATGAAGCATATTGAAAATATGCCCAGAGGAAAGTGTCTGAGGTAGTAAAGGTTCTGAAAGTCAAACAGCATGAGGAACATTTGAGGCAGCTGGTATATTTAGTCTAGAGCAGTGGTTCTTAACCTTTGTTCCTCGGATGCTTTTGAACTGCAACTCCCAGAAACCCCAGTCAGGACAGCTGGTGGTGAAGGCTTCTGGGAGTTGCAGTCCAAAACTCCTGAGTAACCCAAGGTTAAGAACCAGTGGTCTAGAGAAGAAAAGTCTAAGAGGTTACTCTGGCTTTTCACACAGTTTACTGCATATGTTTTTAAATTGTTCTGTGATTTGTTCTTGCTGGCTTTTTGTTTCTTTTTCTACGTAAATTTCTATTTTTATTATGTTTTATTGATTTTTTTAAAAATTGTCTTCAATTATATGAGGAAAGACAGGGTATAAATATTTTATTAAATAAATAATTATTTTGGGTTGCTGTTTTTAGAACCCCACTAGTTCCACTTTGCAGTATCTTGCCTTATAAGACATCACAAAAATATTTGTGATTGCAGGAAGATCACCTATGATGTACGTTTGCATCCATGGCAATTTTGGACTCTGTTCTGCCCACAAAGATGCTGATAACTGTGGCATTGTGATAATGACAATACTATACTTTGAGCAATCCTAAGTAGTCCATATACAATTAGACATATCCAGTGATGCATGAGTATAAAACCACTCTTAAAATTGATTTTTTTTTTTTGTCCTGTCCTATCCACTGCAACTTTCTGCAATCCATGTAAAGCCTTTTATGGGATTTGCAGGTCTTGGGAAAGACCTGAGATGTGGCACAAACAACAATGGCAGAATAGAAAAAACTAGGTGGAGGCACTTTGTCAAAGCAGGAACATGGGGTGGACAGGCAGCAGGCCTGCAGTGGGAAAGAGGTGGGAAGACATTCATGTGCAGAGGGACTTCTGGTTGTAGGACTGATAATAGACCCCAATGCAGTGATTTCTCACAAGAAACATGAAAGCAATCTTGTGGATTTCAATATTGTATTTGAGCATTAATGTCATAATACATGTAATGTTGTCAAGAAATCACCTGTAGGTGAACACCTAATTATATGTTATATATATATTGCTTTAAAAACTGTTCACTGAGGAAGTGAAGTGAGTTTCTCCTGTACACGACAGGCATGTGGACCTAAGCAGTGTTACATTAAAACAAGGGTGATCAAGGTGTGGCACTCCAAATGTTTTTGGATTACAGCTTTCATCAGCTCAAGCCAGCAAGAGCTAATGGTAAGGAATTCGGGGAAGTGCAGTCCAACCACATCTGAAGACCCCCCTCCACATTGCGCACTTTGCATTAAAAGCTTCATAAACTTAATACCATATTGTTGCAGCCCCCGGAGCTCTATAAATATGCTAATAGTCATATTCTAGTAATATACATATGCTTCACAGAATACAATTATTTATTAAATACTTTTCAAATATGATAGATTGTCAGTTGTATTATTAATAAATAAAATGAGTGCAGTATGTGCACTGACAATATTGCAGTATTTTCTGTTCTCTACATAAAGAACTGTTGGTATTTCTCCTATAAATGCTAAGCTAGTAGAACATAAACATTTTTATATAAAAGAGGTGGTTTAAAGTACATAGTTTTAGAACAAAGTCTTTCAGAGCCAAAAAGTCTTCCTTTGCTTGTCAAGTTGCTTTGTGGAGTGATCAGAATAGAGAAGTGGCAAGAAAAAGATGCAAAACGCCTTTCCCATCTTCTTTTTGACTACTTGAAACAAGGCCCGTTCAGAGCTTTTCCTCCACAAGGTTTCAAATACATATTGTAGCTTCTTCTGACTGAAATTCTTATAGCATAAGCAAAGTTATAACTTTCAGTACATTTCTCACTAGTAAATCCACTCTCTCTCTCTCTGTGTGTGTGTGTGTGTGTGTGTGTGTGTGTGTGTGTGTGTGTGTGTGTGTGTGTGTGTGTGTGTGTGTGTGTGTGTGTGTGTGTGTGTGTGTGTGTGTGTGTGTGTGTGTGTGTGTGTGTGTGTGTGTCCCCCTCCCAAAAAATATGATTTGGTTTAAACTACAAATAGGATTTTAGCGTTTGCTGTATAAATTGCTTTTACCCCCTTTTTAGAGCCAAATTAACACATTGGGTTAAAGATACGTTTTGATGTTTTAAGAGAGTTAGCCCTTTTCCCCCTGTAAGAATCATCTTTTGCTTTGGTACAGGCAGAAAAAAGGAATCATCTCCTTAAATCATGACTTTTACAGGATTAATTTCATGGGTTCTATTTAAAGTTAAATCATACAGTCCCTGATGACTTTTTGATATAATGCATAGTTTGATTCTTAAGGCTCAGTTCAGATGCTCAACAAAACCTGTGTTATTTACCTGCAGTTTACCTATGTCATGGCCGAGAACATGGAAGCACTAATTGTATTCGCTGATCTGTTCATATGCACTAGACACCATTATTTGCCTCACTATGATGACAATTTTTAAGCTGCCAAATTTGCTTTTTGCCTGACAACAGGCTTCCAACTCCTGAGTGAAAATGAATGCAGAGTAACACAATAATGACTTGGTGACTTGTGAAAGCTTTGGAATGGCAGTGATGGAAATTTTTCCATCTCCAAGCCTTCGATCCTGTGCTACTCAAATTAATTTCATGTAGGTACAGAGAATCCAGAGAAAGGAAAGGATAACAGGAGTAGAAAATGTGAGGAAGAAGCAAAATAGATGGCAAAAGCAACCTGTCCCATCTCTTCTAGCAGTAGTGAGGAAGAAGAGGCTAGAGGAGAGGGAAAAAAGTACAGTATGTCAGAAAAAGAGAAAGAGAAAGTAAAGAGGGTGGCAGAAAGAGAAGGCAACCTCAGTCATTTTTGTTTCTCCACCACCAACAACATGTGGGCTCCAGCAAATCAATAGGGAGTTCCACCCTTGAGAGGAAAAAAGGCTCCACCATCCTATCTTCACTGCTGCTTCTGATACAACTATTGTTCTTCAGTATTTTCATGGTGGCAATAGTCACAGAATTATAAAATCATGGTGGCAATAGTCACAGAATTATAAAATCATATAATAATTAAGAAGGAATGGGCCTATAAGGCCGACAAGTCCAAGCCCCTGTTCAATGCAGGAATCCAAATCAAAGTATTTCTGACAGATGGCTGTCTATTTTTTTCTTGAATATCTCTAGTGTTGGAGTGCTCACCAACTCTCAAGACAATTGGTCCCATTGTCATACTGCTCTAACAGTTAGAACGTATTTCCTAATATTCAACTGACTTCCTGTAACTTGAGCCCTTTATTAAATGTCCTGCACTCTGGGATGCTCAAGAACAGATCCCACCCCTCTTCTGTATATTTCTCTTCTCTGTCTTTTGCTATGCACATACCTGAAAAATGTTTTTGTACTGCTTTTAACATCTCTTGCTAACCTTACCTCATTCTTCCCTTTTGCCTTCCTAACACCTCATTGCAACTCTTTTCTACTTCTCTGTACTCTTCCTTTGTGGCCTGGTCTTCCTTTCACTTCCTGTATGTGTCCTTTTTTCCATTTTCTTAGGTTTGTTGTTTTTGTTTGTTTGTTTGTTTGGTGTTTGTTTTCACCAGTTTTTTTCTGCTGTTTAGGATCAAGCCCTCCTAATAGTTTCCTAACACATAAACTACATAATATAAAATCAGCAAGAAACCAAAACTGTAAAACCTCAGAAAAACAGAATTAATAATTAAAAAGAACCTCAGGTAAACTAATCACATACCTCATTCAGCTGAAAAAAAAAGGAAAATCAGATGGTTGTAACCTGCAGATGGTATGTAACAACTCAATAAAATCCTAATTTAAGAGAAGACAACTATAAAAGAAAAGTTTTTTAAACGTGCTTAAAGACTTCAGTTACCAAGCTTTACATCTTTCCGTTTCAGAAGTTGAGGCTTCTAAACTGGACCTGAAAATGAACCAGCAACCTGTGCTGCTAATAAAATATAACTGTGAAGTTTTCTGAATGCTTATTGAGAGCCTATGCTTGAACAGTCACTTTTTATAATAATTTGCGAGCCATTTTTAAAGACAGCCCTCCACGCCTCCCAATAAGCTACTATTTAGCACATTAGGCAAGCCCTAGATGTCATTATCCATGGTTACTTGAGGAAAAACCCATCTTTTCTACACAATTTTTTACTTGGCATATGAATGCAAGCATTCCTGGAGAATACAGTTAGTACCTGAGGTTTCTCGGTTATCACTGAGTCTAGCAAAAGGTGTTTCTTATTATTAGTTTGCAGTCATTCTTAGCATCAGCTTTAAGTTAAGAATATAAAAACAATTCTGTTGGATGAGACCAAATGCCTACCTGGTTAAGCCTTTTGTTTCTGCACGGTCCAACTGCATGCCTCAGGGAAACTGAGAAATTGGACATAAATTGTGTTCAGGAAATGATATACAGAGACCTGCCACCCTTGTTGCTGGAAGTCATATATAGCCATCCTAATTGTTAGCCCTTGATAGCCTCATCGTCATGGAATTTGTTGAATCCCCATTTTAAAGTGTTGTGTTTGGTGACCATCACAACATTTGTGGTAGCAAATTTCATAGTTCAGCCATTTGTTGTGTAAAGAAGTACTTCCATTTATCTGGTCTGAGTTGCCTGCTATTTGGCTTCATTGGACAACCGCTGCTGGGTTTGCTGTTATGAGAGAGACCCAATGCCCTCTTTCTGTACACATCACATAAAGTACAACTTCATAGTTTTTGCTATCAACTCAAGCTGCAGGGGCTGAAATGTTGTTCCTCAAAAAAGGTATTTCAGAAGTCAAAAGCAGCCACTTTGTTATAAAGTTGAGCATGCAGGATATAGACTAGCCAGCAGGAGCTTTCCAAAATGAAACATTGTATACATTCATAGATGGTGGAGGGAGATATTTAGAGAAAAGTCACAGAAACAGACTGAAAAGAAAAGTTTTCTTTAAAAGAGAAAAACAAAACAACACAGGTTTGCTTTAAAGAAAGTAATGGAATTACAGTACTCAAGAAAGGGGGATATGTTGCCATATATCTTTAGTAAACATTCTCTCAGGATTTCTGAGACCGAACAGTTACCTCAAATAAGTTTTCAAAGGGGAAATCAGCTCCACATTTGAGGCAATATGAACTTTTAACCCTGTCAATCAGGCTGCAGTTAGCTATTTCTTAGCTACCTTTTTAACTCCTTCCTGTATAAGGAGTTAATCATTCTTGCAGGGGATTCTGTGTCTGGTTGTAAAAATGGAGACACAGAACCAATATTAATTTTTTAAAAACACAGATTTTGAAAATATTTTTAAAAGGTATTTTAAAAGGAGTACAACACAAATGTTGAGAAGCTTGCTCATTTAAGCTGTGAAATTATGGGAGTTTGGGGGGATGTTTGTTTGTTTTCTCTTTGTGTCTAGGGTGGTCCTAGTTGATGTTAGCAGAGCTTTGGTGCCTATATCTTGTCCTAGTCTATCATATCTCCATCTTGTCACAGTACAGTGGTGCCTCGCAAGACGAATTTAATTTGTTCCGCGGTTAATGTTGCCTTGTGAAAAATTCATCTTGCGAAATGCATTTTCCCATAGGAATGATTGATATCTAATTAATGCATTCCTATGGACAAAAAAAGTCATAACAAAGTCAAATTTGGTTTACAAAGGGTTTATTAAGTGCTCTTTAAAGCTATACATATTGTGCAGATCATTTTTAAAATTTCAATTAAAAAACTTCAACTTTTTAAACATCATAGAAAAGCATTTAAAACTCAACAAACATGAAGCAGGAACAAAAAACGGAAAACATTTGTCTTGTGAAGCATGGCCATAGGAACATTTGTCTTGCGAGTCATCAACCCCATTGCCAAAACCATTTGTCTTGCGAGGCATCAGTGTACAATTAATGTTATGTGCCATCAAGTCACTTCTGAGCAGAAGAGGGCATCCAGCAGACCATTTTGATTGCTAACATGAGCGTCATCAATAGGTAAAGTTTGGCATTCTTTGCTATGTAAAGTTTGGCATTCTTTTTCCTGCTTGTAATGTGGGCATGATATTTTTAGCAATGTTGGGCCATTTCCTGCCATTTTGAATTATGGATACAGAGGAACAATATCCCACATTCACAAATAGAGATGAGGGTATTTATATATGAATATGAATACCACTGCACAGGTGGAGATAACGAGGGTCTGGCCCCATGGGGCCAGAAGGTCCACTCACCAATGCACTAGTGCTGCGGGGTACACACTGCCGTCCTATCATTCTAGAGATTGCGATCGCCAAGCCACTCTTTGACCTGGCAAAGAGGCTTGTTGCCCTGCCTCCTGCCAGGAGTGGCTCAGTGATAGCAATCTCCAGAGTGATGGGACGGCAGCACAGACCCCACAACATTAGGGCATCAGTGAATGGAACGTCTGGACCCTCATTATTTCCACCTCTCCCCATCTCTATTCATAAACCATAGGTTTTCTTTGAAAAACTGAATTACTTTAATCCCCACTTCATCCATAACGATGCAAAATAAAAATTAGGGAACATCCTCCCTTTTAGCCACCCAAATATGAGTGCAATAATGGCTAAAAATAGAAGTATTTACTCAGTATCCTACATGCATACTGGGGAAAGGCATCATTTCTGGTAAAAAGAAATCAAAATATCCCAAATACAACCCCTCCTCCCCCCCCCAGGTTACAGGTTTAAGCCTGCAAGATCAGGAAGACACATTGCATAGAAAGATTTTCTGCAAATGGAAGCCATTGTGTAAGGAACAATGGACAACATGTGAATGCTAAGGGACAATTCACAAGCAACTCAGACACACCTCTTGAAGATCGAATCTTCTGAACATGGGCTGCAGTGAGAAACAAAACCTTCAGCCTACTCAGACCGAGGAACTTGTTTGCTGACTCAGAGATTTCCCGAGCATACCAAACCCAGACCCAAGGCTGGAGCACACATGGCTTCCTCCTCCTTGTCCTCCCCACCCCTTACCCCAGCTGAACTGCTCATAAGGTAGAGGGGAAGGTCTCTTCCTGCAGACTCTGCTTCCCAGTCTTCAACTGAGGTAGGGTGGGCTGGAGAGCCAGTGAAGACTACAGTAGGGATAAATTTTCAGCCTATAACATTGAACCAGAACGCTTTTGCAAATATGCTGGAAAGAAATGATCATGTAAACAAATTTGGTTAGTATACTAGAGGGAAACCCATGAATGGTCCAAAATACTAATCATTCATTAAAGAGTAGCCATACTGATGCCCCCAAAAGTTTTGATAATTGAAATACCAGTTAGATTAGATTAGGCCTCCTTAAGTCTCGAGAGACTATGGTAACATGCTCTGAATAGAGAACTTGGAACAGCATCGAGTGTAGCTGAGAGGGCCAATTCAAGAATGACAATCCCTTCCACGCTGAAGACAAATACAATCTGACCCATGTCCAGTTCTCTGACTTTGCTGGTTTCAGGACTGCCTCTTGCCTCAGCCTGCTGGACAAGTGTCTCTTCAAAATGCGAGAGGCCATGATGCACCGCCTGCCTTCAGGCTGAATGCTCAGATGTCAAGGCTTCCCATCTGTTGAGGTCCATTCCTAAGACCTTCAGATCCCGCTTGCAGATATCCTTGTATTGCAGCTGTGGTGTCCCTCTGGGGCGGTTTCCCTGCACTAATTCTCCATACAGGAGATCTTTTGGAATCCAACCGTCAGTCATTCTCATGCCAGTACTGCTTCAGGATTAATGGTTTTTGATTTTAATCTGTTTATCATCTTTGAACCATTTCCTCATAAAATGAATGTAAAACTGTTGTTGTTTCAAACAGATATTTTAAAGATATTTTAATATTATATATTACCAATATTACCTACCTACTAGTGTATAATAGGTGCCTTTGGTCTCAGGAGAACTTACTTTTAGGTAGACATCCTTAGGACTGCAGCATAAAGCCGTCTTCTTGACTAGTTTCATTGGAACTTCTTTCATTTGGGTTTTGAAAGTAACATTGAAAAAGAGTTGGCTCTGATTTTGAAAATGCCAGTATTCCATAGAGCAATATATGAAACACCCAAGGCAAAGATCTGATAATCAAATCTGAAGTGGCATTTTTAATAAGCCTTTGCTATGCTGTAACAATGGTTCTTTTGGGAGGGAATAGAAGAAATATGTAATAAAGAATAATTAAAATTTTGGTTTCTCTCCTCCCTTTCTCCTCTCTCCCACTTATCGAAATCTCCTGCCACAGAAATTGCATTTGCCTCCAGACTTGTCAGACACAGTGAGCCGCACAAGCAAACAGGATCTGGCAGAATCCACGAAATTGCTGAGCTCAGGATGCAGTGCAATGGCCATAGGCAAGAAGCACCTGGACTTCTAGTGATTTCTACTTAACAGCTTCACTCCAATTCACATGACACTGTAATTATGAATGTTAATGACTTATGTAAATATTTTTCTTAATCACAGCAACCCAGTAGTCCTTTGAAAGAAAGTATTCAAATTGTGTGCCTTATTTTTTGGCTATTTTATGTTTGTTGTAAATGAATTTATCTAGAGTAAATAAACGCATCCTATATTTTGAGGCAGTTCTGAAGGCTGGAAGTACTGTAGATTGCAATTTTGAAAAGTTAGAGGATTTTGTGTTGCCATCAACTGCCCTGTGGCAAGTAAGTCAAAGAATAAAATGCTTTGTGTATACCAAAATTTTGCATATTGCAAATCAGTATTGTGAAGATTAAAAATCATGTATCTGTCTTATGGGTTATTTTGATGTCAAATAATGATTGCATTAGAAAATTAAAATGTGACAAATTATTGTATACATTAAATGAGCAAATAAATTTGAGTGTTAAGTATCTTATATACTAATATCCTGTTATGTCAGAAATTTTTTATTACAAATTATTATACATAATATGTTTGCAAGTAAATATATTAAGCTGCTTGAGTGAAATTTACTAAACACAAGGATTTTTTAATAATTCAAAAGGATAATCCTAAAACACTGAAGTCAGCACTGTGAAATTATGTTAACAGACATAATTCAAGAGACATAATTTCAGGACTGAAATACAAACTGACAGCTACATTAATGCTAGAAAACCAGGGGAGTGCATTGGAGCTTGGGCAATACAGATCATAGAAAAAAAAGCAATAGTACAGCAAATAAATAAATTCAATTCAGTACATACTATTGTGTTATACTATTTGTCAATGTAGAAATATTTTCTATCTAGCAAAAATATATAAATACTTATTGGGAGCAGGATTTGCATACTTGGTTAGAACAAATATATAAGCTTCTGGAATGTAGATGGCTATCAGTAGGCAGTTTTCAAGTGAGACCTGGAAATTACTTACTTCCTTTTTTTAAAATAAAGTCCTGACTTTAAGGCAGTGACAGTCCTATTTTGAATTATCCTCCATAGAACTTTCTATTACTGTAACTTCATTTTCATTAAAAGTTTATATTATTTTTTTGAAGAACAGTTTTATATAGCAAATTGAAATACACTCCCCCACCAGCCTGAATCATAAACATTGACTGTAGTAATGTTAATGTATTTTGATGGGATTGAAACTAAAGTGTTGGTTAAACGATTTACTTTTTTTAACACTGTGAGTAAAACGGAGAAATAGCTTTTAAAACTGTCTGATATGATGAATGTCAATCATTTAAAAAAACCCACTGTACCATAAACACATACTGTATACAGCTTTTATTCTGAATTAGAATAATTGAATCAATGACAGTGATTTGCCAGGATGTCAAATCTATCCATCATATCCTGTCACTACCAGTTTATTTTTTCTGATCAAAATCAAAAAGACTACTGTTTTGTCATCCTCTTTTTCATTAGAGGTAACAATTGAGGTTTTTTCTTTCTTTTCTTTTTAAAGATATGTCTGGGTTTTTTTAATTTCTAAAGACACAAATCCATTTTAAAGTCTATTCAAAATAAAGTTTCAGAACCGAGCTGTCAGTTTAATAAAGCTAACAGACATCTACATTCTTATACCCACATATTGCTATGTCTTTCAAATCATTTCTCCTTTTGCTTTCTATATATATTATGAACAGAAATTTTCAACAGAATTTGAATGAGGATTTATAAAGATATTTAGTAGATCAAGTATAACAAGATTTAACACTTTAATTACTCCATTTTGTTTTCAGTGTAATTAAGAAATTGGATCTGCACTTATTTTGTCTAACCTTTTGAGCGTAGTTATATTGGTTTGGTTTATATTTTAACAATGATAATGATGATCATGTTTTCTTAAAAACAATTCAGCTCACAGCCTTTCTAATATTGCTGAAAGCTATGTATAGTTTACGTGTAACTTTAAAACAACTAGCAATTCAAATGGTTAAATAGAGCCGCCATAGAAACCCTAAAGAACATATTTTCAAAAAGACAGAGAGAAGAGGAGGGGAGTTCCTTTGGTAAAAGCTATATTAAACCTTTTTCTGCCTTAGCCAAGATGCTATATGAAATAAATGCTTTAGCATACCAATACTCAGTGTTATTTAACTAAGGCCAAAAAAGTAGCAAACCATTTCTTCTCTTTCAGAAAATTATATAGCTCAAAGTAATCTGGTTTGTCAAGAAAAAATTGAGAATAAAATGGTTATATCTTTTTTGATGAATGTAATAAGCAGGCTACAGATATCTTGGCTGAAATCCTGTTGCATAGTGTAGTAAGTCAGAACAAGGGTAGGTCCATTGAATTAATGGGGATTTGATCAGTAAACCTCTTTGTAACTTCCACTGATTCAATGGACCTGCTCTAGTTGTGCTTTCCTGTGGTAAGCAACAGGATTTCAGCAACTGAGTAATACAACCCTATTTTAATATGAAATAAATTAAGAGGACTTTTTCCTGATATACCAGCTTTCTGTTTCATCCAGTTCCTAGATCAGATAAGTTTTAAGGAGATATGTTTTCTTCATTTAGTATATAGCTCTTGAGGTCTTATAGATCAAGAGCACACAGCAGTGCAGCTGCATGCAGAAGGATCTACAGTGGTGCCTCGCTTAGTGATTGCTTCGTTTAACGATGTATTCGCTTTGCGTTGGGTTTCTTTGAGGAAATTTCCCCATTGTTTAACGATGTTCTCTATGGGGGAATTTCACTTAACAATGTCCGTTTTTGCTAATTTAAAAGTGTCTTAAATGTTTGAAACCTGTTTTAAATGCTTGGATTTGGTAGTGCACCTTCTGATACATGTGCAAACTTAATTTGGTTTTGTTCTGAGTCTTCGTTAATTTTTGGTGATTTTTTGTTTTCCCCATTTAAATCCATTGGACAGACAGTCCAATTGTTTTCAATGAGGGAAAAAACAAAAAATCACCAAAAATTAACGAAGACTCAGAACAAAGCCAAACTAAGTGTGCATAGGTTTCACAAGGTGGACTAACTATTCCAACCATTTAAAACAGATTTCAAACATTGTAAGACACTTTTAAATGAGCGAAAACGGACATCGGAAAGCCATTCAAAAGCACTGAAGCCGGCTTCAGTGCTTTTGAAGCCCTTTCCGATGTCTGTTTTCGCTCATTTTTAAGTGTCTTAAAATGTTTGAAACTTGTTTTAAATGCTTGGATTCGGTAGTGCACCTTGTGAAACTGTCCGTTCAATGGATTTAAATGGGGGAAACAAAAAATCGCCAAAAATTAACGAAGACTCAGAACAAAACCAAATTAAGTTTGCACATGTTTCACAAGGTGCACTACCGAATCCAAGCATTTAAAACAGGTTTCAGACATTTTAAGACACTTAAAAATGAGCAAAAACAGACATCAGAAAGGGCTTCAAAAGCACTGAAGCCGGCTTCAGTGCTTTTGAATGGCTTTCCCTTGGGGGAAACATTGTTTCACTTAGCAATGTTTCCTATGGGGATTTTCGCTTAAGGACGGCAATCCGTTCCCATTGGAATGGATTAACCGGTTTTCAATACATTCCTATGGGAAATGGTGTTTCACTTAACGATGTTTTCCCATAGCGATTTTTTTTGGGAACCAATTAACATCATTAAGCGAGGCACCACTGTATACTGGGTTTATTCCATTTCCCCACCCATCAGAGAATATATTTTCAAGTCATTTGAATAGCAAAGAGCAAAAGCTGAGTAGAAATAAAGGAATGGTGCATAGGCCCACCTATTTTTGATAACTGTGCATTCCTGTATGTGTACCTGTGTGTACACTCTCAAGAGATGAAGCCAGTCCCTCTGGCAGTGGGCTCATGTAGGTATGTACAATTGAAGAGAACTGACATGAATTGACCTATGTATGTAACAGAATAAGATGGTAGAATGGGTAATATTTCAGACTCCTAGGGAGAGTGGGGAATCATATGTTTAATATTCCCTGTGTTATAGCTGAATTATTTTTACCTGTCTTGTAGGACAAATCCTCAAAGGGAAGCTTAGAGTAAAAATATTAAACACACAGCAACAATGGAATAAATAACATGTAATGAAATTGGTCGCAAAAAATATGTATAGGGGGTGGCAATAACATCAATAAAATTTTACTGAAATTTTAAAATACTACTTCAAAGGTCAAGGAATAGACATCAAGTGGAGTTTTCCAGACAGGAAACCATACAAGAAGGAAGGAAGGATCTCTCTGTAAGTAGAGGGCTAGCGTAGCACAGTGAAGGATAGTGGTATAGTATTTTCTTTTTGCAGGAAATATGACTTTTTTCCTTTTTCTAATTGCAGAAGCATTTGAAAATATTAGTTTCCATTTGAAAGCTGAAGTGGAAAAGATATCAGACTAAAATCCAAGCAGCTGTACCATTGTAGATTGAATGACAGAACCACTCACTGTAAACAAAATTCAGTTATTGTTGAACAGAGGAGATTTTTTTGTGTTTTGTCCTGAATTTCCTGACAATCAGATCCATTTTTCCAAACTAAGAACCAATAATACAGCCTTTTCTTGTTGAGAAAACACTCCACTGCCAAATACCATGTTAGTTATTTTTTCTGCATATGCCCAACTCTGCAGTATTCACAAGGAAATTACATAACAAAAGTTATATTGTATTCTTGAAGGCTTTCACGGCCGGGATCCGATAGTTGTGGGTTTTCCGTGTTAAGAACATGGCCAAACAGCCTGGAAAACCCACAACAACCAAAACTTATATTATTCTAACCGCAAGCACCCTTTGCAGTATTATGATATTGGCAGTATTATTTTGATCCTTTCCTGATAATCCCTAGATGGTTAAGATTTTAATTCCCAACACACATCACTTTATACTTCCACTGAATTGCATTTGCTATTTTGTTGCTCTTTTCAAGTTCTTTGTAGTTCTCTTTGGTTTTCAGCATTCTAAATAATTTGTTAACATGAGCAAATTTAGTTACATTACAACTCACTCTAAGTTGTCTGTGACAGCCATTCCATAAGGAGTAGGGGCAGGGGAAATAGTCAAGGAGCACAACTGGTCCATTGTTCCTACAGAGAGACCAGCTGCCTTTTGCCTTTCTGCAAGCATCACATAGCAGTACCATTTTGGTATGCTATATGAGGGTTTTTCCCCCATCCACATTGCTTGTTTTAAGAATTGTAATTTTAGAAAGGGGCACTTGAACTTTTTTTTTCCTATCCCTTTTTCTCCATTCCTGTTCCTTCTCTGTCACATCTTGTAGACTGTAAGTGTAAGGACAGTGAAGGTCTTACTGCTGATACTTGTAAGCTAACAAATAATTTCTTATCTTGTTTGGGAGTTAACAAACAAGATAATCTGTTTTAAATAAATAGATTAAGTCCCAGATCCTTTGTGTCCATTTGATGCAGGAAGCATCCATTCCAATATGCCTCCTTGGGGGATCCTACCATTTTATGTAATCCACTTTGAAAACTACCCATTAATTCCTATTTTCCATTTCCTTTTCTATAACTAGTTAAAAATCCATACCAGGCTTTTAATGCCACATCTTCAAACCAGATTGTACTCTGCCATCAGGAGAAATATGATGGTGAATGGGCTGGAGAATCCTACTTCTATGCTGGAAGCCATTACCACATGGTTCCTGCTCTGCTGTCAGTGATTTTTACACTCATAGTCTTGGTTCAGATTTTGCTCCCTGCAACATTGCTCCAGACCAACATTCCTGCGCTCAGGGGAGCTGAATACCATCTGCCTTCTACAGGTCACTGTGTGAGAAACAGTGGGACTGTGGCTGGGCTGCTGCTGTCTGCCAGATTCCCTGAGGGAACTGGCGGGGGAATAAGCTGGGAAACAGGGGTTTGAGGGGCCTCTGGGGCAACCAATAGAGACAATATATGGCAGGGGAAGATATGGCGGTGGGAGTAGAGAATGCCCCCCGTAGGAGAAAGGAGGTTAGATGCCTTACACCTATCACCCTTTCTAGTTCTATTCCCATCCAAATGGTACTAGGTGACCGTATCAGCCACCCCCAGGCCACATGATACTGTTGGTAAATGCCAGGTTGGCAAAAAAAAAAAAAAAAAAAAAAAAGACTGCCCTCATCCATGATTTAATTTTGGATGAGGGGGCCAACCTGGCATGCATTACTGAGACCTGGGTGGGAGAAGGAGGAAGAGTTCCTCTATCTCAATTGTGTCCCCCTGGGTACTTGGTCCAACATCAGGATCACCTGGAGGGTTGGGGAGGAGGCGTGGTGATAGTCTACAAGGATTCCTTCCACTTTTCCCCTTGGGAAATGGTCTACTCTAGAGGGCCTGTATTGTGTGTGGGGCTCAAGAGAAAAACTGGGGATTCTTTTGGTGTACTGCCCACCCTGCTGCTTACCAACAGTTTCCCTGCTTGAGCTGACTGAGGTGATCTCGAACCTGGTGATGAGGACCCCCAGACATTTGGTACTGGGGGACCTCAACGTCCATGCTGAGGCCACCTTAATGGGTGGCTCAGGACTTCATGGTCACCATGACAACCATGGAGCTGTCTCAACATGTCATCAGCCCGACTCATGAGAAAGGCCATACACTTGACCTAGTATTCTCAACGGGATGGGAGGATGGTGGTCCGGATGTGGTGGGTTATCTTTGACTCCATGTTCATGGTCAGACCATTTCCTGGTAAACTTTAGACTCTCTGCCACTACTACCCTCTGCAGGGGTGGGGAATCAATTAAAATGATCCACTCCGGAGACTAAAGGATTCCTAAATGCTCTAGAGGAGTTTCCAGCTGATATGGTTGGCGCTCCTGTCAAAGTCCAGGTCGCTTTGTGGTAGAAAGAGATGGCCCAGGAAGTTGACACGATTGCACCTAGGTGCCCTCTCCCTGCCTGCAGAGCCTATATGGCTCCAGGGTAACAGAGGAGCTTCTGGCTATGAAATGGCTGGGGAGACGGCTTGAGCGCAGATGGAGGAAATATTTCTGCGACTATGACCAAACACAGCTTAGAGCCCATTATCAGGCCTACTCTGTGGCAATACGGCTGGCAAAATGCCAGCATTTCTCCAGTTGTATTGCTTCCTCGGTGTGTTGCCCAGCAGAGCTATTTCGAGTAGTCCAGGACCTTCTTCAGCCTAATGGTTCAGTGGAGGTCCTGGACTGCTCAGTGGCTCGCTGTAACAAATTTGTTATACACTTTGAGGGGAAAATTGCTCAGAATTGCAAAGAGTTGGACTCCACTGTTGATGCAGAGCCTATGGTTGGGCCCAGTGCTCCGGACTTATGTCATAATTTATTGGATGAGTTTCAGTTGTTATGACCCAAGGATGTGGACAGGGTGCTTGGATCGGTTCGTGCCACCACTACACAACTCGACCCTTGCCCATCATGGCTAATAAAGGAATTTGTCAGGGGAGTTCGCACCTAGATCCTGGAGGCCATCAACTCCTCTTTAAGAGAGAGAGTGGTCCCCGCCCCATTAAAGGAGGCAGTGATTTGCCCACTCCTAAAAAAAACTAATCTGGACCCAGGTCTAGTGATCTTCTGACCAGTAGTGAACCTCCCTTTTCTGGGCAAGGTGTTGGAATGTGTGGTGGCTGAGCAGCTCCAGACTCTCCTGGATGAAACGGATTATCTAGATCCATTTCAATCGGGTTTCAGGCCAGGTTATGGGACGGAGACTGCCTTGGTCTCCCTGTTTGGCAACCATTGCTGGGAGAAGACGGGGGAATGCATCCCTGTTGATACTCACGGACCTCTCAGTGGTTTTCGACACCATCGACCATGGTCTCCTAGATATGCTGGCTGGGTTGGGAGTTGGGGCACTGCTTTACAGTGGTTCTTCCCGGCTGACTGTGTCCAGAGGGTGGTGCTGGGGGACAGTTGCTTTGTCCCATGGCATTTATGTCATGGAGTTCTTCAGGGCTCAATAATGTCCCCCATGCTGTTTAACATCTACATGGAACCACTGGGAGAGGTCATCAGGAGGTTTGGGCTGAGGAGTCAGTAATATGCTGATGACACCCAGCTCTTCCTCTCATTCTCTACCAATCCAGATGTGGCAATCGCTGTTCTGAACTCATGTCCGGACTCAATAATGGACTGGATGAGGGTCAATAAACTGAGGCTCAATCCAGTCTACTAAGGGCTTTGAAAAAGATCATCCAGCAGATTTACCAAAATAAAAAATAAAAATAAAAAACCCAGGCTGGGTATCACCCATAGAGACCTTTACACCAGTGGTTCTTAACCTTGGGTGACTCAGGTGTTTTTGAACTGCAACTCCCAGAAACCCCAGCCAGCAGAGCTGATGGTGAAGGCTTCTGGGAGTTGCAGTCCAAAAACACCTGAGTAACCCAAGGTTAAGAACCACTGCTTTACACAACCTAACCTCATGACAGAAGTGAAACTTTTAAGATATCAAGATCTATTTAAAAATGATTGTTAGTTAAGGTCCAAAGAAGGGTTAGAAACACAAAACATATCTCGACTGGTGGTTCAGAGCACAAGTGGAATCTAGGTATAGAAAAGATAAAATAGAGGGCTTTTACACAGAACAAACAATATTCGATAAACTTCTGCTGGGCTCAAATGATAAAGTAATTAAGAAAATGTATGATTATTTGCTTGAAACTAAAATGCAGGATGTAATGGTAAAAGAATGTATGATTAGGTGGGCACAAAATATAGGACATGATACTGATCAATGGTTGCAAATATACAAAAATAACAAAGCTCACAAAATCGGTAAATTTCAAGGAGAACATATATAAGATGTTTTATAGGTGGCATATGACTCTTGAAAAATTGTCAAAGATTTATTCAGAGGTGTCAAATGTTTATTGGAAGTGTGAAGCACATGAGGGAAGCTTTTACCATATGTGGTGGACTTGTAGAGTAGCGAAACAGTATTGGATAGCAGCACATACTCTGTTACAAAAAATACTGCTTTGTAATGTTCCACTAGCCCCAGAATTGTTTTTACTGAGCATTATACCAGATAATATAGATAAGACAAAGAACTACCTAGTTATATATATAGTCACTGCAGCCAGAATTCTTTATGCTAAGAATATATCAACTTCGCCCTTACCTGGATGAATGGAGCCTGGCAACAGTCACACGTGCACTGTTAACAACCAGACTGGACTACTGCAATGCGCTATATGTGGGGCAGCTTTTGAAGACTGTCCGGCAACTACAACTGGCACAGAACCGGGCTGTGCAGCTGGTAAGTGGTGCAGCCTCACAGACTCATATCACACCTGTTCTGAAAAATTTACACTGGCTGCCAGTTGCTGCTCAGGCCCAATTCAAAGTGCTTACTTTGACATATAAAGCCCTAAATAGCTTACGACCTGGTTACCTAAATACTGTCTTCTTCCATACGAGCCTGCCTGTCCTCTAAGATCAGGCCAGGAGGCCCTTCTGAAGATGTCATCCCTGAAAGAAGTGAGGGGGATGGCATGCCGAAATAGGGCCTTCTTGGCTGTTGCCCCCCCAACTTTGGAATGCCCTCCCTATAGAGATCCGCCTGGCTCCGATATTTTTGGCTTTTTGGCACCAGGCAAAGACCTTTCTGTTTAGCCAGCATTTTAATTAAATAGTATTCTTTAGCTGGCCATATTAGCAGCAGGATTTATTAATATTAATGTTTTAATGATTTTTCATATAGAATATTATTATAATATTGCCTATTTTTAATGTT
The DNA here is from genome assembly GCF_051106095.1 of Pogona vitticeps. Classification (NCBI taxonomy): domain Eukaryota; kingdom Metazoa; phylum Chordata; class Lepidosauria; order Squamata; family Agamidae; genus Pogona; species Pogona vitticeps. Next base: position 271,204,414 of record NC_135783.1, on the reverse strand, counting down.
TTAAAATGTTTTTATAGTTTTAATATTGTTGTACACCGCTCAGAGACCACCGATAATGGCATGGCTAAAAAATCTTGTAAATAAATAAATAAACATAGGAAACATTTGATGTTTTTGACCTAGTGGAATAATCTATCCAATAAGTAGGACAGAGGGAAGTGACACTGGCCTACTGTCTCTTTCCCATGCAACTCTCTGCTCCACTCCCAGTCTAGAAGGATCCCCAAAATCCTCTTGAATACATTTTTGAAAGATATAAGGAAAGGAATTGGCAAAAACTCTTCACCCAGCATCATTGGGAGTACTCATAATTCGCATGGAGCTCAACTCAGAAGACAATCCGCTAGTAGTAGAACTGAAGTCTCAATCCAAACCAGATTTATTTAAACATTGGGAAATGATGCTGTTTCAGAAGTAGGTAATACATACAGATGGTTTCATGCCTAGAATTCCATTGGTGGAATGGAAAGTTTGCATAAAAACAGCTTGTTTTTTTAAAGTTTTGAATAAACAACAACTTAAGGTTTGCATTTTAAAAAACCTGTTAGAACTTCTCCGCTGGCTGCCAGTCTACTTCTGGGTATAATTTGAAGTGCTGGTTTTGATCCATAAAGCCCTAAATAACTTAGGTCCCAGCTCTCTGAATGTAGCACTTCCATATATGAGTCTGGTTAGATTTTAAGATCATAAGGGCAGCCAATTGATAAAGTATCCGGTGTATTTTGGCACTGCAATTGGGTGTGTGACCAGGGGCACTTCTGAGACACCTTATTAGTTAGAGGTTATACAAACATTATATAAGCAGTGATAGGATTCTGCCAAATTTTTTAAAACTCACTTTGTCTCCTGGGAAGGTTAAAGTAATCAAATTAAGTTGTGCTAGACTTGATAAAATGTGTGGTGCATTTTATCACTTTAAATGACTTTTTAAAAATATATATCTATATGAACATTGCTGATCAATTCTCCTAAGCAATTGTCCTTTTTATTAGTAAAATATATATCTATGGAGGGCTAAACAAACCTGAAATATATGGTGAGAAGTTACAAAGCAAAATTGTGTATAATAAAGAGACACTTACAGCTGATATAATAGGGGGGAAGGGAGAAAGGGAAATCAGGAGGTGGTGAAGAGAAACAGAGAGAAAGCAAACCCCTTCGAAGACAATTAAAAGTGACAGTTGGTCTGAAAAGTAACAGTTGGTCGGAAACAACTGTATCTAACTGTTGAGAACTCTCATTCACATGGGGGTAGGTGGAAGGAGCATTACTGATTGAGTCATGGAACAAATTCTGAAATTAAGAAGGAAAAATGTATATTGAAGTGATGTAAAAAAGGTGCTTGCCCACAGGGGAAGCACAAAAAATCACGCAAAAGGTGGAAATAGAATATGCAGCAAGATTAAAAACAGAATGCAACTGTCAAAGCTGGACAGCTAACGAAATTAGGAAAATGTTGAGAAAGACATCCCATTTTAGAAAGCACCTATTCTTTACATTGCGCAATAAGAGCTTTGGAATAAGTTTTGCTATTTTTCCTTCTTTTCTTTCCGGAGGCAATGTTGGCACTGTTTTTTCCCTCACTAAATTACTAGTTTTGCATGTGCATAAATATATTTCAGATTATTGCAAAAAATAAATTCTGTGAAGAAAACGCCATGACTGCAAAACCTATGAGAGGTGGGACTAGCAAGTAAAGCAGCAGCCCTGTGGCCTCTGGGAGGCTGTCCAGGGAAATAATCTACAGAAGCTAAGAGATCCCTCTTTGCACCCGTAGTGAAGGGAATCCATGGATTGAAAAAGATGTCCCTCTGCATCCCTCTGGAATATATCTGCCAGGGTGTGCAAACTCTTTGCACTAACCCTGGAGTTGATGTTCTTGCGTTCTTTCCCATTAGGACCCAAGGAGAGAAAAATAAAGGATTTCTTCCTGCCCCACCCCCCAAAAAAAGTAAAAAAGAAAGAATATCTGCTCCCCCTCTTTACTTTCCTCTTTGCTGACACAAGTTTAGGAAATGAGTAGAGTACACTCAGCAAAAACAAAGGATAAAAAGCAATAGATCTTTGTTCCCCAACCCCCCTCCTGCAAAATGGTAACATATAAAGTGCAGGCAAAGAAAAGGAGGAGGAAGCCATTAATAGAACTGACCTAAAGCTATAAGGGGGAAATGTGATGGTACTTCCAAAGTATATTTTTAAAATATACATTAAAGTTGTCTGGTTCTTCTGCAGTCAGGATATTTGTCTTCTTAATGTTCAATTGCAGCCCTGCTTTGGCACTGTCTTCTTTAACTTTCGCAAAAAGTAATTTAAAATTATTGCTTCTTTCTGCCAATAAGATGGAGTTATCTGTATATCTTAAATTATGGGTGTTTCTTCCACCAGTTTTCACTTCTCCTTCATTGGAATGGGTGTGCTTCAGCACTTGATTGCCCTGATACAAAACTTGTAGACAAGAAGCTACCATTAGGAGTGAATATGAAGAGATAGGATGGTTTCCTATAGGAAAAAGTGTTACACAAGGATGCATTTTTATGGCTTTCTGTATTATATGTTCTGTGTACAGACTGAACAGATAAGCGGAGAAAATGCACCCATGTCTAACACCTTTTTCCTATAGGAAACCATGCTATCTCTTCATCAATCCTTTGATGAAGAGGACCTTTATGGTCTTTGCGTGAGCAACACATTCTTTAATACGAAGCTGCAACACAGAGTTTCCTGGAGACATCCAAGATCCAAGCATTGGCATCAGCTCGATTTGATCCTCACTAGACGTTCTAGCCTTTCTAGTGTTACGATCACACGCAGCTACCAGAGTGCTGATTGCGATACTGATCACTCCCTGGTGTGTAGTAGAGTAAAACTGCGAACAAAGAAATTGTATCACACGAAAAAGGAAGGAAGACCACGTATTGACATCAGCAAGACTCGCGATCAAAGAAAAGTGAAGGAATTTGCCCAAGCACTTGAGGAAACCCTTCCAGGTCCAGCTAATGTAAATGCACCCGAACGATGGGAACACTTCAAGACTGCTGTGTATAACACCGCCTTGTCCACCTTTGGCAAGAAGACCAGAAAGATGGCTGACTGGTTCGAAGCCCGTTCGGAGGAGTTAATGCCAGCCATCGAGGATAAGAGAAGAGCTCTAACAGCATACAAAACCTGTCCTAGCGAGTACAACCTGCAAGCTCTTCGAGCTGCTCGTAGTCAAGTCCAACAGGCTGCCAGGAGATGCTCCAATGATTATTGGCTTCAGCTCTGCTCTCAGATACAGATAGCAGCGGACACAGGTAACATCAAAGGAATGTATGATGGTATCAAGCAGGCCTTAGGTCCACTACAGAAGAAATCTGCTCCCTTGAAGTCTGCTACAGGTGTGATCATCCAGGACCGAGCACAGCAGATGGAACGCTGGGTGCAGCACTACTCTGAGCTATATTCCAGAGAGAATGTAGTAACCGAAGAAGCATTAAATAACATTGAGTGTCTGCCCGTCTTGGAAGAGCTGGACAGTGAACCAACCCTAGCAGAAATAACTGCGGCCTTGGATTCCGTCGCCCCCGGCAAGGCACCTGGAAGGGACAACATCCCTGTTGAAGTGCTGAAATGCGGTAAGAAGATCATCACCACCGAACTGTATGAAATCTTTTGCCTCTGCTGGAGGGAAGGTGGAGTACCACAGGACATGAAGGATGCAAACATCATCACATTGTGCAAGAACAAAGGAGACAGGGGCGACTGCAATAACTACCGTGGCATCTCTCTTCTTAGCGTTGTAGGGAAGCTGCTTGCCCGTGTGGTGCTGAAGAGGCTCCAGATGCTTGCAGACAGAGTCTATCCAGAATCACAGTGTGGATTTCGAGCTAATAGATCCACCACTGACATGGTATTCTCCCTCCGACAGTTGCAGGAGAAATGCAGGGAACAACAACAGCCACTCTTAGTGGCCTTCATAGACCTTACAAAAGCATTTGACTTGGTTAGCAGGGATGGCCTTTTTAAAATACTTCCCAAGATTGGATGCCCACCTCGTCTCCTTAACATCATCAGATCCTTCCATGAGGGAATGAAAGGCACTGTAGTTTTTGACGGCTCAACATCAGATCCCTTTGACATCCGAAGTGGAGTGAAACAGGGCTGTGTCCTCGCACCAACCCTTTTTGGGATCTTTTTTGCTGTCATGCTGAGGCATGCCTTTGGAACTGCAACAGAAGGTGTCTATCTCCGGACTAGATCAGACGGAAAGCTCTATAATCTCTCCAGATTGAGAGCAAAGACCAAAGTCCAACTGAAATGCATGCGGGACTTCCTCTTTGCAGATGATGCAGCCATTGTTGCTCACTCTGCTGAAGACCTCCAACAACTCATGAATCGTTTCAGTAAGGCCTGTCAGGACTTTGGACTAACAATCAGCCTGAAGAAAACACAAGTCATGGGCCAGGGCGTGGACTCACCTCCTTCTATTACCATCTCCACACAAGAATTGGAGGTTGTTCATGACTTTGTGTACCTTGGCTCAACCATCTCTGACACCCTCTCCCTGGATGTTGAGCTGGATAAACGCATTGGGAAAGCAGCTACCATGTTGTCTAGACTCACAAAGAGAGTATGGCTCAATAGGAAGCTGACGACACATACCAAGATCCAGGTCTATAGAGCCTGTGACCTGAGCACACTTCTGTACTGCAGTGAGTCCTGGACCCTTTGTGCACGTCAGGAGAGGAAGCTGAACACCTTTCATATGCGTTGCCTCCGACGGATTTTTGGCATCACCTGGCAGGACAAAGTTCCAAACAGAGTAGTCCTAGAACGAGCTGGAATATTCAGCATGCACACATTACTGAAACAGCGACGTCTACGTTGGCTTGGGCACGTAGTGAGAATGGCTGATGGTCGGATTCCAAAGGATCTCCTGTATGGAGAATTAGTGCAGGGAAATCGCCCCAGAGGGAGACCACAGCTGCGATACAAGGATATCTGCAAGCGGGATCTGAAGGCCTTAGGAATAGACCTCAACAGATGGGAAACACTGACATCTGACCGTTCAGCCTGGAGGCAGGCAGTGCTTCACGGCCTCTCCCAATTTGAAGAGACCCTTGTCCAGCAGGCCGAGGCAAAGAGGAAGTCACAAAAGCAGCAAAACCAGGGAGCTGGACAGGGGACAGATTGGATTTGTCTTCAGTGTGGAAGAGATTGCCACTCTCGAATTGGCCTCTTCAGCCACACTAGACGCTGTTCCAAGTCCTCCATACAGAGCACGACACCATAGTCTTTCGAGACTGAAGGATGCCTAACCTAACCTAACCTTCATCAATCCTAGTGGTAGCTTCTTGTCTAAATACAAGTTTTGTATCAGGTCAATCAAATGCTGAAGCACACCCATTTTTTCCCAGAACCCATTGTTTATCATGATCTACACCATCAAAGGCTTATAACGTAAGTTATATGTTATAACAAAATTTATGACATAGAATAGTCAAATGCCTATCAAGGAAACATGCAATAAGACGATTCCTGTAGTCAAAAGAAAAGTCTACATGATGATGAAACTCTTTAAATGATTAAGGACGTATGAGAAGCAAAAGAAAGAGATCACAGAAATAGGGGCAGAATCTTAAAAGCAGCCTTAAGGTTAATGACCTGTAGAGACACAGAAGATCTCTTACACTAATCAGTGCAAGAAAATAAAAAAAAAAAAACAGGAAAAATCAGAGATCAAATCAAAGGGAAATTTAAACATAGATTTCCGATCAGGATGAAGAGAATATGGAAATAAAATACTGAAAAACTGTAAAGAAGGGATACAAGGGTGGCCGGTTCTTTTGAAGAAGCATCATGCGATAAGGAGCTTGCAGTTTTAGTAAGCTGCTTTCAAAGCACTTGGAAGAAATAAATAATTAGGGTAAATGGAACACCGCTAAAACTCTTCCAAGTTACAGAGACTAAATTTATCAAATTCTAACAAGAATATGCCAAGAAATATTGAAAACAAAACATTGGCCTGCAGACTGAAAACATTCAATATATATTCTAGTCCCAAGAAAGGAGACACCAAGGAGTACAACAACTATAGGACCATTACATTAATTTCCCTTAGAAGCAAATTGATACTCAGGGTTTTGCAATAAAGATCATATTTGAAGTGAGGAATACTGGATGTTCAAGATGAATTTAGAAATGGAAGAAGTACTAGAGATACTACTGCAAATCTATGTTGCTTACTGCAGCCTACCAAAGAATTCTAGAAGAAAACAGCTGCACTTTGTAGATCACAGCAAATCCTTTGACTTCATAGATTATGAGAAGCTAAGGATTATTACAGGTGAAATGGGTGTGCCTTAGTATTTGATTGTCATGACTGTTAACATGTACTCTGGACAAGAAATTAGTGGACAAGTTGAATGCAACAGAAAAAAGGAAGATCAAACAAAAGATGGCATTACTCAATAAAGGAAGCCATTGTGACCACACTGGTTTCCACTGGTCACTATCTAAACCCTTTAAACTCACTTGGAGGTTTCCCAAATCCTAAATAACTAAATACTGAGCATTACTTAGGAATGAAAGTATATTTTGAAAGTTTATTCGTAAGAGTATAACAGTTTCTCAAAGGTACTTAAGCTTGCAGTTACAACATATTCAGGTCAAGCCTCTTCTGTCTAAAACCTCATATTACACATGTTGGTTACAGTAGCTTATTTCACAGCTAACACCCACCCACCCACCATCAGTTTATTCTCACTCTGTATTTCTTATTCTTAATCTCTTTCTCATTTGTTATTTTCTTCTTCTCCATTTCTCTCTCTCTCTCTCTCTCTCTCTCTCTCTCTCTCTGTGTGTGTGTGTGTGTGTGTGTGTGTGTGTGTGTGTGTGTGTATTCTCTGGCATCCTCTTCTGATTGGATGTCAGTCTCTGGACATTCTCCAGCCAATCATGTGCTGATTTGGTGTTGCTAGGCGTCCTCTTCCTGCTTAGTTCCATCACACCCATGTCCTTGAGTTTGCAACAGTTGAGAGGGTTTTTTTGATGATACGACTTTTGGTATCATCAACAGTATGTCACTAACTCAAAGAATTGCCATAGGTCAGAAGCAAGCTGATGGCAGAGAACAACAGGGAAATTCCAGTGAGGAGCACGTCTCAAGGCCTGCATTCCACCGTAAAGCAGGGCCGAGTGAGCTGGGTGTCAATCAGAACGATTTTCCCCACTGCAACAACTTTCTGCCATGCAAAACGTTTCCAGTCAGGTACTTAGGGCCAATTTCCCTGCTATCATTTCACTTGTATTGGAGACCTTTCATTCCTGAATGCCCCCACAGACTGAAAAGGGAGGGTGTCTTAGGAAAGCAAGGCAGAAAAAAGTGTGGCTGGTTGACTGGCTGATATTTGCAGTTGCACAGACAAATGTTAGCGGTGCAGTTTTGCCATCAGAACCAATTTCAGAAGAGGCAGCAAAGGGAAGGAGCTGCAGGGCCCACAAAATCAACTAGTGCTACCGTCCAGACTCTGCTTTAAACCCTAAAGGTCTTCTGTGCAAAAACAAAGTAAATGCTTGCGTCTTTCCAGGACCATAAAAGTATTTGGAAATTCTTTCAAGTAATACAGGTCCACAGATCAATGTAGACGTAGACGTTATTATGCTTACAATAGCTACATAAGCACCAAGGCAGAAGTGCTATCTATGGAGCACTTCTGCCAGCACATTGCACAGTGGGAATCATACAAACAACAGTGTGAGCAAATTGCATGCTTCCCTGTTACCAGATTTAATGCCCCACACATTTGTATGAGTGTAACTTTACGTTGTGCCTACACAAACAGGATTTTTCTTAATATAACAAGTTTTTTCCCCCATAATTCCTTCTCCTTGCAATCTGATAATAAGTGAAATAATAGAATCAGACTTAGGACAGAGCTTGGAGATTATCTAGCCCAGTCACTTGATCAGTGCAAGACTCAACTGTTTTCTGCAATGCAAGATGCAACAACAGCATCCACAGGAGATGGTTGTCCAACTGTCCCCAGAGAGTACAGCTTGGGGAGAGCGTCTCAGCCCTGTGGAGTCCCAATTGTGGGGTTCCACAGGGGTCGATTATCTCCCCAATGCTGTTTAACATCTATATGAGGCTGCTGGGCAGGGTCATTAGGAGATGTGGGGCTTCATGTCATCGATATGCTGATGACACCCAGCTCTACATCTCCTTTTCATCAACTGCAGGTGATGCTGTCCTTTCCCTTCAGCGCTGCCTGGGGGCCATACTGCAATGGATGTAGGAGAACGGGCTGAGGCTGAACCCGGACAAGACGGAAGTTCTGAGGGTGGGTGCCCCCATGGTAGGTGGCTTGGGTGACTCTCTCACGTTTGCAGGGGCCACCTTGGCCGCGAAGAGTGGGGTCCGCAGCCTGGGCATATATTTGGACCCGACGCTCACCATGGAAACCCAGGTGGCATCAGTAGTCCACACCGCATTTTTCCATCTTTGGCGGATTGCCTGGCTGCGACCCTATCTCGACACGGGGGCATTCACTACCTTGGTGCATGTGCTCATAATCTCTAGATTAGATCACTGTAACGTGCTCTACGTGGGGCTGCCTTTGAGGCTGACATGGAAACTTCAGGTGGTGCAGAATGCAGCGGCCAGGCTCCTTACAGGAGCGAGGAAATACCAACACATCTCTCCAATGCTGGCCGCATTGCATTGGCTGCCCATCTGTTTCTGTGTCAACTTCAAAGTTTTAATGCGTACTTATAGGGCCCTAAACGGTTTGTAGGTAGGCATCCTTCAGTCTCGAAAGACTATGGTGACGTGCTCTGTATGGAGGACTTGGAACAACGTTTAGTGTGGCTGAAGAGGCCAATTCGAGAGTGACAATCTCTTCCACACTGAAGACAAATCCAATCTGTCCCCTGTCCAGCTCCTTGGTTTTGCTGCTTTTGTGACTTCCTCTTTGCCTCGGCCTGCTGAGCAAGGGTCTCTTCAAATTGGGAGAGGCCGTGATGCACTGCCTGCCTCCAGGCTGAATGATCAGATGTCAGGGCCCTAAATGGTTTAGGACCTCGATATTTGGTGGAATACCTCCTCCCACCAAGGTCTACCCGGATCACCTGCGTGAGTCAGGAGGTGAGGCTGAGGAGCCAGACGCCGAGAGAAGCCCAGAAGGAGAAAACACGAAACCGGGCCTTCTCGGCGGTGGCTCCTCGCCTTTGGAACAATCTCCCTCCAGGGATTCACGCGGCCCCCATGCTGGGCATCTTTAAAACCCAACTAAAAACATGTCTGTTTATCCAGGCCTTCCCTCCAGCCAATTATAGATTTCTCTCTTACTTTTCCTTCTTTATTTTACTGCTGTTGTTGTTTGATTATTATATATTTGCCTATGTTTTTATTATCTGATTTTTTATTGAAAGCCGCCTAGAGTGGTCCGGTGGGCCAGATAGGCAGGCTAAAAATCAAATAAATAAATAAATAAATAAATAAATAAATAAATAAATAAATAAATAAACAAACAAACAAACAAACAAACAAACAAACAAACAAACAAACAAACAAACAAACAAACAAACTTCAGTTTATTCAGTAAACTCATATATGAAGAAGTGGATTGTAATTCATGAAATCTGTTCCTGAAATAAAAGTGATGCTTTTAAACATGCTGTAATACTTTTTTGTTTAGATTTGATTGCTTCTTATTGTACATTAGCTTTTTCAGCAGTTACATTGCGCTCTTGGTTCATGTTCAAGCAAAATCAGATTTTTGAAACTTTAATGCCCTTCACATCTCTGGCACTCTGCTGCTTTGTATTCCACAGTGGCGGAAATCCAAATCTGTGGCAACTTGATGAGTCAACTCCTCTGTAGGTTCCATTGTTTGAATAGCCTTACTCTAGTTGCCACTTACTACTGGATTTGAGCCAGCATCTTGTTGCAGAGTTTTCAATTTCTGGTAAAATTCCTCTTGCTACACAGTAGAACTACCGAGATTTGCAGATGAGAATAGCTACAAGTTTGCCAAAGTCCACCCCTTTCTCATTAACTGACACTTAAGCTCTCAATAACTCACTCTGAAACATTTGTAGGACAAAGAATAGAAAAGTTCCATTACTTAGTTACAAACAGATCAGCAGCAAACCAACAAGTGCTACTAACAGACTAAAAAGAGGGGGAAATCATTCAGCAGAGAGGCGGGACTTTCTTTGAAATCAATGGCTGAAAGGAATGATTGGTTACTGCTGGCTATTGTCTCAGCCTGGAAAAGTCCCTCCCAGTCACACAAACTACAGACAGCATGTGAGGTTGCAAATACAACTCCAATATGTCTTGTAGGTTCTGACTAAACTCTCATTTCAAACTGACCCTCAGACATTTGCAGAAAGGTCCATTGAAGAGGTTGCTTATGAGGGTGGGTGCTGGATGTAAATCTGTGACTCTCTGAGTATAGCTGTTTCCAACCTCCCCACCTAGTTCTTCCAATTTGTAGCACTGAGTGAGAACTAACTGTACAAGTGAACCCCAAAAGTAAAAGCATCACCGTGAACAGTAAAATGGGGATGAGAGGGAGAAGTAATAAATACCTAGCTTTTTTGTGCTAGCTCAGTGCTGAAGTAAGATAGTTGAGTCATCCTGAATATGTACTTATTCAACTGTATATCACTATCCTTAACATTACAGCTGAATAGGAACCATGTCAGACAGCATCCTCCAGAGTACATGGTGTTAACAGACATATCCCAGAAAAAAATATTTTCCCAATCTGGGAGTAAATTTGGAAGACAGGATTTTTCTTTAGGGTCCTTGATAAATTGTTAGGGATTATGGTGCTAGGACCAAGAACCAACTGAGTAGATAAAGTTCCCTGCTATTTATGCCACTTGTGCTGAGGGCCCACAATTCAATCTGCAAAGCAGTTTCAGCAAAGAGAGACTCACAGAGTAGCCCATAATCCTCATGGTTTGGCATGTTCAGTGGTGTTAGTTTTAGTACCACTGGAAAAGGTACAGGCTATCAGACCTACCTCCTCCTTCCTTGGGCTGTGGAGAAACTCTCAGTTTCTCCTTTCCCCGCACCAGACTACTGGCTTTTAGCCAGCCTACCTCCAAGCTGTCTTCGGCATTCCTGCCTGCAGTCTGTTTCCAGCCCATCTGCCTGTAGTCTGAGTTTCATGTTGCTTGTAATTGAGGAACTAACCAATGAAGAAGTGGAGTCATTGTCTTTGAATAAAGAGCAGGACCCCCACCCCGCTGTTTTGTTTCTTTTCTCAGTTTTGGGTTGTTCTTTTCTGAGAGATGCTTTTTTTTTCTAAAACAAACATTGCTTTCTCTAGTGTTTCTGTTAATAGCAAAGATGGAAGCAATAACATGGCACTGATTTTAAAAGGAAGAAAAGGACAAGGTTTTAAAGATGGCCATCTCAGAGAATTTTTAATTGCTTAAAATAAATGAGGCAAGGAAGACGCTGCTGCTTTTGTACTGGTTGTGGTAATATTTCTAATAATTTATTTTTTAAAATTTGTTTTAAAAATTGACTTATGCCATCTTATATTGTATTACATGTGCATTTATGTAAGCTGCCAAGACATTTTATATCAAGCAGTATATAAATAAAAAGTATCTGTCAAAACAGAATAAAAAATCATGTATTCTTTTGAAAGAGTTTAAATTATCCTTTAGGTATCTTCCCTTGCTTCTGTTAATAAATGTATCATTGTTCTTTTCCAGAGCAAGTGTGACCCACCTCTTTCCTGCTGCTCTGAAAGAGAGAAAAAGATGTTTTTCTGGCATCTGTGCTGCCTGGTGGTGCCCTGGAACTTGACTTGGAAGCAATCGCATAATGCAGTGCATAACATTATCTCTCCATCTGGAAGTTGAGTCATGGCAACTGGAATTCTTTCTTGTTAGGTTGAAATGTTTCGTTGTTCATCCAAGTAGCTTCTTCAGTCTGAGGAGAGTTGGTAGGAGACCTCTGATATATCATCCAGGTTGGTTTCACTTCCCCCTGGTCTGAATAGGCTTGTCAGATGGACAAAGGGGTGTATGTGTTTGAGTGAAAATCCCACCTCTGCAGTCCTTCTCCACTCATTGTCATGGATCCTTAACAGTCGTTAACAGTGGCCTTTCTGGTGGGTGTAGTCCTGACTCAACTTCCAGATAACCTCATCTGAGAATCTGCACAGATATATCATCTTTCCATGTCACCTGACTGCATACCCCTTCGCTGCTGGCTGTGCAAAGCACTTCTTTCATTTGTGAAGCAAATGAGCGTTCCTGCCAGTTTCATATCTTTCATGCTTTGTCAGACTGTTATTTTTTTTTAAAAAAACATATATTCCCATAGTGCTGTGTGATTTTTGTACCACAATCAAACAGTGTTTAGGAAAGAGAATATGGCAGAAAATGGTGAGAGAAGATCCCATATGAGTAATGAATGGAGGCAGGACCTGTTTGCTACTGGAACCAGCAAACGTTGCAGGTATTATCTCTAAGCTACACTAATCTACACTTCAGAGAGGAGTGTCATATTCTGGGCTATAGCCAGCCAAAAATAAGGGGCTTTTGGTGGCTGTGAAGGGCTTTTTTGTGGGCAGGCAGCTTTCTTTGACATCTTATCATCTCTCCTTGCTGTGCTCCATAGAACTGAACTGCATGAGTTAAATGCGCTAGACCCTGAACTTGAGGATATTACCGTATTTTTCCATGTATAATACACCCCCATGTATAAGATTGCCCCCCTTTTCTAACCCAAAATTTCTTTCTTCAGAAGAAAGTGGAGGGGGAAAGCACTTTCCTCACAAGAAAGTAAAGCACTTTCCTCACAAGAAAGCACTTTATTATGAGGAAAGTGGAAGGGGAAAGAACTTTGTTCACAAGAAAGTGCTTTCTTGCAAGGAAAGTATTTTCCCCCTCCAGTTTCCTCACAAGAAAACGCTTTCTCCCTCCACTTACTTCTGTGTATAAGATGACCCTAAATTTTTAATCTAAATGTTTTAGAGAAAAGTATCATCTTATACATGGAAAAATATGGTATATGTTTTATGGAAGGAGGATGGGAGAGGAAAGAGATTTCCCTTTTTCTTTTCTTCTTGTCATCTTTTTTAGAACTGCAGAGCTGAAATGGACCCTGTGGATCATTGAGTCCAGACTCTCTCAAGGAGGCACAGGGGGAAATTGAGTTCCCAACCTCTGGGTCTACAGCCAGATATCTGAACCACTGAGCTATCCAGTAGTTATTAATGTGAAGGCTCAAAATGGGGCATTGAATCACTAGGCCACTCCTGGGCTATAACCCAACATGTGATATTAAAATGTACTTTGTTGTCTACAATCCTGAAACAAATACTTGGCCAACAGGACAAGTAGCCACTCAGAGCAGCCTGATGTTTCTTACTTCCTGAAGTGCTGGCACACAAGGGCAACACAAGCACACACACAGCCTGCTACTATGGAGATGCAATAGGACATCCTTCTGTTGTGGAAGTGATGGCAGTGGCACCCTCCACCCTCTACAAAACAAAAGAGAGAGAGAGACATCCCCCTAGCCTTGGAGAGAGAAGGGGAGAAAGAGACAGTACAGAATGGCAAGAGGGAAACAGCAACCTTCTTATTCAGGAGGAGAAGTTAACCTCCCCTCACAAAGAGAAAAAGATGGTGTGTAGGGCAGTGCAACAGTGATTGCAGTACAAACTCCCTCATAAGAAGAAAAACAGGAGGCATTAAGGCAGTGGTGGCAGCCCCGTTCCACATGCCCCCATTCAAAGCTGAGTCTCCAGAGCCACCTCTGTCTTCAAACAATGCCATGCTCCTACTGGTTCTCTGAGTCAACACTCTGAGTCAACACTCAATGGGGAAAAAAAATCCCTCACCCCTCAGAGCCTGGCATAGCTTGAAGAAGGAAGCCTCTCTGGAGACCTGGCCTCTGACATGGAGCATCGCTGTCTCTGTCACAAGGGAGATTTCTTTCACACCTCTATGTTAGTGGAGCAACGGGCCATCTCTTTTTCTCATGGCAAAGAGAATACATTTTCCAACTTCATCTTCTGGTATCTACTAGGACCACCATAAATTAGAATTTCAAAATATCAGGCAAGTGATATCAAAGGTTTCATTGGCCAAGGTGACTAAAAAAAACATAGAAAATCCAGGAGAATCTAAAGAGTTATCCCATCCATCTCATAATTTGAATTGTTTGTCAGTGTTTGTTCCAAAGTGAGACAGCAGATGGGTTGAAATACTGTATCCAGATAAATAGCTTCATCTATAAAGCAAGTTCCGCAGCATAGGCACTTACTAGAGGTTTCTGGTCGGTTCAGTTGTGAAAGAGAAAAAAATAGATGTTAGTGAAGTGGCAAAATAATAAAAAAGGCTATTTTGGGTGCTATACATCAAGACATTATTAATAATCCATCTGGATTATATTGCCCAGTTTGATCATCACTATGAAGGAGGGGGTGAACAAAGGAAAGAAAGTAGCAATTTAATAAAGAATTTACAATAGCTGATAGGAGTGAAAATGGAATAAAATTGGCACCAATCAGTTAGGGGAAAAAAAATAAAGTTTAGAAAAATACTTGATAGCCTTCAGTTACCATGCTATAAAAAGAGAATGACGGTTTTCCTGGGTGGAAATCTACCTTTGTGACTCCAGCAAGATCTCTGGAACAGGCAAGTGAAATACACATGGATCAGCCAAAACAAATCCAATCACCGATTACATTTAAACTGACATTCCATCACCTAATCAAGGGGATAAAACTTAAATTCTTGCTCCTTGGAGAACAGCAGCCCCATTCCTCTCTCTCTCTCTCTCTCTCTCTCTCTCTCTCTTAACCAAAACTTTAATTACCCATCCCTTCTTTAAAGGTTCCTGTCCCACTGGGCTAAAACAAGTTTTTCAGAGAGATTACACTGGTGTAGGGACAGTGACCTGACCTGCTAGCCACTCCCCTGTCACCTCTGCACTTAGCTGCAGTTTTCACAGCAGGCAGAGGGAGAATGGGTTTTCCTAGGCACAATATATTGGCCAGAATCCTGTTTGTTTTTCCCCACATAAATAATGGTTTAGTATACATGAACTTCATTACCCTATTGTTCAAGTGGAAGCTCTGTTCTCCTGAAGGGAACGACCTCCAACTCCCATGACTGCAAGCCAGAGATCAAATGGAGCGCATGGAGGAGGTGCATATATGGGAGAGTTACATTCTGTATTTCACAACAGGATACTGTTGATATTTGGTGTTAGACCAGGGGATAGTTCAGTACTTATGAAATGTTTTAGCCTGAATATTACCAAAACATAAGCTTTACAAAACATCCGCACCTGTGGTAGATGAAAACTGATAAATACAGCCGCTTGTAGTTTGGATTCCGCTTGGGGCTGTGGCTATGAGGGTTCTTTTGATCAGTGCTTTCAAAATTTACCACTACTCCACTGGAACTGCATTAGGAGTTACACAGAGCTTACCATACACCCTAGACAGAGTGGTGGTGGTGGTGGTGGTGGTGGTACGCAACTGTGCTGGGGTTGCATTCTCTTCCTAATATTACCACCAACGTTCAGTGGCCACCACTGAGGTTTCCACATCTGCAGTTGCTCCCAAAATTCTGCTGCAACTTACAATAGGTGTTCCTCTGTGGTTTAATAGAGAAGAAGAACAAGCACCTGCACCATACAGTCCTGGAAAGAGCCACTGCAGAGCAATTCCTTCCATCCTGAAAAGGAAGGTAGAAAGACCTCTCCCACCAGAAGCCACGGCTGCCTTTTTTCACACTGGCAGCAGCAGCACGATCAACTTCATCACCACTGTGACAACAAATAGAGGCTGCAGGGTACTGGCATTTGATGCCCATTGCTGCTGGTGGTCTTTGGTGGACAAAGTCATGGATGACATGTAGAGTAAAGACAAAAATACATATTAATACATGCATACAAACAAAGGCATTCAGAGGCGGTGGTGGAGAGGTGACATTCACAGGGAGAGGTAAGCAAACAAGCAGGCATTCCTATGCACCTTGGAGGAAAGGAGACAGACATGATTGGCTTGTTAAAGGCAGGCTGAGCCTGAGGCAATGGGGTAACAATGCTCCATTTGCCCTACTGGACCAGCCTCCCCTGCTGTGAGGGCTGAGAAAACAGCCAAGGGAAGCCAGATCCTATGGGCATTGCAAGTAGAAGCAGGATGGAAGGAAGAGAACTAAGGACAAACATGAGGAAGGAAACTGTGCTGGCAAATGTGTATGTATGTGTTCTGAGAATTCAAGGTGGGGTGAGGATTTCCATTGGACTGTATAAGCTATTGCTTTGCATTGTATGAAAGTAAATGAGTACAAGTTGTTGCAGACTGAGGCCAAACACATTTCCTGACTGTGGAACTAGATAATACATTGACAGCCATGAACCTTCTCTTCCTCATAGATTTAAGGGCAGATGAGTTTCAACAATATTATCTCACAAGGTCCATTCAAACTCAGTTTAGCTATTACTGATAGATCTTCAAGCGTTACACTAGCATATGCTTCAAAAGGTTGAGGCCTCTTTAGAACATGGCTTTGAAAATCTTTAAAACTACACGTAGAAGGTGGAATTGGTTTGTAACTCTCATCAGCCACAGCCAACATAGTCAAGGGTGAGGGATGTTGGCCAGTGTTGTTCAACATCTGGAGGGCTGCATTTTGTCCATCCCAGGCTTAAGTATTAGATAGGTTTGTTTATTTGTTTCAGTTTTCAGAAATATTCCTTCACAAATACTAAGGCTGATTTCTTAATGAAAACTTACCTGTCAGACCTACAACATATCACAACACTTTCCCACCCATTAAGAGGAGGGGTGTCCCTCTTCAAATCTTCAGACAGCCTCCAACAAGACCCTTGCAGTGTTCATTGAGCTCCTGTGAAAGGGGGGGCAGCCATTTCAGGAGTGGTGGTGATGTAATTGAGGAGTCATTTTCTCACTCTCATAGCCTTCCTTAAGACTTCTTCAACTGTCCTGTATAATGTTCTGGGGTTTCCAGCTTAAAACAGTAAGTTTGAAAGTTACATTGTGGGGCAAGTGGAAACAGAACTTTATTCTGGAGGCAAAACCATTTTTGCATAGTGCAAGAGAGCAGCCTTTTCAATATCATGATCTGCACCCACCCACCCCTAAAAATCTTTCATTCCAAGATGATACCCTAAGTTGTTTGAATAGGCCAATGGACACTCTCCACCTATGCCCTCTGTGCTCAGCATCTATGAGTTTTCAGCTGACATTCTAGCATTGCGCACCTCAACAACTCTTAATTGCAGACAAACTCACCTCCGATTCTGGTGTTCCACCGTATTGTACTAGCGAAATACTAGGGGTAAGTACATTGGCTAGATCACAACCAAAGCCAAGATGGACAACAGTCTGGAGAGAATGTTGCACTGCCATTCTGCTGTAGATATGGAAGCCCACACTGTGTTCACGCCTGCCTCCACTTACATAAAAACCCTTGCTAGATTTGAAGCAAAATGATATCAAGTCTGAAACAGTTCTCTAGGTTATAATGGAATTTCTGTTGTACATAAGAGAATGAGGGCAAAGTTCTGATTGAGTAAATGTCCAGTACTATAAAATCTAAGTCGTTCATAAGAGGGAGAAACAAATACAAATCTAGAAACAGATTATCATCAGCCATGTTTGATAACAGACTAAAACAATGTCACAATGTTCAGAATTCTGCTCCTTAAGTGTGGAATGGAAAGACAATTACCTAAGAGTCCTTCCAGTTTGGGTCCTTGGAGCTTGCTTGTTCTCACAGTATTTGGGAGGCTGATTGCACAACTTGTCAAGAGACAACAAGTCTGGTTGCAAATGGAAGGCAATGCTAGCTGAACCCCTACAATAGAGGACTCCCCATGTAAATGGTTAGAAGGCTTTGTGGAACAAATCTGTCCTTTTCTCCTTCATAGATTTTCCATGGTGAGCAGAAGAAGTAATTGGAAAACAAGAGAGGGGTAGGAAAACATGATCTGGAGTCCCAGTAAAATTCTGAAAATAAGGAGGGAGATGTCTTATTTGTCCATGGTGACCCATGTCTTAAATACACCCCACTTGGATTACTATAATGTGCTGTACATTGGGCTGCGTTTGAAATGTGTTTGGAAACTGCCGCTGGCTCAAAATGCTACAGCCAGACTGTTGATCGGGGCTGAGTGCAAGGATCATAGAACTCACCTCTTAGAACAGCTTCACCTACTGCCAGTTCGTTTCAAGGCCCCGTTCAAAGTGCTAGTTATTACCTATATTGTACTGTGCAACTTAAGTCCAAGGACCACACTTTCCCATGCAAGTTCCTCAGATCTTGAGATCTTCAAGAGAAGCCCTTTTCTTGGTCCTGCCATCCTCACAGGCACACTTGGTGGCGCCTTCCAAGTTGTGGAATTCCCTCCCCCAGGATACTAGGTTAGCCCCTCCCTTCTGTCCTTCAGGAGACAGTTGAAGACCTGCCTTTTAGACAGGCTTGTAACAAATGCCATGGGGAACAAAGATGGCTGCTTTTGGAAACCTATACATTATAGTCATTGTTGTCTTTATGTGTTTTTTTAGGTGTATTCTTGAATTATTAGTTATTTTAAACTACAGTGGTGCCTCGCTTAACGATTGCTTCGTATAACGAAAAATTCACTTAACGATGGCTTTTTCGGAGTGATCTTGTGCTTCACTTAACGATTTTCCCTATGGGCGATTTTCGCTTAACGATTTTGGGACCATGCTTCACTTAACGATGACAGTTTTAGGTCCCCTTGTTTCGCTTAACTTCTTTTACAGCCCCGTTTTTGCTATTTTTAAAATATTCTAAAATGTTTAAAAAATGTTTAAAATCCTTGGAATCGTTAGTGCACCTAATAAAACCTTCGTTAACTTAATTTGGCTTTGTTCTGAGTCTTTTTTAATTTTTTGTGAATTTTTTTCCCCCACTGAAATAGGCTTCAATGCATTTCAATGGGTTTCGCTTAACGTTTTTTCCTATGGGGATTTTCGCTTAAGGATGGTAATCCGTTCCAATTGGAACGGATTATCCGGTTTTCAATGCATCTCTATGGGAAATGGTGTTTCGCTTAACAATGTTTTCACATAGCGATGTTTTTTTGGAACCAATTAAAATCGTTAAGCGAGGCACCACTGTAATTGTTTTAATATTATATGTTTAATTTTTTTTACAACTTGTGAGCTGCCTTGGGTTCCCTCACTGGCAGAAAAGTGGCATAAAGCTGAAATGAAATGGAGAGAGAGAATGCGAGAGAGAGAGAGAGAGAGAGAACTTTTAGAGTCCTCAGTTATAAAGCTAGATGAACTATATGTTTGGAGAAAATATTTTGAAACTGAACAGTCCATTTTAAAAATACACCATACTAACTAAATCAAAATAAGGTATGACTTAGTTAATTTCTTATAATATCTAAGCCATAATGTGGTTCGGTCTGTTCCTTCCCACAATGGCTCTTAAATCATAACAAAAATTGCTAGTTTTCCTTTTTTTAAAGTGAGTTGGTTTCTCTCTCTCTTTTTTAAAAAAGTCCTTTTCCTTTTCGGTCTCCAGACTACTAAGGTTTGGGAGATCACATTTGGGAAAAGGAGAGGAAGAAAAGAGAACTTTCTCCCCAACCCCCATACCACCCTTGATTAAAAGAATGTGGTGAAGAACAGACACATTCTTCACTGAAAGCTGGATCCCCTTCTGAGTCCTGTGAGGTTCCACACAAAAGTGAAGAAAGGCAAAGACAGTGTTAAGCATCCATCATAACATCGAACTGTAAAAAGAGCTGGTCCCCAAATTAACACTAAACTCTGCAAGTGTTGCCTGGAGAAAATTAAATTGCACAATGTGATTGGAAAAGGGCAAATCAATCAAAACAAAACAGCCACCAGGTCATGTATGTAGGTGTCCGTCACTGATCCTTTGAAAGGCCTGGCTGTTCTATTTTGATTGATCTGTCCTGTTTCAATCACATTGTGTTATTGGTGGGCAATTAAAATTTATGACAAGTCACTGGTGGACGGCAGTAGTGGTTGAAACTGGAAATTGGTTGCCTTTTTGTACACAATTGCACACGCTCTCTTCTTCTCCTTTGTCTTCTTTTTTTTTTTAACAAAGCAGGCAGCTTAATAGTTTGCAAAAGAAGCACTGGAAAGTCACACTTGAAGCCCGTTCAATGGATTGTCTGTCTTTGAGCAATGGATAACATTACTAGTAATTTTAAACACAAAATTATTCATTTAAAAAAACCTGACTAGATCAGCATTTTAAAGTTTAAGAGTTTAGTGAACCTATGGGTCAGTCAAGTATAACCTAAAATGTTTATGGTATTTAACTGCTTTTTCCTGCTTTTTCTAATCCCATTGGAGAAATAATTCGTCAGTACAGTTCCATTCCTTTCCTACACTGACATGATGAATGAGAATTTAATTTGCTTGCAATGGAATTCCATTTAGCTTGTATTGTGCAGATTAATTTATATAAATGACAATGGAAGAAATGCCACATTTCTGGATAACAGGAAGCTGGCATTTGAAAGGTGCTCTCTTTTCAGTATGGAGTAGTGGTCAAAGCATCAGGCTAGGACTTTGGAGGCCTGGGTTCTGATCCTCAATCAACCATGACATTCACTATATGACTGTTGGCTTGCTGCAATCTCTCAGACTGACCTACTTCACAGGACTGCGTGGGGGGAGGAAAAAGCTATGTACACTACCTCAAAATGATTGGAGAAGTGGAATTTTATTGCAACAAATTAGTGTAACAAAAATAAATATTAAGATTTTTGACTGACCTTCATAAGCATCTGTCTTGCTTTTTAAGCAGCAAGTTCACTCATTAAAATAATATTAAAGTATCTCCATGGTGAGGGTATGTTAAGGATGCTAATATCTTTCTTAATAAAAAGCATAATCCATGGAAACTTCTACACAAGGTTCCTGAAGCATTCTGCATTGATTGATTCATCTTTGGAACAGATAAAAGGTAAAGGTAAAGGTTCCCCTTGACATTTTTAGTCCAGTCATGTCCGACTCTAGGGGGCGGTGCTCATCCCGTTTTTCAAGCCATAGAGCCAGCACTTGTCCAAAGACAGTTTCCATTGTCACATGGCCAGTGTGACTAGGGAATGCCGTTTTACCTTCCCACCGAGATGGTACCTATTTATCTACTCGCATTTACATGCTTTCAAACTGCTAGGTTGGCGAGGAGCTGGGACAAAGTGATGGGAGCTCACTCCGTCGCATGGATTTGATCTTACGACTGCTGGTCTTCTGACCCTGCAGCACAGGCTTCTGTGGTTTAGCCCGCAGCGCCATTAGATAGCCTTACCTAATTCTTGTGAGTTTCAAAGAGTTGGATCCAGCTTCTTCTCCACCAATGAGAGCAACTTTCCAGGCAGTACCTCTAAGGTCACATTCAATTGCAGAAAGGGAAGCAATTCTAGTTCCCCTTGACTTTGCGGCCCCTAACATTCCTTCTCTTCAGAATATAGGGAATTCTGTAACAACCCCACAGCAGATTTCGCTTTACAGTGCCATCAGCTCTGAACATTCTTTGACAAAGTGCAACTCCCAGCAATTAATCAATTCATATTTTCATCCCCATTGTTACTATATGATAACATTGATGTGATCATTGTGGTGGTAGTAAGAGATTTGCCTACTAAAGTTTTGTATAGCAGTTCTGCCACAAGCCTGTGAATACCAACAACATCTAAAGTTTAAGTGATACATAAATAGAGAACATACGTTATTCTCCCTTACAGTACATTGCCTAGAAGTGAACATTTTAAATGAACACCACATTAGGAGACATTACAAATTCACACACAAATCCCTATCCATGTCCCTGCCTACAACGTAACATGCCTTCAGGTTTATGTATGTTGTTATCCTAACTGCATATACACAATGCAACAGGAAATGCACTACATTCCTGAATCCAATGTACCAAAATGGCGTGTTCTGGGAAGGGGAAAAAATCAGTAGCAGAAATCCCCATATATTTAATAAAAATGGGTTCAGTATCTCAAATAGACACTAAAAAAGGAAAGGAAAATGAACCCTCATGAAGTGCTTTTATAAAATAAAAAAAACCATCCAAATTTAACAGTATGTGCCATTTGGAACATATATTCAAGCTCTTTTTATTTTTACAAATGGCAGTGTTTTTTTTTTTGTAAGCTGTACTGAGCCCAGGCAGGTAGGCAGACAGGCAAACAGATGCATATTTACAAATACACTTTCTATCATTAAAAAAAAACACCTCCTGAAAATTGTTCTGTACTCTGTTATATATGTTCGGTTTACCTCAGAATTTCACATGACCCTGAACTTGCTTTTACTGGGAATCTGCAGTCTCTCTCACAGCCCTCCTCCTCCTGCTGCAGGCAATTGGCTCTTGTCAGGGTTCCAGACAAGCATCCTCCAGCACAATGCCGTGCGAAGCTCATGTTCCCTACCCACAATGCCCCCTGGCTCAGAGAGCAGCACTTTTTCCAGGCAAGCTGTGCTCCCAGGCCCAAGCAGCCTAGCTTCAGCCTAATGAGCTGTAAGCCAGGGACTCTTCCCAGCCTTTCCAGTTCATGACAGGGACTGAGGGAAGGATCACCAGCCTGCCAGTGAGCTATAAAAATATTGTACTTGCTCCTAATAAACCCAAAGGATGTGCTGCCACTCTTGCACATGACAATTTTAGGTCATCCTCTGAACTATGCCTCTGGATAAAGAGCAAAGAAAATAGATAAAATAGATAATGCAGATAAGCCTTGTTATAGAACAGGTCCACTGAGTAACAGAAAGTAAATGCTTGTCCAACGTATCTAAACACTGAATTGCTGGGAGAAAAGCAGGGAAAAGGGGAGAAGGCCTAGAGGAGGTGGTCTTTGGATCTCTTCACTGGCTCTTCAAGATAAGGAGTATCTAACTGGAGAAGTGTCTCCCTCCCCCGCACCCCGTATCAGGCTCCCTATAGCATAACCTGAGCCCTGAAATTATTTACAAAACATCTTTGCTGGAATATTCTTAAGATCACTTCACACATTTTACCCCTTAATGCATTGTAATAACCTATAATCAACATGGTTAAAAACATATAGTGGTGTTTTCCCCCCCGTCTCTTCACACTTGCATTGTCTGTTAAGATCTAGCTTGTTCATTTTATAACCTGTTTTAGTGATGCTAAATACAAACATTGGAGAGGATAGTTAGATTAATTAACCTGGAATAAAAGTGCCATTTTGTCATGTGCCCTAGGACATGATTTGACTCCCATGTTGCTGTAAACATGATGGAGAAAACCTCTCTTTATAAGGCCAGAAATCAAACTCATAGAGTGTAAAGGGGTATAGGCTGCCCAATTCAGATAAATACAGAATGTGCCCTGTTGATGTCTAGGTATCAAAAAAATGATATTTCTGTCAGGATTCACACATTTCCATACATATCCAAGATAAGGAAATATAGTGAAAGACAGCTGATCCTCAGATTAAATTGTGTTGTCAAGAATTAGCAGTTGAATTTTATGCAACTTCATTCAGAAGGAAGTTGCATTGATTTCAGTGGTTCTTATGCCCAAATAAGACAGGATAGGATTACGGGCTAGGTTAAGAAGCATCCTCTCTAACCTGATGCAGTTAAATGGACATTAAGTGTTGCCTTTATTTCTTTGAAATGTGCTCTGTGTATTGCTGATTTCCTCAGTGTTTGCTATCTATTTATATGCATTTAATATTACTCTGTGTATAAAATGTGTTGTCTCTCTATGAAATAACATTAAAATGGATTGAGAGAAATAAATAGCTAGCAAAGCAGTGTTGACTGTTCAAAACACCACTTTTTGTTGAGATCAAAAAGCTGTGTTGTTTTTCCCCTCTGTGAAAAATGTATCCATATAAAATCTTGCATCTTTATTTCCACTTGCATTAAGTGTGTGTGTGTGTGTGTGTGTGTGTGTGTGTGTGTGTGTGCGTGCGTGCGTGCGCACGGCCTAATTAAAGCCCATATTATGCCTTGCCTGTTGAGCTCTCCTGCATTTGTCAATGGAAGCACTTTATACATCCAGATGCTTCAACAGAGCTAGCAAACTAGTATCTATGTCCAAGTAAGCACAATTGTGCCAAGTTACAGAAAAAGCAATATTTGTTTACATGGCACATTGAGCAGAAGAAAAAGGCTCTCCTCTGTTTTTTCACAAAGGCAGCTTGTAGTGCCTTCCCTTTGATTCCTAGCTCTCTGTGCATTGCCTTTTTACACATCATCCGTCTGTTCTTCATTGCAACATTGTAGGTAACAGCTGGGCCACAATGAGCCTACTTCATCGATGTGGGAATGTTTATATTTAACTGCCAATGACTCAAGGCCTTCAGCTTTCAGTAGCCTGTCACAGTTTGCATTGTTGGGGCCCCAGTTAACTTCTCTTTCCTAATTATTTTTTGACAGGCTCCTCTTCACCTTCTCCCACACTTGTGCAAAACCAATGAAATATTCACCACTTCAGAAGTTCATTGGGAAATTATTCTGAGAAGGTGCTTTGTGAAAGCACTCAGGGAGGTCATATTCTTAGAGAGCTTGCCCTTGTTGTAGAAAAACAGTTTAACAATTTAAAAAGAAAAACTATTTGAGGCTGCAGTCTTGCAACCAAATCGCCCAAGTTAATCTCAATTAGATTTAAACTGCATTTATCTGAAGATAAGTGATTTCAGGATTGCAGCCTCACTGAAGTAGAAAATCCAAATCTTTCTACAAATCCACATTTATCCCACAAAATCCAAAGTGCAGAACTGTCATAAAAGTTAACTAGATTTCCCCCCCTATTAACTAAACTCTTCCCTTCTGTATACTTCTGTGTAACCTGAAAATTTCCCTTTTTATATTATACAGCTAGACTTCCATACATAATTCTGATGTTACAGCAGTCTGTTAACCTTTCACCTGAAGTTCCAAACTGAGCTATAGTCACTATAAAATATATTTCTTGAGGCCCTTCAATATTTTAAACTGAAAACAATGTCAATGTAAGACCTGTCTGTATGTTAAAAAAAAGTTAAAACCTAACAAGGAACAAAATTTGCCACACAACACTATAAGGTTAAAAAGAAAATAGTATAATAAAGGAAATACAAAGGCTTTGGCATGGTTTTTACAATCAACAATGGTTAATTTTGATATGTCGTTGTGAACAACTTCAAAACACTTAAGTTTAAAACTCTTGCAAGCACTTTTAATTGATTAGGAATGAATTCTAGATGCACAAAAATGATTGGACTGTGAACAGTAGTACAACTATAGCTAAGAACAATTAACTTTTGCCGACCAAAAAAGAAACGTTTGATGCATGAAAATGTGTATAAAACATCTATAGAATATTCTTGTCAAATATAAACGAAATTAACTTTATTATAGAAATCATTCTGGGAGATTTCTAGGGAAGACAAATACTTACATTTTGACATAAAACAAATCGGATTATATCGAAGACACAATCTACCCTTTTCCTATCGACCTTTCTTCTTTGAAGTTCTCTCTTAACCCTTTGTTTGCACATGAGCATCATCTGTTAATATCCTTTGGAAATCCCAACAGATATTTTTCTCACAGAAATCTATTGTGTATTGTTCCAGGTTGAATTATATGCAATGGAATGATACAAACTTGGAGTCTCAGTCTGAAATCTATGAACAGCTTGGTAGAAGTATTCGATATAGCTTGATAAAACTCTTAATTCGTGGCAAAGCTTGTTGATCATGGCTTCCTTTTTTTCCAAAACAAACAAACAAACAAAAAACAACTTCATGACCAACACAAAAGCAAACATCCATTCAGTCTACATTGTTCTTTTTTCATTATAACATACAAATGCCCATTTACAAATAATACACCAAAATGAATAAAAGTTTGGATACCAAAATGAAGATTTGTTCCAACTGATATAGCGCCTTTCATATACAAAGGTCCATGTTAAAGTCCTTCTTGTGCTGTGTTGTAGGGAACAGTTGTAGTACAGAAGTACTTTGAAAGCCATTCTTCTTTTAGAAAAGACAGCTGAACCTCCAACTGTTGTCCATATAGCAATTTACAAAATCAACACATGGTTTACTGTAATCTTGGCCAATACTGAGACATGTCAGGTTCACTACCAGGAACTTGAACAGGAACCGACACTCCAGGAGAAATAAGACCTTTAAATTAGAGAGAAAAGGGAAAAGAGTTAATACACATAGACCCGTATCCATATCCTGCATATCTACATATCCTTTGTTTAAGAGCTTTTAAAAGAGTACACCTAAAATTTTCTGACCTTCTGCAATCAGTCAGTAATTACACATAGAACATAAATTCAGCACTTGAATTCATTGCTAGGAATGTACAATATTTATATCAATCTAGAAGAAAAGCTGACCTGGAGATATTATTTAATAAAGAGATTAAAGAGGGCCTTCAGATAAGAAGAACTGAGGTGGTCAAGGTTCACATTTTGCAGCACAATCCAGGCACAAAAGACAAGCACTTTAAGATGCTATTGATCTCAGTGGGAAATAATTAAGTGCACAGCTCTTTCATTTAAACCAACGGAACTTTCAAGTGCTGAAATCTGCTTGGATTGTTTCAACAGATTTGGATCCCTCTGTATTCAGAAGATTAAGTATGAGGCCCCTGAAATGTTATCTCTGAGGCCATACTGGCTATCCTCCCCTGAAGATGGACACAGAACACTGCTTTCTGGGTGGCTTAGAGTCTGGTGTGGGTGGATCCGGGGAGGCAATGGATATATATCCTTTCTAAGGCCCTCCTTGCCTTGTACCATCACTTCCTTCATCCTGAAGCTGCTGCTCTAAATATCAGCCCCTCCCCATTGGCCATGAAACAAAGTAAATGGTCTTTAAAAACTCCTTCCTTCTCCCTTCTTTACTTACTTTAGAAGTATCACGGCACTTGGATTTAGCAATAGGATTATCCTAAGAAGTGAGTTCAGACAGACAGACAGGCAAACAGATGTCATGTTCAAGTATGACTCATCTTATTTTAAGGTGAGGAAGGGAGAGACCAGCTGCATGTCTTCTAGTGTCACCTTCCTCCTACTAAAAGCAATTCATCAGAAGAGGATATGCTTCTGTTTCCATGGAGGCTTCCCACAGGAGCAAAATCCCAGATTTTCCTGGCATTCTTACTCACATGGAAATCTTCCTCCTCAACAAGAACCTCTTCTCTTTAGATCTTCTGCTTTCCGCAAGAGGAAAGCAGTGCCTGAGGGGGCAGGGTTAGGCAGTTCCCTGCTCACATTTTGGGTCAACTGAGGTGAGTAACTGCTAAGAAGGGCTAGACCAGCTCACAGGAGCCATAGGCATATATAGATACCTTCTGCATTCCCAGTCACACAGCTCCCCATTCTACGACCCAGAACATTTTGTGTGCTGAACTACTTTCACCCACAGAAGTGAATGGAGAAACACACAAGTAGGTAATTTTGGTGGGCTTATCAGACACTGAATTACAACCGTTTCTGTGACTAACTATTAAATTGATTATTTACATCAATAGAGGAAATGTTATGTAGGTATTTTACTCCTTTCAACTGTACCTTCTAGGTTTGTGTTGTTTATTTTAGTATGTCGCCCTGTTTTATCATTTCCTAATATTAGGAGGTAATTTTACCTCACTGCAAACACACTGGAGAAAATTCTGCACACATCCCCATAATTAAATACATACTTTTAAAAAATCAATCTGGTATTCTGTTTTTAAATTTTTGAGATACTTTTTTAATAAAAGGAAAATTTACACACAAGCTAAGTGAGCTACAGTTTAGGGTTCAGATTATAAGAGGCCTTTAAATGCAATCTTAAATTTCACTACATTTCAAGTTTTGCATGATAAATCCATGTGCTTGGAGAAATGGTGCTAAGGTCCATCTTAAACTTAGCATTGTTTAGTACCTCAGCATGTCTTAATTTGGCCCTGTTGTTTATGATTTTAGGAGAAAAAAACCCCAATTCTTACTTACCTGTTGAAGTGGTGCCAGAAGTGCCCATGGGCTGGCTGTTCATATGTGTTTGCATGTGAGGAGGGGTATACGTATCATAGCTCCTCCCATTTACTGACGGACTGGTAGGCAGCATGCAAGAATAAGAAGAAGTCTGGCTGGGTACTGGCGGCTGTGCAAAGAAAGTGGGGAAAATAGGTTTGTGGGTCTAAATGTCATAATGTAACAATTATTTCTTTGCATCAAGTAGGACAGTGTCCTCTTCATAGATTTACTCAGCATATATGCCCAGAGCCCCATTCTATAGAGCTTTCCTTCTCTGTTTCAAAGGAGGCAATGGATACTAGGTTACCTGGGGAATTCTGGGACTGTGTATTCCCCCCTAAAACAAAACAAAACAAAACCCTCAAATCTGCATGTCTCTTATGTTTTGTACTCAAACCCATCTTGTCCTGGCAACTGAAAACTCCAACAATCAGATGATTCCAAAGCACCAACAAAACTGTGGAACTAACACATTGGATTGGAGGTTAACATCTGCATAGATGTTTGGGATAGTCAACAAAAAAACAAAAAAAAGGAGCGCTGGTCTCAATGAGTTTCCCCATGTCAGCAGGATTCATGCTTGTAAAAGGAGACAACAATTCAGTTTTCAACTGTTTCAACCAGTTTTGAGGTTTCAAGCTTTAGAGTGAGCAAGTCAAAGTTGAAACCCCATTAGGTCCTCTTATTAATGGAATAGCTTCCAATGACCAAAATGTGATATCCCCTTTCCCCCCATAGGCCCCCAGGTCTCCAAATATCCGCTTTGGAGATTTGGGGGTCAGATTGTTGGGGCTTATTTTGGAGGGTTCAATTGAGAGCAGAGGGAGAGCAGAGGGAAGAAAGAAGTCAATTTATGTTAGGTATTTAACCCAAAGTGAAAACATTTCCCCTCTCAGTCTCATTCAAAGTCTCCTCACAACTCAATTTAGCCTTTGGGAATGATGTAGAATGTAGGAAATGTGCAAGGTATTGAAAAACCATACCACCAAAAAAGAAATCTTGCCCATAAAACTTGCAGTTATTCATAGTTTGTGATAGTTTTGAGCTAATGAGTTGCCTTTAGTTTTTTTCTATCATAGTAAAATATCTGGATTAGCCAATGAATTAGTATTTGAAATGATTTAGTCACACTGATGTTTATAGAAGAGTAGCTTAAATCCAAGCATTTCATCTTGCAGCAAAATTCTGTGCATGTTTACTGAGACAGAAGACCTTAATTTTTTCCCCCTCTGGGTAAATCAGGATATACTCCCAGGATTGCAAGTCTAAGTGGATTATACATTTATGTGATCTTCTAGGGGTTTTTTATATTTAGGTAAATAAGTATGGTTATAGAGGCAAATATAATAAACCTGTTATTATCATACTGTACTCACTTAATTTTTTTGTTCCTTTGTCTCTAAACTGATCAGACACCCCTTTACTTGCTGGAACTGGTGCCTGGATATTCCAATAAACTCCAGATAATTTTGTTTCTAAATTCCTTTAAGATTTACAGAGATTTGGATATCTTGGTTTGCATGTTTTTCCTATGATCTCCACTGCACATGCACAATAATGATCTAGGTCTTACATTTGTATTTCTTTCCAAAGCCAGCAACCCATGTGCTTCCAAGTCATATGGGTTGGCAGTTCTACTCATTTTAACACAGCTATTTAGTACTGCAGGTGCTATTCACATCCTCCTCTTCCCCTTGGGTATTTCCAGGGTGCCAATAGCCACAGTGTCTCATCAGCCAAGGTGTAATCCTGCTAGCATTTTAATAAGCTTTTTCTCCACACTAATGCTATACTAATGAGTTTCTCCATTTCTACACATATTCCTTAAACAGATATTTTCCTTTTGCTCAAACGAATTTTTTTGCCATTTTAATTTAAATTTGTGAGCCTCTATTAATCTTATTGATATATACTTTGTATAACTTTATCAATTCCCTCATCTTTCTTCTTCACCCCAAGTTAATCAGTGCAAGACCTGGAAATAAGTTCTTAAATTCTTCCCTGTTATGTGCAACAATATTCCATTCAGGCAGTCCCTACAACAGCCCTTTTACTGTGACTCCTTCTACCAGTTTGGAAACCAACACTAGCTGGCTTTCTTTGAAAAGGATAGGGGAATATCCAAAATGGATTCAATCTCCAACTTTGTGTTTAACATATCCTGCCCCCAAGGCTTGTCCTGCATCTTCATGCTAAACAAAGTGACCCCACCTCAAAGAAAGTGGATTTCTAGTTCCAGAGGCTAACATCTTGTTCTGCAGCTCCAATGACACAGCAAGAGTGATGTCATTGGCACCAACAGACTGAGGAGTTCCTGCTTTGGGTTGTGTGCTATTTTGTCTCATTGCATATATGCCACATGCAATCCGTAATCAAAACAGAAACTCTTCTGCTGCAGTTCATGTTATTTGCTCTGTGCCAGAAGGGCTATATGACAAGATACTGACCATTCAAATTGATCTATCCATGGATAGCAAAAATGGCCAATATAATATATACCGTATAAACAAAGAGATTTACAGAATTTCTATTCAGCACATCAGGATCACACAAGATATGACTATGCCTACTGAAAACAATGTGAGAAGGTGATCAGAACTCATTTCAGTTCAGTGGCTCTTAAGCATGCCTAGCATCCTTTGGCTCAGAACTGATGAGCATAATTATCAACACCGAAGCAAAGCACACATTTGGACTGCACCCTTGGAATAGAGCTTGGGCTTATAGATTCCCAAGTGAAAGGAGGCCAGTCAAGTCATCCTATGGATTCCCTAAGAATTTGTTCCAGTTTTCCTCTTGTTCAAGCAGACCTGCCACTCTAGGATTGGAGTGGTCTACAACCTGCCAATTCTATAGCACAAGACAGCCAAAAATACTGACAACTTGTTTCTTAGAGGCCTCATATCCCATAAAATTGGAGTGTGATGAACTCATAGATATGATCACATCTTTTTATTGATCTTAAACTGTATCTGTTTCAAGTTAAGTTGCTCCTGATCTACAGCTGCCCCATGTCCTTTACAGAAACAGTCTTTAACCCAAAATAATCATTTAAAAGTGGAGGCATTATAGCTGTAGGTTTAAAGAGACGATTAAAGTGCACCAAAGCATGTAGAATTCTGTGCTTGAACACTGTTACTAGGACTTAAAAGAAATGTCCAGCTTTGCTTATCCAAACATTGGTCATAGATAGGACTAGTATAATTGGTCCCACAGGCTTAGGGGCGGGTTGTTTTGTTGTATTTATTGTCAAAAGGTTGGGAGTCAGAAACTGACACTGCTGATTGACTGCAAATTATTCAGAGATCTCTTGGTAGATTCTGATCTACCTTTCACTCATCGTGCTTTGATTACTTTACCCAGATTAATTATCCGGCAAATACTCTATAGACACTTGTCATTACAGAATTAAAGTGGTAAAAACATAGCAATTTGTGTTTCAACATGTGATAAAGTGGCAGTTTTTATATATTATAGCCGCCTAGAGTGGTCTTATAGGGTGGGGTATAAATAAATAAATAAATAAATAAATAAATAAATAAATAAATAAATAAATAAATAAATAAATAAATAAATAAATAAATAAATAAATGCTACAAGCGGAAAACAAGATCAAGCAGTGGAAGTTATCCTTGATTAATTAGTACAAAGATGTAATCTTGATAAGGGGCCAGGTGTTTCCCAATTTACAAGGCTAACAATAAAATTATGCAGTCCCACTGAAAGTTTGCACATAACAAAATGGGGCAATGGCAGGATGCAGGAATTTTCCAGACCAGGCTTGGGAAATTGGTTGCCATTTGATGTTATTATTCTCTTATTTCCCATCATCGCCTGCTGCAGCAACCAACAGTGAAGGATGATGTGAGCTGTAGTCCATCAATACCTGGTAGGCCAAAAAATTTCCTGATCCAGCCTTAGACATTTGAGAACTTCTTTGTTAGATCTCCCCCAAAGTGCCAATGGGCAGGTTTCATCTCTGTAATCACTCAGTTCAGAGAGAAGCAGCTTATTAGTACATTATACTTACTTGCATAGGCAGGTTGTTAGCCATTGTGAAGCTAGGCATGGGTGGCAAAGCACTGTATGTGTTTGTTAGCGCGGTGTCTGTTCTGCCCAGCATTGAACCTGATGTGAAAGAGGAAACTATAATAGAATAGAATAGATAGACAGGATGAACGTATTAGTTTACGCTTCAGTCAGATGACTGCATTACTCTAAAGAGCGTTTCTGTTGTATTGCCCTGAATGGATGAGTGACTGATCATTATTTGTCTCAAAGATTATTACCAGGTGTCGTGGGTTGTGGGATTGGTTGGTAGACACTTGTGCTGAAACTACTGCTGATGGGAATGTGACTGGGGGTGTTGCTGGCTTGTCTTCTCTGATTCCTTAGTTTTTCTTCCCGTCTCCACTTTGCCCTCCGATTGGAAAACCAAACCTTGCAAAGACAAAACCATTTTCATTAAGAGTAGTGAACCACAGGTGTTGTCCCAGAGTGCATACATGCAAAAGGGCTTGGCTTAGCCATCCTCTAAAGCATGGTGGCTTTGCAAAGACCAAGAGAGTTGGTCCTACCATGTGGAAGGGTGAAGCAGAGGCCTCAAGTGGCAGACACTGAGGGCGGGGGAGAAATGGCAAAGTGTTGGAGGACAAAGCTGTACTTGACAAACAGCTTGTCTTCAGCCTTGTAGGCTAGCCATTGCCCACAGGTGCTGTAGAGCAGCGGTCCCCAACCTTGGGCCTCCAGATGTTCTTGGACTAAAACCCTCATAACCACCACCTCTGCTGGCCAGGATTTCTGGGAGTTGAAGTTGAAGAACATCTGGAGGCCCAAGTTTGGGGGCCACTGCTGTAGAGGATGCCCACCTGTCACATGTACCTAGGTAAAACTCATCTGCCAGAGCTTCTGCATATGGAATGAAGGCTGCCCCCCACCCCCTCCCTTTGCCTCAGTTATCAAAATATCTTGGACCAGACCTCATCTTCCTGAATAACTATACCAACTGTTTACCTTTGCTACCAAATGGCTGGGGATAATCGTCTCTCTGCTGGTGTTACACAGACAGGTGGCCACCCATAGGAGCCATGTCCCCCAGGACAAAACTTGGGGCAGCACTGCTGAGCTTTTGAAATTGAAGCCAGCCCCAGAAACTCCTCGTCTGAATCCTGGCTTGGCCCAGCCACCCTCTTTTTTGCTCAATGCAAGCATCAGTTAACTGCTTCAAGGCTGGGTAGGAATTTCTGCCCTCGAAATGGTGCTCTTGGCAGACAGATGTTTTTTTTCTTACCCTGCACTGAGCTGGAATGAACTATGGGATACCTGGCAATAAAAGTGTTGCTTGTTAAATAGTTGGTCACTTTGGCAAGTCAATGTAAAGGGAAAAATGGCTGATATTTCAGAGAGCATCCATAGGCATCGATTTTATGGATAGCAGACTCTGAACGTGCCCCTTGGGTTGCGGTGCCCAGGGACGGAAGGTAACAGTTTTTGGGTGTAGTCTATCCCATAGTCTCACCTGGAACGGCCTTCCTTAATCTTGGGTGATAGTTGGTGTAAACTATGGGAAAGGACTTGGAAACAGAGTTTGGATGACTATCCCAAGGTATTGCCCATGGAGTGATCTAGTTTGACCTATGACTTAACCACAGCCTACACCTCTAGCAGCCACCATGCAGACCTTACACAAATAGTTAATAAAGTGGGCCTTCATTAATTCAATTTATGCATCTGGCCACTGTATTCTATGGGGGGTGAGCAAATGTTTAGCCACAGGCAAATGAGATTATCAGCATAAAAGTCAAGCTTTCCATAACGGCTTATCAGCTGTACGTTCATTGTGTAGGGACTTGCAACACATGTGTAAGTCCAGTTGAAATCTAGATGAAACACTGTTGAACACTATTCACTGTTGATAGATATGTGCTTTCTCATCTTCATGCTGGAACCCATACAATTCACCCTTAAAAGATCAGCATGCCCCTTTACAGAGTGAGAAAAAGAGCAAGGCAAGGACATAAGGAGGGACGGAGCAAGAGAAATATTGTCAGGTCATTTACATACCTGTATTCTTGCTTCAGGCAAGTCTATTTTGGCAGCTAGTCTCTCCCTGGCAAAGACATCGGGATAATGAGTTCTCTCAAATTCTAGTCAAAAGAAAACATTATAGAAGTAATGTTAAAAATAGGTTTCGGAAAGAACTATCACCTTTTCCTTTCAACTTCCATATATGTCTGAGTGCACTCAGTGCTTTAAATCTTTGATGAGAACAGCTTCACAAAAGTACTTGGGAACAAGATATTCTGGGGGTTTGTTCCCAAAGGGAAAAATATCATTTGCCAGTGTTCCCATGCATGCACATGCACATGCATATTCTGCTGGATTATGAGATTAATATTGAATCACATGATTGCAGATCACGGAATATATCATAAAGAAAAAAATCAGCAAGAGTTTGGGTCAGCACCTAGAGACGTCGTTGCTGCTGCTTACAATGCTCCTCAGAATAATGAGTGGAACTAGAGGATCTCATGACAGTGATGCCACCCATGTAAGATGACCATATCATGGCTGTTGGAGAATTTGAACAGCAGATTTCAAATGCTGTCATGTCAGGTGCACTGTCACTTTTGTCTTATGGTATATAAGAGATGCCATAAGAAGCAAAAACCCTGCTGCTTATATACCACCCCATAGTGCTTCAAGCGGTTTACAATTTAATTATGTGGGCTCCACCTCCCCTCCCCCCAGCAAGCTGGGTACTCCTTTTACCAACCTCGGAAGGATAGAAGGTTGAGTCAACCTTGAGCCGGCTACCTGGGATTTGAACCCCGGGTCATCATGAGCATAGTTTTGGCTGCAGTACAGCAGTTTAACCACTGCGCCACGAGGCTCCCTGAGGTTTTTTTTTTTTTTAATCAACACCGTCATCCAGAACTTGTCAGAATGTTCCAGTGGAGAGTACAATATACTTCCCTTGCTCTGGTTCTTGCACATGGATGCAAAAGGCTCTGTTGGGTTACCTTTCTCAAGCGCTTCAATTTGTTCTTGGGTGAAAGATGTCCGATTTCTCTGCAGCTTCCTCTTCAGCTGGAGTCTCATCTGGGCCTCGTCTGAATCTTCCCCATTTGAACTGATGGAGTTAGTATTTTCACCCCCTCCTTCTTGTTGTGGGCAGCCATCTGCATCATAGAAAGAAAGAGATTCTGAGAAAAATTCAGACTGAATGGAATGCTGCCATACGTATTATGTTTGGGAATCCCTCTTCTTCAGCACATCCAAATTACAAATACAGTACTCTGTCTGTTCAATTGGATGTTCATTACAACATATATGATGCACCTCCTACAGGTCATTCCAGATGACACTTCTACCAGCATATTTAGATTTAAATCAATTTCCACCCTTATCGAACACACACAGAGCATGCTAGTTCTTCTGTCCATATGTCAGGGATGTCAGCAAGTCTTTGGGTCGTAGTCCAAATATTTGGCACCAAGTCCCAAGCCCTTATTAAAAACAAGCTCTTTTCCCCAGAAAAAAAAGGGAGGGGTGGGTGGACTCAGAGTTGAGACTGAGTCACTGGGGGAAAGAAAAATGAGTTGAGTCACCGGTGCGACATAAGTCCAACTTGACAGTGAATCCCGCAACTTCAGTCCTCATCTCTGCCATATGTCTAGCTAAAATCATATGTCTCTAACTTCTGTGGTGTCTTTGTTATTAATTTCCTGTTGTGGGATGTGGAACTCTCCCATGCAAAGGGTACGCACAAAATTGACAGCTACTCTGAAATTCAGAGGGAGACCTGTGCGCACAGAGTTCATGGCAAATGCATTACCATCACTGGGCTGGCACCATGTCCCAGGGTCAATGGTTTGTGAACCTGAATATGAGGCTGTACTCTAAGAACCCATAGTTTCTGAGACAGAGGAAATGCCCTATTTAAAGCATCGATCAGTTTAGAACTTCTGTGTGTCACGGTGTCTGGGATAAGAAGGAATTAATATTTTGGAGCTCAGAATAATGGTAAACTGTGGGGATTTTGTAGTTTAGAGCTCCATTTTGTGGTTGTTTAGGGATACATCAGTGATGTTTAACATAATCATTATTTTAGTATAATCATGCATTCTCCTGTGATTCTCCTTATAACCATCCCATTGTTATGTGATTCTCGTTGTGTGCAGGCGTGGAATGCCTTAAGACTGATAACCACACGACGCCTCTATGGCCAAATTCTTATCTTATGCTAATTTTGCTTGTTTTGCGTGCTTAATAAAAACGTCTGGGGTGAAGAAGGTAGCCATCTTCTTCTTCTCTACCGATACCTGAATACTAACAAGATAAAGTCTGCAGTGTCTTTTTTATCAGAGAGTTCTCTCATCAACTGTTGCCGGGCAGGCCTGGTAATAGTTCCCTGGCTACTTTCCCACAGTAAACAAAGCAAAAACACAAGTTAGTATATTACAGTTTGGATATAAGTTGTATTCAAATAAAAAATATTTTAGCAGTAGCTCTTTACAAAATGACAAATTAATGAATCTATATTTATTCTAATAACATAAAACACCCCTCTTTACTCACTTCCAAATATAGTAAGCAAAGGCATTCTTTCAATGAATAAAATGGTGATCCCCCCCCCCAAATGCCCTGCAAAACTCTCCTTCTATGGAATATGTGTACCTATTGCTTGATTTAAAATAGTGATGTATAGTATTCAGATTATCTGTAATCAGTAATTCCCATCTAATCAATTAGATGTTGATAGGTTTGCAGAAAATGCTATTAAGAAACCAAACCAAGCTTGTAATCTTTTTAAAAAAATATTTATCTAGTTTTGATTTGAATTCTGCACAGTCAATTTCATTTTAAAGGTTGTGAATTTAGAAGTGCCTGCATTGTTCTGCAGTTTTATTCAACTATTGTATGAGTGTGCATTGTCTTGACACCTATTACAGAGCACAGCTGTAATTATATCATCACCAAGAACAGGCTATAATTGCTGAAAATGGAATTTTATATTTAGATAAAAGGACTGTCCATTCTTTGTAATGTGTTGCACCAGAGAAAAGTAAGATTTCTTTTAAAATTTTAACATGTAATTTAAAAAAGAAATAGTAGTGAGTTTGCTAAGTAGCTAAATGTGCTATTCTGCAGCTGAGTGCTTGGCATATCATTGAAGTGGTACATTTTTAATTAGGGCATTTCTACCACTTTTAATGTAATTTCTATCATTAAACAAGAGAAAGTTTTATTGTTTTTGCATTGCTGCTAGAGGTAAAGATTTGCTCATGGTCTAAGCTGTCTTTCAAAGTGTCTGCAGACTCTGAAGAACAGGAGAAAGGGGGAGGCATCATTTGGATGTGTTTTATATATATA
Organism: Pogona vitticeps; assembly: GCF_051106095.1. NCBI lineage: Eukaryota > Metazoa > Chordata > Lepidosauria > Squamata > Agamidae > Pogona > Pogona vitticeps. The sequence continues at coordinate 271,167,019 of NC_135783.1, read as the reverse complement.
TATTGAGCCACATCAAAACCACTCTGAATTATACTTTGAAAGGAGAGAGTTAATTTACTGACAACTTCACTGCCTCTACAGAAATGTCCATTTCTTACATATATATATATGTAAGAAATGGACATTTCTGTAGAGGCAGTGAAGTTGTCAGTAAATTAACTCTCTCCTTTCAAAGTATAATTCAGAGTGGTTTTGATGTGGCTCAATGAAAATAAAGGGGATTCTTTTGACACTTAAACACGCCAGAGCAGAAAGAAGAGTGAGAAAAATAGTAAGGTGGGTGGGGGGGATCCTAAGAGAAAAGCTCTTCTGTTTTGCTGTCTGGGCTCAAAAATGTATACATACATGTACACGTATGTGTATATTTGTGGGAAATCAACTTTAAAGTAAGATTGTTGATAATCAGTTAACAATGGCCCCTGGCCATCAAAGCCAAAAGAGAATTGTGACAGGATCTGGTCGGGATCTTTTCAAACACTTTGAAATGTTTTAAAACCCCAACGTTCTCCCCCATTTAAACAGTTGGATTCATCTCCAGTGGTCACCATATGGGCGTTTGGAGATCTATTGAGATGACCACCAGCATTTGAATAGAGAGGGGGCTGCTTTTCACCGGGACACAATGCCAGCCGAGTGAGGGAAACTATTAAACTCTTGGGGCAAGGAGGAGGGTTGGCAAACTTTCGTGGGCAGAATTTTGAGGACACAATCAGGCCGGGGCCCAACAAAAGGATTCTCTTGAGGCGTGCAGTGGCCCACATTGTGTCACAAGGATCCCAGTCAACAGACTTTTCAGTGAAGTATGTTAACCTTTAGGCAGTACTATCATTAATCACTGTCCCCTGGGCTGGGCTACTCAATGCTATTTAGGATTTAAGAAAAAAAAAACCACCACAACTTTCTATAGGAACTGGGAAAGAAAGAAAAAACACCCCTAAACTGGTGAATAGGCCAGCTCCATACACTGAGCCTGTTTACTCAACACCAAGGGAGGGGGGAAGAAGAGAAGTGGGGTTGGATAGTGGAGAGAAAAGAGAGAACTACTTAGCCAAGATTAGAGAAGCTTCAACTAGCAGATAAGAGTTCTAGACGAGCCTTGTTTTTATTTACTAACTAAAGTTGGATGCTGACTTTTTAAGTGTCTTTGGAGTAGAGGCTCTCCTGGATTCAGATCTGATCAACACTTGCTCTTAAGAAAGGGGGAGAGCTGACTCAGATCCCCCCCCCAACACACACACTATTCTATCTGCATTTTCTGCTCAAGGGTGAGGGGGATCTCAGGACTGATTCAAACAGCGTTCTTTGGCAGTCTGATTTGGATAATGGAGTACAAAGGAAATACACAAGAACAGATGTTTCCTGAAGCTATACAGGGCCAAGTCTTGGATGACATATATTCCTGGGTGCCAGAGAGAGAGATTTCCAAGGCCCAGCAAAGTATCTGTGCTTGCACCACTAGCACATGATGCTCTACCCTTGCACATCATGCTTAAGCAGTTGGTGCATCAAAGTAGTCAAGACCAAAGCTTTGGACATAAGGGCTAGGAGCGGGAGCAGTTAACCCGTGATGGATGATCTCTACCGATATCTCTGTCTGGCCAGGCAAATGCCTGTATGCCTTTGGCTGGGGTCGTAGTTCCCCACCGGCGTTGTCCAAAAGCCCCATCGTGCGTGTGCTCTAATCGGCAGGCACGCGATTTTCCTGACACGGTCGTCGGAAAGTCGCCACTCGGGACACATCGACAACCTAGAGGACGAAATTGGCTAGAATCCGAATCCTGTAGCTTAAGCAGGTTTGGGACCGGGCTGCCCGCCAACAAAAAAAAAAAGGTCCAATATTGCACGAAGTTCGGGGTAGGAATGTAAACACGCTTTGGGGGAAAGAAGCCCGTAGAACTCAGCTGGACTGGCTTCCGTCTGGGCATACTTAGACTAAGACTAAACTGAGGCAGAACTTCTGCAGCTAAACCTCCACAAATCAGATCTGGGGCAAATTCGGTTTCGTCCCACTGATAGGGGGCTACACTGATGGCTGCGTGTAAGGCCGACACACAGAGGGACCCCCTGAGTTAGCGGGAGCTTGAAGACTAAACTTCTGTGGAGGCCAACCGCGCCTGGACTGCAGGCCGGGCGTTTCACAAGACGAAACAAACAAACAAACAAACAAACAGGATTTGACTTTACTGCTTTGTGGATCAGGCAATAGAAAAAAGCAACCCACCCAGACCCGACCCCCCCCCCCCGTTCAAACCAGTTGAGCGGAACTGAGGTCGCAACCAGCGCGGCTCAAGTCCAAAGCCCCCTCCGGCCACTGGGGGCTGCTGCTCAGTCGCGGCACCGGGCCGAGGGGTTCAAAACACCCCACCGCGTGTGCATGAGGGGTGCGCGCGCGCGGAGGCTTTCTCATGTCCTCCCGCTCCCTTCCATTCCTCTCCTGTCCTCCCCCTGAGATCCCACCAGGGATGGGTGAGAGGCCGGTCCGGGGTTGGGGGCAAGGTCAAAGCCGCCTGGGCCCCTGGCTGCTCTCGGGGCGGCCTCTGGCCCAGAAAGCCATTCCTGGCCTCCAGCATGATGGACCATCCAAGCGGCCGGCGGACCTGGCCGTCCAGTTTCTCCGGCAACTCTTGGAGGAGAAAGAGAAAAAAAGGGAAACAGGAGAGGTAAAAATAGGACAAGCCATTCCGGACTCATCAACAAATGAAGCCGCTTTGGATCTAGAAGTTAGTGATTGTGTGTATGTGTGGGGGGGAGAGTAGCAGAAGCATCCCCGCCCCCCGCCCCAATAGCGAATGGTCATATTTTCCTCTTAAAGGCTAGTGGTAGTTTTGCAATAAAGAAACAAAACGAAACATTCTTAGCACTCGGTCACCCAGCATTTGCCGTTCAGCTCCGTTAACATCAATGAGAAATTTACAATTAACCTCAATAGGAGGTGGATGGTGCGCCCTAAATCAAGGCACTTTAAGTAGCACTTATGGCAACCTTTTAACCGGCTCTCATTCTTCTTCTGAAAGTCACTCTTCACAGACCCAGACCTTCCCTCTCCCGCAACCCCGAAAACAGCGTCTATTAATACTGCTTAAAGTTTTGCTCTCGCAAGACAGAATTGTGTGCGCGCGTGTGCTCATGTGTTTGAAGAAATGTCAGACAATTAAGATATCTTTCTTCCTTTTAAAGAAAGACACACACACACACACACACACACACACCCGGGGAGGTTTTTTTTTTTAAAAATAGGATCCTTTAAAAGGAATGAACTCAATAGTCCGTTCCACCTTCTCTAGACCTAATCCGTAAGAAAGAGACAACTGAATATGCTGTCCCTATTATCCTAAAGCTAGACCATCTGACGCTGGGTATAGGATTTGTTTCCAGGAAAGAAAAAAGGGAAGGGGAAGGGGGGAAAAATAAAAGACGCTGGGAAATAAAATCATTCCTTAGTTTCTTAGTGTCTTAATCAGTGAGGCGGAAAACTAGCAGAGAAGAAAAAAAAGAAAGAAAGAAAGAAAGATAGCAAACCGATTGAGGCACCTTTCAGCTGTGGAGCTGGGATCAAAACGTTGTAGCATCTGTTGAAAGAGAAAGTGTCTAAATCCTATAGAAGGCTTTAGTCTTATAAGGAGGGGAGAGAGAGAGAGAGGAGGCGGGGTGGAGGCGGTGGGGAGATAAGAAACAGTGTCTCAGTGATCCCTAAAACCACTAAATCACTGGAGAATTTCTCCCGGATAGAGATGTCTCTTTTTGTTCCGTCAGTCCTCTTGTATCCATTATTTTATTCACTGCTGCATGGCGTTTATCAGATTGAGACCATATTTGTCCCCCTCTGAGACCTTATGCTTTTGGAGTAATGGACTCTTAAAATCCAGCATCACAGAGGCAGCTCTGCAAGAGGAAGGCGGGGGGGGGAGGCGGGGGAGGCGGACATTAGAGCTGCGCATGAATATTCCAGGGCAAAGCCATTTTATTAATTTTAATTTAGCGATGCAAAAGCTTTCAACGTGTTTCTCTGCTCCCTCCCTCGCCACATCTCCCTTCCCCCTTTCTTTTCCCCATATTTTGCGTGCGTGACTTGGGGCCAACGATAATAGCAGAATTCTACCCAAAAAAACCCACAAAAAAACAAAACAAAAAAACCCGCCCCCGCGCTCTTTCCTATTCACGTGTTTTAATTGTATGGCAAGTGGTGATTAATGGTGTGGGGGAGGGTCTAAAACAGTGGCACCCGATCGTGGACTCTTTTGCTCGGAAAGGCTTCAAGGAAACTTAGTTCCCCCTAAGTGTGTTACACGGGACAACCGCTTAATAGGTGGGAGGGAGGAAATCCAGCCCAAGTTAAAGCGCTTCAGAGACTGAAATATGTTTGGATATTTACTAGGAAATAATTCCCCAGGGTACGAAGTGAAGATTTTCTTCCGGGTAAACATCTTATGATCGGCCATAAAAGTCGCACGGATATTGGCGTAACTGACTTAGATATTTGCTTTGCTCTCTCTTTAAAACTAACAGGACACGCAAGTCCTTAAATTAAGCCCGCCCCACCCCAAGGCTAAGGCCTCCATGAAATCTAGCGCAAGCAAAGGGCCAGCGCAGTAACATGGGAAGGCGTGACAACACCCTGTCCACCGATCGCTCCCACCGAGCAATTTGTGCGGCCCCGCCCGCCCCGCCCCACTACCGATTCCTCAGGATTTGACGCATCTTTAAAGCAGGACGCTGGAGCCCGGGGATCGCCCCAGTTTCCCAAGCTAAGACACCCGCGTGGGCCTTAAACACACACACACAAACACACATATCATCAACAACAGCAACACCCGGGAAGTCCTTTGCGCTCGGGTGAGGCGGGTAGGAATGGCAGCGACGGGGTGTCTAGAAATTAGACATCCAGGTTTTTCTTTCGGGAGAGAGATCCAGGCCAGGACCCCCTGGGATGTCGACACTGCAGTACATCCAAAACCTTCTCCTCTCTTATAAGCGAGCTGAAATATGTCTATAGGCTTTGGAAGGAAAAGCAACACATGCGAGCATCTGGAGGGTCAGTCTGGATAAGCACCTGGGGCTTGGACTCGGCTCTAACAAAATACACGGACGGGGAGGGGAGGAAAGAAGGAAATATTGGCCCCACGGAAAAGGGTGAAGCGCCAGAATTCGGCCTTCAAGCATCGAAGAATATGTAACGCCCGCCCCATCCATCATCAGCAATACTGGAGATGTTCCACCTTTTGATTTCACAATTTCTCCTCATTCTTCTAGTATCCACAGCGGCTCGAAGAGAAGGACAGACTCTCTTCCTCGCCTGCAGAGATGAGGTTTCCTCTGGAATCTGCTGCCTATCCTGGATTCCTGCTCACTCGCTCGCTCAGTCTGTCAGCCTCTCCGATCCCCGCCATCCGGAGGCTAGAAATCTTCCCACTGTTGGTTTAATCCCCTTATCTGCCATTGCGATCGGCGCTCCAAGGCGAGCTGAAGAAGGACCCTGGCGGTGTTCCTAGCTCTGTTGGAACTGCTGTCCTTGCGTGCCACTGAACGAAAGGAGATTTATTAAGGGCCAGGCTCCAGATCTTAAGGAAACCGCTCATAAGGGTGAGCCGAAAGTTTGAGGACGCCAGTCTGAGACCAGGATCTCAACCAGTGGGCACCTTTAAACAACTATGTATGGAAGCCTTGTCGATTACAGTGAAACCAACGGTCTGATGCCAGACCATTGAGAAGCAAGACCTATTTGGGCTTAGTCCCAGTAAGGGGTGGTGGTGTACGGTTGCAGCCATAGGTTTCCGACTGGGCTCTGACCCGCCCAGTTTGATAATTTTGGAGGTAAATGTGTCTGGGATCGGGCGAGTCCAGCTGTGCTATTGGTCCGAGGCATCATCAAGCTAACATCTTGAGATGACCACTTAGATGCCGTGGAATCCAATCCGCTGAAGGGCATGGGAGTGCCCTTGCCCTACTCACATGTATTTCGGTACGGGGCGTGTGCCAGTGGATCGTGCTCAGGGCGTTCAACATCACAGCCCAAAATCAACAGGAAAGATAGTACACTATTTAAAGCCTCGGGTCTATCTTTGCAGAGCCCGACCTAGCTTCTCTGACTTTCAAGGCTGATGAAAATCGACTGAAATGCCTGTCCCTCCAAGGCACTGCCTGGACAAGAAATTTTACCACCTGGGACCAGCTGATCTTCTCTCTCTCTCTCTCTCTCTCTCTCTCTCTCTCTCTCTCTCTCTCAGATGGTTATAAATGCTGTGCATGCTTTGATACTGTATTGGCGAAACCCTTTCCTGGCCATTAGATCAGTTGATCCTGTATTTATATACTATATTTATCTGTACAATCCACGGCATACGGCGGCGGGGGTAGTGGTGGTGGGAAGCATAAGGTTCGCTTTCCCAAATACACAGGCAGATTCCATAGTGGTCGTGATACAGATATATCAATATAAAACCAGCTGATCTAGTGGACTGGATCGAGTTTCGCGGACACAATACCAAGGTAGGCACCATATGTATACCCAAAAGCGTCCATATTCCGTCGGGCTCTACGTACACGTATTAAAATGGCTTATGGGGTCCAAGCACACAAGGGCTCCTTCTTGCAACAGCTTGTGCCACAATGCAGGTTCCCCCCCCCCTTTTCTGGAAGTGACCACAAGACTCTTGGTGTGCTGTTTTTACGCCGCCAGACTAGCGCTGCTGCTTCTCTGGAACAGGTGAGCAACCTCTGGTCTTCCGGGCTTGGGCAGCTGAATAGGTCTCATTCCTCGCACCAGAGCTACGCCTGCCCCCTTACCCAAACTACCATTGGGAGCACACTTCCAAATAAAGAGGGCTAGGCTGAGGAGGGGGAGAGGCAACGGTCCAGGCAGGGGTCTTCCCTGGCCGAGCATTTAATTGCCAGGCGGATTCCTTCTCCTTTCCCCGCCTCGGCAGCCTCCCTTCCCAGCTGGAGATCTGGGAGCCGGGCCGGCAACAGGGTGCCCGAGAGCGCTTGTCTTTTCCAGGGTCCCTCCTCGAATGCTCCCTTCTCTTAAAACTGACATGTCTAATTGGCAAGCGGTGCCATATCGTGTCCAGGGGTCTCCTGTGGAACATTTCTACAGCTGTCTCCTTCAACTAGACGCTTATTCATGTCGCCTTAATGAGAAACAAAACGATCTCTAATGAGCAATTACATAGCGACAGAATTGTTCCCATAACAAATTCTTGCGTGTGACAGAAACATCCTTTGTACCAGATATTCCGCATATGGTTACCGGTTTTTTCTTTCTTTTTCTCTTTCTCTCTCCCCCTCTCTCCCGTCTTAACCTCATTTTGGGAGATGAAAACAAAAAGCAGGTTGTTGGGGAGACACCTCTCGGGAGAGACTGACCACCGCTCGGCGAGGGCCTTGCGTGCCGCGTTGGAAAACAAAAAAACACCCCAGAAGCGATTAAACATCTCAAAGAGAAGGAAAGCAACATCCTGTTATCCTCCATATTAACCCCTTGTCAGTGCCGAGCACAAACACCTATTAATCTTCAGGATAAACAGTGGCCCATATTGGCAAAGTTGGAACAGGGCTGCGGGAAGAGGGAATTAACCGCCCCTGAATTCGAAGCACGCCGCTGAGGAGGACTTCCAGATCGGCTCCGACTTGGAGCACGCCAGTCTCAAAAGGAAACGCGAGCGCGCACACGCACGCGCACACACCGAAGGGAAATCGAATCAATCCACTTCTGTGCTTTTTCTATAAAAGCCTTACTTTCTCTCCTAACTGCTTAAGAATCGATTTTTCCCCAGCCACAAAAAACAAACAAACAAACAAAAAACGACCAGAGGGAAAACCAAAAGAAAAAAGAAAAAAACAAAACCGCGACAAAACTTTAAAAACAGCCAGCTGGGACGTGACCAGATAATCAAAGGTCCTGGAGGCAACGCGCCTCCATTTCTTTCTCGTCCATCATTCTAGATGCTTCCCACTCGGAGTCACCTAATTTGTCAATTACACTTAAGGCGCAATCTGATACAATTATGTTTTCCTCCCCGCCTGTCAGAGATTTCGCCTCTCCCAGTCTTAGACTGGGGTTTATTAAATCTCATTGCGGTCGTGTGCACGGGCGTCCCTGTGCAGGGATTTCGACACAACGCGGTATAGGAAAGGTGGGATTCCGTCCCCCTCCATCCTCGCTGCCGCTGACCTGACTTTCGCACCCGCCACCTTCCTGTTCACACGATACACCACCGGGGCCCCAGAAAGTGTGGTACGAAAGGCTGAGGCGGAGAAAGGCCAAAGAGAGAGAGAGAGAGAGAGAGAGAGAGAGAGAGAGAGAGAGAGAGAGAGAGAGAGAGAGAGAGAGAGAGAGAGAGAGAGAGAGAGAAAGAAGAAAGAAAGAAAGAAAGAAAGAAAGAAAGAAAGAAAGAAAGAAAGAAAGAAAGAAAGAAAGAAGACAGAGGCGGAGTCAGAAAGGCAGACAAACTATGGCGGGATTTGTCACTTTCGCCTTTGATGGGTCATTAGAGAAATCGGATTGATCAGGGTGGAGAGTAGGAGGTGGGAGGGAGAGGCTGGGTGAGTTGATCTTTCCCCTCCCCTCTCCTCCCCAAGACCTCTCTCTCCCTCTCTTTCTCTCGCCCCCTTACCTTGCGTTGGCTGTCCAGGAACCGACGTCCCCGGGTACCACCCAGGCCTGGTGCCCCACGTCCCGGTCTGCCCGTTCAGCATCCTCAGCTTGTCATACATTCCATCAGCACCCATCTGTTGCTTTTCGCTAGCCAGGTTGCGGAGGACTCGGTTGATCGAAGAGACCTGAAAGGGAAGCGACATTCAGCGAGATGGTAGCGGGGATGGGAGTACCCTTTGAAAAAGAAGCAGTTCCAAGACAGAGAATCCACACCCTTCCTCAGCCCCCCCCCCCGCCCGCTCCAAAGGACATCTGAAATGCCTGGATCCTATTGACCCCCTTTCTCAAAACGCTCTCCCGAAATCATTCTTCTTCGCTGTGGTTTAGGCTCTGCCAAGGACCACGCACAGTATAAACTCTCCTCTTTGCTCCAGTGCAAGCTCACTGATTTGAACAGGACTCCTCTGGAGCAAATGGTCTAAGCCCTGCTGCCGTCCCAGACTGATTTGTTCCGCAGGGACGTTCAGAACTAGGGCATGAGACACAGATCCTTAGGCTGATGAAGACGGCCAGCCTACGGGAAAGCGAAGGGGTGCAATCGGAAGCAGACAAAATTCGCCCAGGACAAGTTGAGAAGCGGGTTGCTGGGCAGCAATTTCGCCCCCCCCCCCGCCGCTTTTCTCTTCTTTAGTACTGTAAGCTCAAACGATTGGTGATCCGCGAGATTGCTTTTGTAGGAAAATGATCACCCTAGACGGGGGGGGGGGGAGGCAGAAATGCCCTATGTCTTCTTCAGCCTGGGCACCACTTAGAACACTAGATGGACACAGTAGACCAAGCCACTCTGGACTGCTCTGCCTTGAGATGCCCTTCCAGTCGGCACCCCGCAGATATCTCCCCTTCGACCTCTGTATTTGATGCGGGCTGTTCCTTGGCTTTTACCTGCCCAGAGCAAGTAGTTTTAATTTTCGGATCCCTAGCAATTCAATAACCAAGTCTTGAATCCCGAATAATTTAAAAAGAAAAGAAAAGGAAAGGAAAGGAAAGAAAAGGAAGGAGGAGATTTGGGGGGCAGGAGGGTTCCCAAAAGTGCTTCAGGACAAAATTCTTCCCCAGTAAAGGACAAATAGAGAAAGCCCGCGCTGGGAGGGGGGGGGAATTCTTAGCCCTGGAGGGGGCTAGAAGAACAAAAGAAGAGGGGTTAGGAACAACAACTTCCCGGGTATCGTTCTAGATCAGGTAGAAAAGGGTTTCTGGAGGAACTTACGCTGGGTATATTATCGTTGGTACAGACCCCCTCCGATAGTAATCTGTCTCGGATCTCCCAAGCAAAGATGGAGGGGCACTCCCGTTTATACTGTGCTATTTTGCTTACAACTTCTGGAGTCGCTACTCTCGGTTTGCTACCTCCGATTGCCCGCGGTCGGATGGAGCCAGTTTCGTAATACCTGCCCAGAATTTTACTCACACAGCCATTCGATACCTGCATCAGGGAAGCGGACAGAAAATCACATTATTAATAATTTCAAGACAAAAATAAAATTGTTTAAGTATGCATTAAACAATGACAAGCTTACGTTTTGATTGTCCAGCACTTGGACTTTTGCATCTGCATGGGTCTATAACACAAAAATATACCTTAAATGGTATGAGAACTTACTTAAGAGAGGTTTTTTTTTTCTTTTCTTTTTCCCTAAAAAAATATTACATTTGTGGCCCTACATGCTACACAGGTGAGATCTGTTTTAAATTAAAAAAAAAAGAAACCACAAAACGGGGAGGAGGGGAGAAAAACTGGAGAAAAAGGTCAGATGTTGGTGGGGTTTTATTAGAGACATCATCGGACCGGTTTTCAAAATGTTTACATTGCTGGGGTTATTGGAGGGGGAGGTTGGAAAGATGTGAGGAACTGTATTGTAGCCCTACGCCAAATCGTTTTCTCTAAGATAATCAAGACCAAGTAACTATTCCAAAGGAAATCTATCGATTCTTACAACGTAGTGTTTCATAATATTGCTTAACTTATTTGCATGCAAAAACCAGACATTCTACACGGTGGAGAAGACACTTTTAACATTCCTGACCTATACACACTTGCTTGGATAATAAGCCATCCGTGGGACTTATTTCCAGGGAAGTGTGTCTAGGTTGGGCCGACTACGTCGCTGTCATTTCATTCCAGCCAACTAATTTAAAACAAAGTTACTGCATTCATGGAAGGAAGATGGTCAAGCATCCATTCATTGAACAAGCAAGACAAGGCATCAATATTGTATCCCCACGGTTTAGCAAAACAGATTGACTGAGGATGAAGTTAATCAGCATTTTAGCCCCCATAGAGGCTGGACGGGAAAGGCGAGAGTCACGGGAAAAGCCCTTCTCCCAGTTCACAGGCTGGGGTGGTGTGTGCGTGCCTGTGTGCGTGTCCGTGTGTGTGCTTGGTTTTCAAGCAAGGTAAGCGCAGGAGGGCGGACACTGGGGAGGTGACCGGCATTTTCACCTGCAGGATTCGGGAGATGTCACACGGCCGAGCCCCGCTGTGGGCGAGTTCCACGATTTTCTGCCGGGTTGAATCTGGCAGCGGCCGCCCGTTGACAAACACGCCGCCGAGCTGGTTCACGCCGCTGTGACCTGTGAGGTGGGGGAAGGAAGAGACGGACAATGGGAGCCTCGGCCGGCTACCTGAGGAGGGGGAGGCGCAGGAGGAGGAGGAGGAGAGGATCGGGGACACCCGGCAGGGCCCTCCCCCGGCTCAGGAGGCGGCTGAGGGGCGAGGGGGAGAAGAGAAGGAAGGACGAGGGACGGGCAGGCCGGGCGGGGGGGGGGCAAGCGGGGAGCGCCCCTCCAGCAAGCCACTCCAACCAGGCGAGGGTTTTTTCGTGTGTGGTGGCTTCGTTCGGTTTTGTAAGGGGAGGAAGGGCACGGGCACGGCCAGCCCCCACGAAGAAAAGGTCGGCTCTCTTTCCCGCTCTCAAGTAGGCGCGCACACACGCACACGCACACACACGCACACACACACACGTATACACACACACACACATGTATACACACACATGTACGTTTCCTTAACATAGGTAAAGCAATAGAGGTCAAGGACAACAGCGCCAGTGGCTCCCATTCCTCCAGTCGCCATCTCTTGCGCTAGCTGGAGATCGTCTGTCTCTGTCCGACTGTCCTTCCAGCGTTCACGTTTATTCCGCTATATTCATCAAAGGCAAACTCAAAGCAACCCACAAAGCTTTTCTCCCCCACTCTCCACGGCTCTCGCTCTCTCTCGCTCTCCCTCCCTCCCCCCTCCCCCCTTCCCTGCCTCTCTCCGCCATCCAACCTCAACCCCCCCCTCCCCGCGCCAGCCCACCATTCCGGGCTAAAAGCCGCATCCTCTCTAAAGCGCCATTCACGCGCCTCCATCGCTGCCTCTCAGCCCAGAAGAGCAACATTTGGTTACACACTTTCCCTCCGAGTCATCCTTTCAGCCGACTTGGCAACCGCGCCAGCAAGCAAAGGCACGCCGGCTTGGGGAGAGGCAGAGGGGTAGGGGGTGGGCTGGGAGGGGGTGGGGGTGGGCTGGAGGAGCCCCGTCTCCAGGAGGCGGGGGAGGGTGGGGGAGACGGGGTGGCGCAGTGGCACCGAAGCCTCTCCGGCCGGCTACGTGAATCCGAACTCGCCTGGCACCTCAGCCCCCGAGACGGTCCACCTGCCTCCCTCTCGCTCCCTCCCTCCGTCCCTTTCCGCCTGCCTCCTTGCCTTCCACCCTCCCTCCCTCCCTCCCTCCCGGAGTGCCTCCGTCTGAAAAAGGCTCCGCGAACAGGCGCCTCCCGCTTTGCACCTTCTCTAGCCGCCGAAATGCCATCACCGCCGAAAAAAGTCGCCTCTCTCCTTTACCACCACCCCACGCCCATGGACCGTATGGAAAAGAAGGGGAGGGGGAAAGAGAATTATTATTATTATTATTATTATTATTATTATTATTATTATTATTATTATTATTATTATTATTATTATTATTATTATTATTATTATTATTATTATTATTATTATTATTATTATTATTATCGTCTTCCTCATCCTCACCCTCGTTATCAAGAAACCGGCGTGATCTATGCCCATCTTTGCCCCCGTCTCTTTACGTCCTCCCGCTTTCAGCTCCCTTGGCCCAAATCAGCCTGAGTGGCATTTCAGAGAGATTATCGAGCTTTAAAAAACCGGGTTCGAAAAGGGTCCCCAACCTGCAGCTTTAGGCTTTGGAGGCAAGAGTCTCCCTGGAGATGGTCTGGGCTCCCTCGCTCTCCGGGTGTCTGCCTCTGTTCTGCTCTCCTCCTCTCTTTCGAGCCTCCTGCTAAATTGACTCCAGGAGCCTCGGCTTCTTAGCAATAAATAAGCTCCAAATATAGAAGAGGGGGAAAATATGATGAGTCTCTCTGACATTTGTCTTTAAAATAAAACTAGCTGCACGTCAAGTTTGAGCTTAATTTCTGGAAATAGGCGGAAGTCGCCCCGGATCATGCATGGAAGGCTAATTGAAAAGATCAGTTGGAGCGTTTGTGGCAGACATGTCACTTTATGACAGTGCTCCGCTTTTGAAAATTGCATCGTCACGACAAACAGGAGCATGATAAAAACGACCCTTTCTGTCCGGATTTGGGTATCACTCCGACGAGATTGAACTCTACTCGTTTCCCCTTCGAGGAGAAGCGACTTTTTAAGGTAGCCACGGGGCCAGTGCGGACACAACCGAGGGGGCACACTGCCGCCTCGATAAATCCGAAGTGACATGCGAGAGGAGGAGGAGGAGGTGCTGCTGGGTGGAAGGGGACGGGGAGAGGAGAGGAAGGGAGCGACTTCCACGTTTGGCGAGGGGGGGGGAAACACCCCATCACAACAACGCTGGAGAACGTAGGAGACCCACCCCCACCCCCACCCCACCTCGACATAAACTGCAGCACATAGACGGCAGAGAGCTTGCCCTCTTCTCTCTTTCTTAGAGGCACCCACTCATCTTCCATCACCCCCACCCCCACGACCAGAGGGGGAGCTTCCGTCCCCGAGTTGAGGAGGAGGGCCATCCCGTGCCCCTTTTTAATCCCCTCCACCACCACTCATAGGTGTTTACTTCCAGCGGGAGCAGGCCACATTTGCCTCCCCCCCCCCCCTCGCCAGCTTTCTCTCTTTCCCTCTCTCCCTCTCTGTCTCCCTTACCCCTCCCATTGCCCTGGATTGTGGAGGAATCTGGGTTGCCCGCTCTCAAGGCGCACAGGGACCCGATCCAGCCCAAACGAAGCACTTCTCAGATCTATGGTTTTTCAGGGGGAAGAGCGGAGCACGTGCTTTCTTTTTGCCCGTTGAAACCAATGGCTCTTCTTTCCTAAAAACCTAGAAAGGTGGTTTGGTGGTGTCGTATTTTTTGAAGCCTTGGCCTGTTTTGGAGATCCACAGGCAAGATCTCTCTCTCTCTCTCTCTCATGCACTCACATTCCCTCTGACACATACTCAGGCCTGTGGATAGGAAGCCATTTGCCCTCAATCTCGCTCGAAACGTCCCTCGTTCCTTCCCACGTGTGGCAGCGAAGAAAGCCCAACTCCCAAGTTCCGCATAAAAAAAAGGTTAAGCCTTAATCAATGCCTTAATTTCCCTGGAGAGCGGAGGCAGTTCGAGCCTAGTGGCAATGATTATGCGCCTCTTCTTTAGGGCAGAGACATCTAATAGGAAAACATATGGTGTCAATTTGGACGCTCGGCACCAGATACACCCAGGAGTTCTTCACACAAAGCCGAAAGAGCTTGCCGGCCACCTTTCAACAAAATCCAAGCTTCAGCCGAAGGGGCTCCCCGCCTCGCACCGGCATTGCAAGGGGCAGTAGCCGGGTGGAGAAGCGAGAAGAGTCATTTGCGTGCAAGCGCCCGCGCAAAGGCATCCGCTCGCCGCAGAAAGCAGGGTGCGCGCTCCGGCTATGAGCCAGTACCAGGAACATTGCGGCCTCGCCATCTTTATTTCTGATCTCTCTCTCTCTCTGTCTCCTCGCGATCCTTAGAGGTGCCGGGATTTGGGAAAGCAGGGCGCGGAAAGATCCCACGAAAATCCATCCCTTTCCAGGTCGGAAAAGTTTGGGACGGGAACGCGAGATCTAGTCAGGAATGTGGTCTCGTAAGGGTGTCGTCAAACAAATTTACACACGCACACGCACACACGCACACACACCCACACACACACCCAGAATGAATATTTCATTCTCACAACCTAGGCATTTGTGAGATGCCCCCCTATGATCTATGCTTATCTACTCCAGAGAGGCATCTCACGGGTTTGATGAGGCCTACGACAAACGCGCCCGCAAGAGTTTCCCTCGGCTCTGACCCCTCGGCGCTTCATTGGCAATAAATGCCACTGAAATCATCAGCGGAAGGGCAAAGGGACGCCTACTCCACCTAAATACCTTTGGCTGCTGAATCAAGCCGGCGGAGGGCCAGATGCCCTGAGCGCCTACTTACTTTTACTTGGAAGGAAATACCACTGAGTTCGGTAGGGCTTACCACCAAGAAAATGAAATTACAACCACTGAAATCTGAGGAGACGAGGAGAGCCCGGATTATGTTCAAGAAAGGAAAGAGGCCAGACCAGGGGTGGGGTGTGTGTGAAAGTTAAAAACAACAACTATGATTCTCGAGTTTCGAGGCTGGCTACCTTCCCTTCTGAGTAAATTCGAAGGGCTTTTGACTTCTAAGGAAGTAACTTTAGAACGCAGTAGTTTAAAACAGCAACTGGTTCAGCACAGTCTTTTCGAAGGTGCCTTTTCTGGAAAAGAAGAGGCGGGACCAGCCAACATTAAATATTTCCCAACAATCCGCTCTTGTTTAGAAGTAAACCGCGTTGAGTTGAGTGGATCTCACTGGCTGTGTACGAGGTAAATAAACGACTGTGTATAAGATCGCAGCTTTAGCCCACCGCATCTCCGGAGGCGAGCTTTAAGTATGTGGTTAACTTTCCCCTTGAATCGAACGGACTTTCAAAAGCATCCTTTGAGCAAGATTGAACCCTGGGCCCGACCCATCGTCGTGAATACATGAAGTGGACATTTAAATCTATGGGACTCACTTCCCCACAAAGGTGAGCAGGAAATTGTACTCCCTGCCCTAAATAAATATATTTGTGAGGAAATAAGTACCACAGATTTCAAACAGCGGATTTATTTTGCAACTTCAGAAATCCGTGAGAGATAATAGTTTTGTCGAACACTACGTTTGGAAACCTCACTAGAGTTTAAGTATAGTAGGACTTCGAGTTTAAATCAATTGACGCCATCCGGCAGTAGATGAATCCGCAGCGGATCCATCCAGTTCCAACAAACAACAACAACTGCAAATAGAGAGTGAAGGGCTGGGGTGGGGTGGAGATTGTCGTCCGATTTTTGGAAACGAAAATCCGTGTGGAATTCAGTCCCCAATCTCTTTGTTCAGGGCGTTTGCCTGTTTTCCTCATCCTATCACTCGTGATTCCCGCTCCAGAAGGGGGGATATTATGGGTAGGTTTTCCTCACGCAAAGAGCAGTCAGAATAAGCCTTCTTTCAAGAAAAGTCCCACTAAAATGAAGACGACATGACTCCTTCTAAAGAAATGGACGTAAAGGAATCGAGTCCCAAAGACCGTAAGGAAGCCACTAGTTGGATGCTGGAAGCCTGGTCTTCGAGACAAGCCAGATGAAACGGACAACATCGTAGTGAAATTGACACGGCCTCAGTTATTCTCGCCAGCAAACCCTCAGCTCGCTCCGCAACCATCCAGGGCTTGTTGATCTGACGGCTCTTAAACAAGTACGGTCCGTAACCGAATTCTAAACCCAAACGCGCACCATCGGCCGCTATTTTCTCAGCCACGGCCTCCACATTGTTGATTGATTTGACACTTGCTCTTTATACACCGCAGACGCCCGCCCTCAGATTCTCTAGGCCTCATGAAAGCACAGAGCAGGGCTAGGGACATGGAAACTTTTCCTGACACATTTTGCACTTTGGCTTCTGCTGCATTTAGGTTGCTAAAAGCAAGATCTGAAAATCGGAGATACGATTCAAGGACCAAAAATAATTCCAGTGAGAGAGAGAGAGAGAGAGCGTGCCTCGGTTTTGGAAGAGACTGGCATTTATTGCAAGCAAAGAATAACCGAAACCATCACCACCACCACAACAGACGCGACTGCGTCGCTGGAATCTGGCTCTGACGGCCCTTCCATGCCCTGCCTTCTGGACGGTGCTGGGCTTTATTATGACAACAGACCCAAACTGCGAAGCTGACTGGGGGCTCATCCAACTTTCCCGCCTTGCCAGCCTGCTCAATGCGGTTAGGACGGATCTTCCGGCAGCCGTCTCTCCAATTCTAAAGTCACTAGCACAAATCCCCTCGATTTCAGTGACACTTCCTTCTACGTCTCCAAGTTACTTTTTCTGGGGGCGGGGAGGGGGAAGCTGTGGTCTTAAACTGAGGCGCCTTCTTTCAAAAGGGCTTCGGCGCCGCCATACGCGCTTCTTTCCTCGGCGCCACAACTCCGATTTTCACCCGGCGAGAAACGCAGCGTGTCAGCCACACACTTCGATTTAACGCATCCCCTCTTTTTGCCCCCAAGAAATCCCGAATCTACCCAGGCTTCTCGGCCCAAACACTTCAGGGCGATGCACACTCCATCACCGTGAGATATGGGGGGGGGGGCTGGAGGGGGTCCCGGGTGTGTGTGCCGGGGGTGGAAGCCAGTCAGCACAGAAGGAAGGCCAGGGGAAAGGATGCGAGCGTCACCAGGAGAGGTGTGTCTCCCAGGCCTCCCCCGGTAGTGAGGTTCCTCTCACCTTCTCCTCACATTCAGAGCACTTTTCTCACGCCTGCCTCCCAAGCACAAAAGAGCCTCCTGCTCCTGGTTAGCGCGGATGCCTTCCACGGGCCTCTGACCTGGAGACAGGTTAATTCCACAGGCAGGGAGGGGCCAGCCCAGGTACGCGCCATCCACAAAGCAGCTGCCTGAGTGAGGCCCCTCCGGTCCTCTCAAGGCACACTTAGTTGGAAGTACGTCCCTCTGAATCGAAGGGCTCTTCCCTCCCCCCAGGTAAGCTTGCCTCACAAATCTTCCCTGGGACAACAAAGAAGGGAGCCGCCACCCCATCTCTCCTTCTCCCAAGAGCGCCAAAGCGCCTCTCTCGGGGCGCGGGGGGGGGAGCGCGCTCCCTTGGTCGCTGCTCACCCAAACCGCTGGGTGTTGGACCTCTTCAGCCCTCCCGCTTCCAGAAGAAACCGCTTCAAATATGATTAGTATTTTGAAAATGTGAAACTCTACACCTTTTGCACCTCCCCCGTCTCCCACCGCAGGATTCAGGGGAACGCGGTTCTTCCCGCACCACTTTCTCAACCCGGCAGAGCCGTTCAATAGAGGGCGAGTCACTTACTGTTCTGCATGGTGAACTGAGGGCGCAGGATCCCACGTGGCTCGTTTACACGGTTCTAGGAGAGAGAAAACACAGGCATAAATCAGAGGGATGGGATGGGGAGAGCCAAACTCAGAGGCGGTCCCGCCATTCTTCTCTCCAGGTACTTCCCCATCGATGGCCGAGTTTTAAAGGGGGGATTGGTAGGGCTGGTTTTTCCCTTTCCTTTCGTAAACTGTATATACTCCTTCCCAAGTCGGACCCCTCTCCTACCAAACCTCTCAGTACTGTCATCGAATATGTTAAATCAATTCTTTTTTTTTTTTTTAAGTGTGGGCTCTTCCTTCAGCAATATTGCCCTGAAAGTGAGAGGGAAAACACGCGCTTCTTCACCTCCGAGGCAATGTGGAGGAAAAGGGATCGGTAACCATTCTTGTGAGAAAGAAAGAAAGAAAGAAAGAAAGAAAGAAAGAAAGAAAGAAAGAAAGAAAGAAAGAAAGAAAGAAAGAAAGAAAGAAAGAAAGAAAGAAACGGAAAGGTGCTTCAGACTTGCCTGATTTATGAGCGGACTCTCCTCTCATACAATTTAAGGGCTCACACATCTGCGTAGCGCTAGTTAAAGTCTTCTTGCTAGGATGGGGAAAAAAGTATATTAAAAGTATATTAAGTTCTTTTTAATGTACGCCCTCCCCCCTCATAGCGCCGCCTCGCAGTTGGGTGCAGCATAGAGTGGAGAGCCACGTCGTTCAAAAGATTCAACACGCACACGCACAAGCACGCACGCACACACAGAGAAAACAATGGAATACTGCAAAGTTTCCAGCACGCCTTATTGGTGCGCCTGTTGCAAGTCTAAAGAGTTCTGATCTGTGACACTTTTTTGTGTCTGTATTTACAAACAGGAAGGACCTCGACTTTGATTTGATTCGATTTTGCTGGAGTGAGCCGGCGGTGCATCTCTGCCCTTGACAAGTTTGCACTTTGAGGACCAGGAACCCTGGCTTGGAAAAAAAAGGAGGGGGCAGCCGAGTTTGCTAGTTCTTTTTGGTTTGAAGGGAGGCGAGCATTTCTAGATTGCTTATGGGGAAATACCAAATCTGTCTTCTACATGTGCGTTTGCTTGCTTGCTTTAAAATCAATGTTTGATATTTACGTTTGAAACTGAGGGCTGGCGATTCTTTTAGTGGCATTAACAATTGCACCCACCCACCCCCTTATTTTGAAATGAGAGAGAGAGAACGCGAGAGAGAGAAGGGGGAAGAAATCCACTTATTGTGATAAACTTCTTTTTTGGTCTTTAGATCTTCCCCTTTTTCACTGTACTGTGACACACGCTGTCTACCTCGCCTCAGTGCTTTAAAAAGTAAGATCAGGAGGGGGTGAGGACTGCGAGCACAAAGCCTACAGAAGGCGAACAATGGCCTCCATTTTACTCCCCTACCCAGCCCCAGAGCGCGAGACCCCAGCCAGTCAGGGCTGCCGGCAGCTTCCCCACTGGACGGCCCAACAACCCTCCAACTTACAAAGAAGAGGGAAATAAGCCCCCTTCCTCCCTTCATTAGGGCCTACCTTGACCCCGAGCCTGGACAGCCCAAAGCCTGCTTGCCGTGGGGGTTTAGGGTGGGGCTGGGGGTTACTAATTTTTTTAAAGCCACATTTAAAAAAAAAAGATTTCTGGTGTTCTTGCATGCAGGCATACGTGTATTTAATCCGAGTTCTTTCTGTTAGGTTCCCAGCCTAGCAGGGAGAAAATAGAAAAGTAATTTCTCGTTATAAATATCTGGAGGTAATTATGTTACTGGTGTGAGTTGTTAGGGGTTGTAAAAAGATACAACAGCGCAGTGGGGTGCTCAATTGGGGTGAGACAATTACAATAAAGAACCTATTCAAGAGGTTCTGCTTTTAAAAAAAGAGAAGGGGGAGAGAGAAGCCAGAGAGATAGAGGAGGTAAAATAATGAAATAGTGGCAGCCTTCATTTTCTTCATTCCCCCACCCCCCCTTTATTTTTTGAAGGCTAAAAAAAGAAAAAGAAAAAGAAAAATACCTAAGAATCCGATGTCCTTTATTTCTGGGCTCTAATGAGCATTAATTTTTAGTCGCCCCCCCCCCTTACATACAGCCAAAGTAATCGAGATCCAGCTTGCGTAGGGTGTGATTTGTGAAGTGGTTTTTCAAAGCTAACCCGTTTCCAAAGAAAGAAAATCAGTCTGGCTTTCTCGCAGCATGAAAGAGACTTCCAGTGGTAAATATTTACTCCGCTCTGAAGAAGCACCTGATTCAGAGCCGAGAAAGCGGCCTCGAATCGTCTTCAGAGGAAGCCGGGGGGGGGGGGGCTGGTTCCTGGAAGTTCTCGGGCAGGCGCCCCTTTAACACACCAAACACGTCTGCCGGGCCACACGCTCCCATACAGAAAATCGTTCAGAGGCACACAGACTCCTCGCCGTGAGAACCGGAGAGTTTGGTACAAAAAATGGGAGAAAGACTATTGTTCACGCTTCTAGGCTGCGCAGCTAACTGACGAAATTCTCTTTCTTTCTTTTCTTCCTTTTTCAAAAACACACACACCCCACTTTAGATGAATTTGGTGGCTACAAAACTGATGTCCAGCCAGTCTTAAAATACCAAAAATAACAAAACTCCGTTGTTCTGGCACATGGGTGATGGAAAGGGAAGGGGGAAGTCGGGGGGTGGTGGTTGTGCTTTGCAACCACTTTAATTGCAAAGTACTTTGAGGAGCACCAGCATCGGCGAAAACAATCATCCTTCCCTTCCCCCACCCGGAAACATAATCACAGCGGAGTTTCTCTCTGCCGTTAGGCCGATCTTTCGACTACAGCCTCGCCCCCACGTATCTCTCTGCGTGTAAACCTCGTAAATTCACAGAGGCGGAGGGACTCCTTAAAAAAAGGGCCCTTCTCTCGGGTTCCTGGTAGCTCTCAGGTCCTAAGAGAACCGTCGCGTCCTCACCGTGCCTGGCTAGGCCTAATCTGTGAGTCTTAAATCTCGAAATCTGTCTCTAATCTGATCGTGTTCGGGATTTGATCCTCCTCTCCCTCACAAACATAATTAGCTATCAAGATGACAAACGCTTACAATCGCGAGCCAAATAGGCAAAAGATAAACGCTAATCCATCGGCGTGGAGACGCTTGCAAAGGTTACCAGCTATAAAAATTTATTGAGAAAGACCACAATTATTATTTCAGGCCTGTAAAAAGGCACAACCGCCAGCCATAACACATAGCTTCACTTTGCAAAAGTTAACGACTCCACCAACTCGGTAGGCCTGAAAACTTTATTTTGCAAACCTGGTCAGAATAGAATTTCTCCCTGGCTTTTACCACCAAATTTCAAAAGAAGCGTTAAAACTCTGTATTTAAAGTTCATAGGTTTCCTTAAACACACTCTAACCCCTGGGAGGAGTTAAAGAAAACAGACAGGATTGTTCCTGCACTTGTTAATCGATTACCCGCACCTGCTTTTTTCTGTGCAGGTTTATTGAACAGTTGGTGTCATTTATTTCCATGGGAGTTTTATCCCAAAATCTGTGTGGATGGGAGCACAGCCGGATGAGGGTTGTGCTCCCATCCGAGCAGGAAGGGATGAGGGCGGGGGAGGCTTTACGAGGGTCACAAGTACCAACATGATCCTGAATTTTTCCGGGACCTGAAACGAACCTCTAAGATGATTTTCAAGTATACACATACCGGGAGAAATTATTATTCCGAATATCCCGGTCTCTCTCCCTTTCTCTCTCAGATGCAAGCGGGGGGCATTTCCTTGTCTAGAATATTTTTGGGGAAAGCCTTGCTATTGATCAGGGCTTCTCCGGAGCGCCAAACCCAGGAATTAAAAAGCAAACACAAATCTCCCAAGAAAGAAGACCCCTAAATAGGGTGCAGTGAAGGACTCGCGCTTCGTTTGCTTAAAAAGAAAAACGCCACAGCACACCAAACAAAACAGTTTGCAGTTCTTGCCCAGTTGTGATCCTCTTAGGAAGTTAATTCAGGTTCTCGTGGTGGGCAAGTTTGGGGGAGATCTCTCGGCTCCTTGATTTAGAGTGACAGTCCTTCAGCTCAGCTCAGACCTTCCCGGATACAACTACGGAGACCTGACTTGGCCTAGAATGTGACTCTCTCTCTCTCTCTCTCATTCTCTCTTTCTCTCGTCACGACCCCCCACCCCCACGCCTCCACAACCTCTCGGCATGTCGTCTTCTTTTTCTATGTCTTTACGACCAGTTAGTTTTGATAAAAGGCACATTAAAGAGAAGGAAAGGACAGGGGTTCCTAAACGAGAACAACTCCTCAACGCGCGAAGGCACACACATTCATACACACGCGTGGGGATACAGGGGAGGGAGGGGAGGGAAGCGGGGGCACCACGCTCCGGTGCATCCGACTTCCTAAGAAAGCAACTGCTAAATGAGCGCCGAGCGGTCATAAACCATCCGGAACAGACGGAACAAAACAAATGGGAAATTTCTCTGTAGGAATCCGGCGTGACTCGATCGTGTCCGTGTATGGATGGATGGAGAGATGGGTAGATTCGGATCTCCACACGCTGGGTCTCTCCCCCCCCCCGTTTCTCTTGAGAAACTGGGGCACGTTTGTTGGGCGCCCCTCTATCCAGTCAAGGGGAGGGCGAGCTTGCTGCTGTTGCTGTTTGATGCGGCTGCTGCCACTGGCTTCGCATTTGAGACGCTCTTCCAGAGAGAGAGGGGGAGAGGGAGGGAGAGAAAGGGTATGTGTATTGGGGGGGGGGGAAGAATATGAGTGGAAGAAGAGCGTGGTGGTGGGGAACATATAACTGAAGGATAGAGTTTGGGAGGTTTTGGACAGGCGTCTCCCTCTAGGACTTTTTCCCGGGATGTGAGAAGTGGGGCTCCGCAAAGAGGGTGTGCGTAGGGGAGAGAGCCAAAGAAAAGAGAGTGCGAGAGAAGGATGATGTGTGGCTGTGGGGAGGGGGGGGGAGAAGAACAGAGCGAGCGAGCGAGAGAGGGCGAGACCTGTCTAAATATTAAAATGAACTGAAGGGAGAAGTCGGGAGAAGAAACGAGCAGACTCACCTTTCTGCGGCATCCTGCCTTGTTGTCAAAGCTCCTGTCAATAGTGTTAAAAAGCGCCCCTGATTTGAAATGATGGTGCCTTAAAAAGGGTTGCCAGTAAAAGAGTTTTCCTCCACTGAAGCTGCTGGTTGTGTGATCTTGAGTTCCTGGGAAGAAGACAGAGATTGACAATAAAATGGGCTGTCACTAACTGGAGAGGGAGAAAGAAAGAGGATGTGAGTGAAGTAAGCGGGCGGAGGGGAGGGGAGGGGAGGGAGGGGAGGGGGGAGAGGAAGAGAGCTAGGGAGAGGGAGAGCGAGAGCGAGAGAGAGAGCACACCTATGCTGATTGGTGATGGTTCAAGTGTATGAATGCAGGGGTGTGTGTGTGCGTGTGCGCGCGCCTGGGTCTCTGCCTCGCCTCCCCGGCTCTCCACTGGCCCATTAGCGAAGCCTGACCTCTGTCATCATCTTCCAGCAAAACACTTCCTCCCTACGCCTTAACCAGAGCGGGAAATGAGGCTGAGCCCTTTTCAAACCCACTAATCACTCCACGCATGCAAATGCTCCGCTCGCTCCCACACAAAATATTGCTTTATGCAAAGCAACGCCAGGGCCTCCCAGCTGCCGATTGGATGTTCACTCACATTGCCTGGTTCAATTGGCCCATTTGTTTGAATATGAATGCCCTGGCCTCGCTCTCTCTCTCTCTCGCTCTCGCTCTCTCGGCCGCCGCCACCCCTCTCTTGCTCCTCCTTGTTTGGCTTCCACCCACCTCCCCACCCCCACCCCCACCCCCACCCCCCCCTACCCCGCCAGCCCCCTCTTGCTCCGGTTTTCTCTTCTCTCATCCCGGAGCTCTCAGCTCCGAGACTCCCGGAGGCGCGGCGAGCGGGACCATCGCCTTCTCGCCCCGTGTTGCCTTTGGGACACGGTTTGTCCCTCGGCTCGGCTCGGCTCAAGTCTTCCAAAATAAAGCAAGCGGGGCCTGCCTAGACTTTTTTGCCCCCTCCCTTCCCCCTCCCTTTTGTTCTTCTCTCCCACCCCCCCACCCCTCTTTGCCTCGTAACAAGGCGATGAGCTCGAGTCACACCTGCCCCCACCGCTCCGAGTTAGGGCCTGGAGTAAATAAATAACAGGGCTTGGAAAAAGGAGGGCCCTTTTCTCTCCGAGGCGATCTAGGGTTGTGCGGGCGGAGGGTTTCAGTGAGATGGAGAGGAGAGGAGGAGGAGGAGGAGGAGAATGGGACAGAGAGGCGAGTCATTTGCATTTAAACAGTTAGCTTCCCTCAGACAATGGAGATAAGGGGGGGGGGGAATAACATTCAAATGGTAACGACATAAATATTTGGGAGACAGGCGCTTTGTCAGCTGGAGAACGCCTGGAGGTAGCCAAGACCCAAGTTGGGTGTGTGGGTATTTCCTCCGCCCCCCCCCCCGCGCTTCCTCCACTCCCTTGCCTCTTTTCTCCAAATCTGAAGGAGAAGGGAAGCCCTCTCTCGCTCTCTCCGCTGCCTGGAAAGAGCAGAGCAAATACACAATTTACTTTGTGTTTTGAGAGCTCTCCTTGAAAGGGCCTGAAGAGTCCTTGCCCAAACACTTCCAAACTTCTTCCACGTGCCGTTTGTTGACTAAGAGCTGTTGTGCTTCTCTCTCTCTCTCTCTCTCTTTCCCCATCTCTTGCAGACACTATAAGGGGGGGAGGGGGAGAGTTAAAAATTCCTTCGCTGCATGGTGTGTGTGTGTGTGATAGTGAGAGTGTGTGTAAGGAGTGTGAACGTGCTGCTTCCACCAGCTTTAGCTCACTCATGCACGGGGTATTTTTCTTTTTTTGGTGGCCTGCCCCTCCCCGCCTGAGAAACCAAGGGCCAAAGGAAAGCAAATGACTTTGCTGCTCTGACCACACACCACTACAAGTTCATTTGTTGAATGGCGGAGTATTAAGACACACCTCAGTACACTCCAAAGCAACCCCTCCGCGCCTGCATTTAAGGTGACACTGGCAGCACCAGTTTGAGCTCAGGGTGTCCCGCTCGTTTATGGCGAGTGGTCTCGGGGGCGGAGGGGGGGGGTTGGATGGGGGAAGGGAGAGGAACTTCCACACATACTCACAAAGAGAAGGGGGGAGGGAGGGAGGAGGCAGGGAGGAGGAAACCCCCTCCCGAAACTCCGTGGAGGGAAAAGAGAGGAAGGGAAGGCGCTGGATGCGTGGGATGGGAGGCGGTGGGGGGGGGGGGAAGAGAAGAGCACGAACGCGCCAAGCATAAAATGAAGTCGTAGCCCCGCATACACTTGACTTCTCTTGACATGTGAAAAGTGCTAAAAGTCAGAGCTCATCAATAAAGTAGCTGGCGATTGAATGAGGGCCCTGACAACCATTGCATTCTTCAATAAAGTACAATGAGGAGACAAACGACTCTGCCAAGGAGTTTGCATGGGAGTGAAAGGACGCCTCAATAGGAGCTGGATAATGGGCTGCCAGGCCGTCATGCACTGTCATCTCCAGCCCTGCAGAGAAACTACCGCGGCCCCTAATAGCACAAAATGGGCTCTTAAGAGACTACCGGGCGATTCCTCTCTGGGATATATATGTGTGTGTGTGTGTGTGTGTGTGTGTGTGTGTGTGTGTGTGTGTGTGTGTGTGTGTGTGTGTGTGTGTGTGTGTGTGTGTGTGTGTGTCCCTCTCTCTCCGCCACCGCTCTCACCCCCGCCCCACCCGCTTCTTCTTCTGTTGCTTCTTCTCTTAACCTCCTTCCTTCTCTCTTGTGCCAATTTGCCTTGATGCTGATTACCACTAATGTGTCGGGCTGTGTTTTTCCTAGGTCTTGCTTTTTTTTTTTAAAGTGTGTGTATGTGCGCGCATGAGTGAAGCGGAGGAGGAGGCAAAAGACGGATAGAATTTAAAGTCAGGACTTCCTCCAAGGTTTCCTCTTTTTAGACCAGCGATTTGAAACTTTGGGGTGCCCTGGCTCCTGCCACCAAGGAAAGTTGAGGGAGATCCCTGCAAAGCGCCACGAAGGAAGAGGGGGCTTTGGGGGGGGGGGGAAGGGATCGTCTCGTTTCTTCTGCATTTACTGACCAGAACTCCCCCCCCCTACTTTTCTCTCTCTCTCTCTCCCAACCCCCAAGCCCCCATTTTGGAAGGGTCTTCTCTCCAGCTTCGCAGCCTTTCTGAAGAACACAGACCACTTCGATTTGCTGAAGAAAAGAGAGTTCCGGTGCGCTGGACAAATCCTTTATCCACAACCACAAAAGTTCAGGCCTTAAACAACCTGCATTTTCCTCTGATTCTTCTTTTGTTTCGTTTTTTCTTTTCTTCGTTGTATCTTTGTAATCGGAGCCGAATACAGAGGTGGAAAACTGGGGGGCGGAAAACACCTTACCCCCAGAAATATTCTGATAGGATTTCCTTCTAAGTAGGTAAGGAACTTTAGAATTCTCATAGTAGGGATGCTGCTAATGATACAGTAGATGTGTGTGTTTGTGGCGGCGGCGGCGGGGGGGATATTTTTGTAACTTTATTTTAAATAATCGCCTTACTTTCTGCTCGGCCTCCTGCTCTTGGGCTTGAATCGGCCTGAGTTAAGTTTGAAGACGGCTCCTCTCTGCCGAAATTAAACAACAAACAGGGCGGAGATCTACGGCTAAACCCCGAAAGCGTTTTCCCATTCCATTCAGTTCCATGGGAAACGATGCAATTGCGTTCAATAGGAGCGAGCTTGTTCAAAGTGTACCAAAGGAGATCAAAATGGAAAGAAAACAAAGATTACCAAGTCAATGTCTTGTTTGCCTTGCGGGTTTTTTCAGCAAAGAGTTGCCGCTGCGGGATAGTTTAGCAAGGGCCCTGAAAAGACCCCGGCCTTACTAGTTAGAGCTATACAAAGCGCTCTCTCTCTTTTTTTTTAAAAAGAATATTGGAAAACTTTTTAAAAAGAAAAAAAATCGCAAGAAGAATAGAAATGGGGGGGGGAGGCAATGCTCGCTTTTCTAAGGCTTCTGGTCCTCTGGAAACGAAGCGAATCCTGGTCTTTTTGTTGTTCTTGTCCTCTCTCCCTCTTTGTCTTAGAAACACTTTTTAAAAAACTCTCCGGAGTAGCAGCGAGGCAAATGAAGTAAACCAAGATACGGAAAGGGGGAAAAAAAGGAGGAAGCTATAAAAGTGAGGACGCTCTCGACGATTGTTGTCCAGATCTTCAGGCAAATATCATTTTTACAACCATTCAATTAGCTTTCCTTTGGATTAGCACCTTCTTATATACTTCGCTTTCAGAATAAAGAAGCCGTAATCTTGTTGCTATTTTCCCTGAGGGCACAGTGGGCCTTGTGTCCCTTTTCCGCCCTAGCCCCCCCTTTTTTTTAAGTAGGAAGGGGAAAAAATAATAAGGGGAGGGAAGCGGGTGAATAATCTGACGTCATTCTAGAGATGGGAATGGAAGAAGAGAGGAAACTGGCCGGAGTCAAAAGAAAAGGGGGAGAAAGTACCACAAAAGATGGAAGGGGAAAAAAATTGGTGGCTTCCAAGGTTGCGGATTTATCAGGATTTGGCGGCGGGCGAGAGGAGAGGAAGGCGCCTCAGAACTTAAACACGGCCGAAGTTGAAAGGGGAAGGGCTTGGGCCAGCGGCGGCAGTCCTAGAGCGCAAAGTCTGTTTTAAAATGTGCATGTCTGAATGAAAGAGAAGAGGCGTGTAGAGTGTGTGTGTGTGTGTGTGTGTGTGTGTGTGTGTGTGTGTGTGTGTGTGTGTGTGTGTGTGTGTGTGTGTGTGAGGAAGGAAAGTAGAACTTGTGTGAAAACGAAGAGGTGGGGAGGGAAGCGAGAAAAGGGGTGGAGGAACAACAGATCAGTGTCAGTGTGAGAAGTGTGTGCGTGAGTGTGCGATGAGAGGGGGGAAGGGAAAGGAGAGGAACAGGAATGATTGTGGGTGTGAGAAAAGAGCTTGGTCGGTGTCTTCGAGGAGAGCTGGAAGAGGCGGGGCAGCGGAGGGGGGTGCCATCCTGTTCCCACTTTCCTAAGAGTAAGTCCAATGGAACGCCGCGGCGCTTGCTTCCGAGTAGACCTGTGCGGAACGACTGGGCGAGGCTGCCATCCAAGGCAAACCGAAGGCTTCTCGGTGGGACTTCCGTGTGAATCCAGCGCTCTGAGGATCCGGCTGCAAACCCGCAAAGACCTTTGAAGAGCTCCGCCATTCTGAAAGTATGCATGCGCGTATGCGCGCGCGAGAGAGCAAGGGGATGCCCAGAGGTCCCGGTGTGGAAAAACCAGCCTGCCTGGCGTGAGGTGTTACCAAGGTGGGCTCTGGAGGGGGGGGGGGGAGAGAGCAGGCGCCCTTTGTAAGATTATGCTTGGAATGTCCTCCCAATCGGAGGGTTCTCCTTTGCCCGGCGGGGGCTGGGCTGCTGCTGCTTCCAGACACCCTCGCCCAGAAACCACGGTTGGGGACAACCCAGAGAGCTTTTCAACGATTACCTGCGCTGCAATTTACAGACAAGGGAGGCCCCAGCAACAAAGACGCCATTTTAACTCTGACGGTCGGATTTCCAAAGGGAAAAGTTATGTAATAAATATAAGATATGCAATTAGTTTTTTTTTTAAAAAGTAAATATTAAGAAAAAATGCTGATGATTCTGTGTTCCCCCTCCTTTTGGGTTTAAAAAAACCCGAGATACTTGGCAAACCTCTCTATCGTGGGGCTGGCCGGTCAGTAGCTTTGAACTTGAGAAGCAACTTAAGAAAGTTTCAGGAGAATCTCGCGGGCCCTTCCTTTAAACCCTGAACTCCTGCCAAGCACAGATCCGATAACGGCGGTGCGAGGAGAGAGCACAGAAATCGTTGGAGGTTGATGGGGAAGTTGAAACATCTTTCTTGGGGATGGATCGATTATTAGATCCGGTTTGCCTGGGGAGTGGGAGAGACCAGGATTGAACGCGGCCGTGTGTATGTGTGGGTTGGGGAATGGGGGGGAGATTTATTGTCTCCGGAGATCTGTCTTGACCAGGAGGGAAAGAGCGTAACAGAGAAGCAATGGGATGGCAAAGGCGTTCTTTGCCGGCAAGGCCTGCGTCCACCCCGCCTTTAGGACTTGAAGGAAATGGCCACAGCACCGGCCAGACCTGAAAAGGAAAGGTCCTCCTGCCGAGCGGTCCTCTCAATAGACACGTGGACACTTGGGCAGCGCACATTGACCCGGACATGTCCTCGCGCGTGAATCCGGCGGGGCTGTTCTGCTCCAGAAGCGCCTCCGGGGTTCGAGGCTGCGCCTTTCCCTGGCTCGGCCTGACTCTAACGGGCGAGAAAAGGAGTGCACCCTTGTCAGTCAGTGGCGGCATCGGCCGGTCCAACAACAGTAACAAAGTTGACGAAGAATCTAGTGGCACTTGAAAGACTGAGCGTTTTCGGAGGACCAGAGGCGACTTGGCAGATGCAGAAAGCGTTATCTGTGAACGCAAGCGGAGGCTTCCTGCATCTCGGGAAGTCGGCTCTAATCCAGGAGAGCTTCTGTGCGCCCTAATAAATCTGCTGGGCGTTAAAAGGTGCCACTTCATCGTTTTCGGTACAGCCGTGCCTGAACTTTCCGGGTTATTAGCTTGAGCTCCTGATGGAGTCGAGGTCTGGGCGTAGTTGAAGAGGCCGAAAAGCGAGAATTTAATTCTGTATAAATCTTCGGAGGGAAATCAGGAAGGGGAATAACAGAACTAGTCCTCCGTCCTCCTGTGTATGAAAGCGGCAGTGGCAGGTGCATTAATCATTCCTTCTCAGTCATTTTTGTCTTGGGTGCCATCTTTCCTTCGCTCTGCGTGGTGTATAGTATATGTACTGTGAGGAATGCACAGGTTTAACAACTGGAGTCAATGCCGCTTGTCTTTTTAAAATCACACTTGGCAAGTATAGGATGATGGAGAGAATTACTGCCCCAAATAAGAGCCGGTTCCACCTCTGTAAAATCTCCTTGTATCCACTTCAGTGTCTAACTTCAGCACGAGCCTCTATATTTACATCCCAGAAAGTGAAATAAATCAATAAAGGAATGTGACTAAACCATATCCACTGTTTCCCGGTGTCATTTGATCTCAGGAATAAGTATTCCTTTATCCCGGGATGGAGGGGGGGGGGGCAGGAGGGAGAGAACTCCACCCCATCGGCATGCCTGAGTTAGGTGCTCCTGGATCGTCTTGTTGCATTAAGATCTGGCTTGCGCACTAATTTTTTTTTAAATCCAGGAAAATGCTTAAAGTCCTCTTGTCCACTTCAGTCTCCCACTGAAGAGATACACAAGCCCTGACGTGTTAGACGACAACGCTTTTGCCTTGCGGACACCGAATGCCGATTTAGATATGGAGAAGCAGCGCCTGAAACCTCTAATGTGCCGGACATTGAGTTAAATGGAGCTTTGACGAGTTTAGAAACAGTCTGTGAGAAGTTTGGAGTCCATTTAACCTCTTTGTTACGCCAGGCGTTTTTGCAAGGCGACACCACCTTTTGTGTGAAAGAAAGAAAGAAAGGAAGGAAGGAAGGAAGGAAGGAAGGAAGGAAGGAAGGAAGGAAGGAAGGAAGGAAGGAAGGAAGGAAGGAAGGAAGGAAGGAAGGAAGGAAGGGAGGGAGGGAGGGAGGGAGGGAGGGAGGGAAGAAAGAAAGAAAGAAAGAAAGAAAGAAAGAAAGAAAGAAAGAAAGAAAGAAAGAAAGAAAGAAAGAAAGAAAGAAAGAAAGAAAGAAAGAAAGAAAGAGGGGAGAAGGGGGGACGGACTCTGTCTATGAACTCTGAAAGAAGCGGCAACACTCAGTGTTCGGGGAATTCTTCCCCTTCATCCAAGCAGTGGTTCGATATTTATGTTGATGTACGAAACTCTTCAAATGAAGTTTCCAGGGTAAGAAAGAAAGAAAGAAAGAAAGAAAGAAAGAAAGAAAGAAAGAAAGAAAGAAAGAAAGAAAGAAAGAAAGAAAGAAAGAAAGAAAGAAAGAAAGAAAGAAAGACTCTTCCAAAAGTGAGAAAGGGTTGAAGGAAGGAAATCACCGGCAGAAATCGCATCCTGACGGGCTTTTTAAACGCTATTGATTGGGACAAGCTGTTCAAACCCCCCAGTAACAGTTAATCTGCCTGTTAATCAAGGCGCTAAGGAGCTCAATGCGAGTTTTATTAGCGACTGGAGAACACAGCAGCAGAAAGGATCAAAAGACTCTCCCCCTTGATATTTGTCAAACCAGCCTCCCCCGCAAAAATATATTTTCAATTACAGAGCAATTCTTAGCTTATCATCGCTGCCTAACAGAAACACGCAGATGGTTTCCCAAACGCTGCCAGAACAGCCGGAATGAAAAAGCAGGGACAGATTCAGGAAGCCTCCATCGCCGAACCCCGGGGCTTTAGCAAAAAGCAGAACTTACCCATTTGTAAACAAACAAACGAACGAACGAAAAACCCACCCATTCCCCTTTTACCCTTGAATTTGGGAAAGGAAAACAGGAACTGGAAAACCTAAGACGACTGGGTTTTAATCCTCTTTTTCCTTGTGTCCATTGTGCAACCAAAATCTTTGCAAGGGTTTATCTGGAGACAACATAAACGACTGGACTCTTAAGTGTTCACCACATTGCATCGCCATTTTTTAAAAAATTAAGCACTGACAACGACAACAAAGAACAACAAAGAGAAGAAAGAAAGAGGGAAAAGGTTTTGTTCTGTGCTGTTGTTTTTTTTTAAAATGCCCGACTCCGGTTCCAGATCTGACCGTTCACCAGAGCTGAGTTTCAGTTAAGGTAAAGGTGAAGAAATATTATCCCGTTTGCGAGCATCAACGTTTTGGCCTTGTCGTTTTTAATGCGAACCGATGGTGGTGGATGTCGATGAGATATGCATATAAAAGACTATGTGGTCAGAGGTAATTATGTCACAGCTTTTTCTCATCGTGACAGCTAGATAAACACAATCTCCAATAAACATCTCTAATTAGGGAGGAGGACCTGCAGGCCTGGGTGTTTGATTTATTACTCACCCAGAATGTCCATTTACCGGTGGAGATTAACAGGGACTTTTCCTCTCTCTCTCTCTCTCTCCCTCCCTCTCTCTCTCTCTCTCTCTCTCTCTCTTTCTCTTTCTGATGCCAAAGCACCTTAAAAGATTTGGAGCAGGGCTTCAGGGTCTGGAGAAGGCAAAATCCTACAGCTTGAATGGAAGAAAAGAGGGGCACGAAAGCAATTACCCTACAAATCCTTTATCCCGCTAATTAACTACATTTTTTTTAAAAGATAAAACAAATCCAGGTTCTGAAGCATAGTGTAAACTGTCTGGGGCTGCAGTCCTAAACATACTATTCCAATCCAATGTGGAGTTAGTCTTAAATAAGTGCACGTAGCCAATTACAGCCTTACTTACGGAAAGGAGCCGAGGGTCAAGATTCTACCTGAGCAGCTCAAGTCTAAGCATACTTATTCAGGAGAAAATCCAACAGGCTGAAATAAAAGTTGTTTTTAGGTAAATCAGCTTAAGACTGCATGCCTGGAAAACTGCGTCTTGGAATTCAGTTTCTAACTGGATACATATCTCCTCTTTTCTCTCCTAGTCTTCCTCCTCGCTTTTCGCCACAAAGCAAAGCAAAGCACAACTAGTAAACACCAACGTTTCCGCACAAGTTTTCAATGCTTTCCAAGACACTCAACCATTCCTTTAATTACCTCGACGAGAAAAGGAAAGGCGCGGGGGGGCCCCCACACCTTCACACTCCCCCTCATGGGGAAGGCTACACTTCGGAATCCATGAACCCCCTTGTCAATCCTGGCTCAATCCATAGATGTGCCCACCTCGCCCATCATTTGATAACATTCTCATTTTCTGCAGACTAAGAATGCTAAAACTGTAGCGGGGGGGGGGGGGAGGGGAAGAGACATTTACACCTTGACGCTTCCTTTGCAACTACGTTCTATGGATTTCTCCGGGAGTACCAAGAAAAGAGTTCATTTACTCGGGAGTAAGTCTCTGGTGGCTTGACTTGCTCTTCCCGGGGGTGTAGAATCCAGAAGTTAGTTTCAGGCCTGGAAAACCCAGAAGCTGGAATCCAGACTTCAGCGCTTTCGGCCGAACTGCTTTATGGATCGGGCCTTTAGAGAATGGCGCTTCAAAGTGTGGCTAAATCAACGCAACCGGATCCTTTCCGCGCGCGCCCCTCTCCTGTTTCCGCCCCGTCCAGCTTTTCAGTTTGGCTGACACAGCGGCGGCAACAGCAACGACCGCAGCAACTGCAGAGAAAGCACCAGCGGCAGCCAAAGCGGCGGCGAGAGCCAGGAGTTGGCCAGTGAGGTGCATGGCAGGTTTTACCTTGTCGGGTGCTGGGTGTTTGGGGGTCCCGAAGGTGGTGCCCCAAAGGGGAAGGTCTCTTGGCTCGTCTAGGCTCAGCAGTAGCCGCCACCGCCGCCGCCGCCGCCAGCCAAGCCATGCAGGACTGGGAGCGGATTTGCGAGGCTCCCAAAGACAAACCCAGCGCGGGCAAAGGGGACCAAACACGTGGATCTTTCAAAAGAGGCCCGCCCTGGGGAAGCGCCAGGCCAGGCTCCAGGTCGGAAGGGAGGGGGGGGAGAACAACAACAACAGCAACACCCTAACCAACCACAACAGCCCCCCAATCCGCCCTCCGCCCGAGGTTTGCTCGGCTCTGCCCTGCCCTGCTCCGAACAGCCAGCCTGCCCAGTCCTCCCACTCCCCGCCCGCGCCTCCCCGGCTGCAGAGTCCTTCCAATTGCCGGAGAGAAGCCCAGGAGGCGAGCAGGGTTAGCCGGAGCCCCAGCTTGTAATCCGAAGCCCCTTTTCGTTCTACCTCAGTGGAAATCGTTAATTATCAGGTCTTCCCAAGGAAAGCTCAAATCACACGGTCTGGGGATTGAAAATGCTACCCGGCTATGCCGGCCGCATTCTCTCCCCTCTCTGCCTGAAGTGCGGAGCATCCAGTCGAGGGCTGAGCTCCTGTGGACCGACTTGTTTGCATCCGAACCCCCAGAATTACCGTTTACACAAACACACCCCTGGCACGAAATGGAGCCCAGGCTTCCAACTGGGCACCTTAAGCGTCTCAGCGACCCTCCGGCCGCCTGGCCCTTCCACGGCGGTCCCTTTTCCACCTGTTGTGCCCTTTCTGCGACACTCCGCCAGCCTACGGGACCGCGTGTCGCCCAGCCTTGACCCTCTCGCCTGCCGGCAGTTCACACCCTGCCCAGGTTCTTCGCCCCTAACGCGGGACAGCTCGCAAACAAGGAAGGACTGGAACCGAGCAAAGAGAACCCTCCGCAGGAAAGGATTTGACAAGTTCCCCCGCCTGGGTTGTTGGGTGAGGGAGTGCCAGTAAAGCGAATACTACATCTGCATGGCAGAGCCAGAGGGAGAGCGAGAGCGAAGGGAGAAGAAAGCGAAAATCCAGAAGAGGTAATAAATTCGGAAGTCAAATTGCAGAGGCAAAGGTTTTAGGAGAAATTCGGTAACTCCCCAAAACAACCGGATAAAGAGCATCAAATATTTACCTGTTAGAGAGAAGGCAGGCAGAGGCGCATGATCCCAGTTCCGCCTGCGCGAGTCGGTAACTGGCAGGTTTGATCGCCAATTTCTACATAAGAATCTGCCACACAGTTTAAATGTCAATGACAATATAAAAAAAGATGTGTGTGTGTGGGGGGGGAGAGAAAGAGGTTGCTGGGCTTCGCACTAACTTTCCCTTAATATCAGTGCCAGAGCTGCTCTCATTGGCTGGGCTGCCCCGGTGACGTCACAGCGGCGAGTCGTTAGAGCTGCTGAGCTAATAAGAAATTTTAGATAACAGGCAGGCTCAGCGCGGCCCCAGCTCCGAACTCACCTTTTCGGGGCACTTCGGAGGTTTGGAGCCCAGGCGTGGTGCGTGAACGTGGGCAATCACTCCACGCAGCCCCCTTTCTCTCTAGTCTAGAGCTCTGCCTGCCTCATCTATCCCCAGAAAAGTCGCATTATACTAGAGGATGCGATCCAGTATTGGCCAAGTCCGTCCGTGCATCAGTCGTGTGTGCAGGGGATTTGTCGTCTCTCTCTCCCACCCCCCACCCCCCCAGTTTTCAGGCCTGTGGAGAAAACCGGGCAAAGCCAAGTGTTTCGGAGTCTGACTTTCTGATCCGCGCACAGCTGCCTGCCCACTCTTCTCCCCAGCCTTCCTTTCCCTTGCGGAACCGAAGCCCTCGGCTGCGCCTTCTGTGCGCGAACATCCGCAGTTTTAACTGCGACGCAGCGTCTACGGGCAGCAGCGGGCGCAGAGATGTAACCGGGCAGGTTGAAGGGAGAGAAATCCTAGGAAGCGGAGCCCAGGCGCTAACTCTCCCGGACCGTTCAGGGACGATCTTCCTACCTGAGCCGCTCCAGATTAACTCCGAAAAATGCCCACTGCGCCTACAACTCAGCGATGATCACAAAAATCGACGTTTAAGGAAAAAATAAATTAAAAAGCCCCCGGTTCATAGTTTTGCTTATGGAAGGGAAAGTCCGATTTGTACTTTCCGTTGGCTGTCTGCTTCGGAGCAGGGGCAAAGTCTAGGCTTACTAAGTCTGCCAACGCCCAGTATCTTTCAGTTGCACGCAGACAATTTTTCTTCCAAAACGCCTGGGACTCAGAGTCAATCATATGAAAAAAAAATCGGAAAAGAAAGTCAGACAGCATCTTAGACCTGTATCTTGAATAATAATTAAATAAAACAATTTGGCGCTGTTAGACATGGCATGTTATGAGATTTTCCAGTAAAGGTTTCTCCTCCCTCAGGTCCAAACCAGATTTTAATAGCAACCAGTTGAACCACCTTCGTCCCCCTCTCAGTTTTAAAAACTCGGACTATAGATCGAGCCAAAATTAAGCCCTTTTAAGAAATTAATAAATTGTAAAACATCTTAGCCTTGGTCCACTCCTGGACTCAAAGAGCTGAAAAGAATGCAGCTCTCTTCTTTTATCACTTTTACAGACGATGGACAATAGTGCCTTTTATTTCTGCCAAAGGCTGGTGAAATCATAATGCTCATGTCTTAAAACAACATCGAGCTATAAATCATTTATTTCTATTACACCCGCCGTGTCCCCATTCTTCACTTTCACAGAGCGTGGGGGAAACAGTACTGTATTTTCTTTAGCAGCAACAGCAGCCCGGAGAAGGAAGGCTTCTGTGCAGTTCTCTCCGTGGTTTGTAAAAGGTGACAGAGGTTCCTGACTCCTAATTGTTCCTCGCCAACAATAACATGGCACCTCCCTCAAGAAACTGCGCCGTTGTCAGGACGAAAGCTTGGCGTGGTCAGGAATGGGCACTTGTGCGAAAAGACTGCGAGCTCCATTCAGCCCTACTGCTCACCACCAATGTTCTGGAATCAGAGTTGCATCTTTTCCACCTGACTCCGGTCGGTGGATCGTGAGGTTCTTGTAAAAGCAAGCACAGAAAACAACCTCGTCTGTCCACTCTTCCTATTTCTGAATATGATCCCACCTCCCCGCCCCCAGGTTCTCTAGGCGTTGATAAAACAACCCTCTCTTAGCGCACAAACCAGCAAGAAGCACTCCTGCTCAAGATTTACTGCCAGGAGGGCTCGCTCTTTCTTTCTTTCTTTCTTTCTTTCTTTCTTTCTTTCTTTCTTTCTTTCTTTCTTTCTTTCTTTCTTTCTTCCTTCCTTCCTTCCTTCCTTCCTTCCTTCCTTCCTTCCTTCCTTCCTTCCTTCCTTCCTTCCTTCCTTCCTTCCTTCCTTCCTTCCTTCCTTTCCCAGGATTAGTTACTGGGGACAACTCCAGAGATCTCTTTTAAATCCACCGAACTGCCTATACGCAAACTCATAATATAAGCAATGTGTTGCCTGCACGTGTGAATCAGAAGAGGTGACGGCAGTAAAATATCATAAGCAGAAGAGGCAACATTACAGCCAGACATTTCTCGGAGACCATACCTGATTAAGACAGAGGCGCCACACCCCGAAGTTTGTATGGTTGTGACCCCGCGGGACTGTAGCCCATCGAGAGCTCGGAACATGATTTCTGGAAAATTTGTTTGCAAGCAGTCTTTGAAAAGTGAGATGAGGGGGGATGGAGCAAGAAAGTTTTCGTCGGAACACTAGGATTTTCGAGTTATCTACATTTAGAAATACATGTCCAGGTGGCTCTCTAAGCAGGCCAGGGGAGGAATGTGTATCTTTACTTCCCTGCCAAAAGCAGTATCCCAACCCACATCCCGAAGACCTCTCCTCTCCCACGATCGTCCCTTATCAAATCTGTGCCCTGCTTAGCAGAGCAGGGCCGGGACCTCCGGCCACCACACTCTTTAAGGTACAGGTAAATAAATGAACTGAGGAGAATTGGGCTCTTGAGAGGAGAAAGAGGAGGAGAAGCAGAAACAGCCATCGCCAAAGGAGCACAGATCCGCTTACCTAAAAGGTGTGAGTTTCCTATCTCGGTTTTCTTCACTGATCTTCCTGGTGT
The DNA here is from genome assembly GCF_051106095.1 of Pogona vitticeps. Lineage (NCBI taxonomy): Eukaryota > Metazoa > Chordata > Lepidosauria > Squamata > Agamidae > Pogona > Pogona vitticeps. The sequence goes on along the minus strand of NC_135783.1, from coordinate 271,129,537 downwards.
AAAATAAATAAATATATAGGAAAACGAAGGCAACTGAAGTACTAATGCGAGGCGCTACAAATGATTTGTGAAACTCCTCCGAGATTTTCTATTACAGGTGTGTGAAAGGGTTTTTTTTCCCTTGCGAACCCTCCTCCCCGCTCCCATAAAGGATTCCCAAACGGAAGAGTAAAGGCTGTTGATCTCTCCTCCAGCTGAAGGTCACACACGTTGGGATCTTGAAATGCACGGCCGGCCACAGCGTCCTAAGTGGAATGTGAATCAGAACAGGATCTCATTTGCGCTGAAATTTCAAACAGGCCAGGATTCCTGCCTGTTACTGCCCTACTATTTTCAATGGGTGTTTTTGTTCACATTCTTATTTGAGATACAGGGATTTGAGATTCCCCCAAGATGTTTGTTTGGGATTCAGGACTGTTGGGATCTGTTCCTTGGAATAGGCTAAGAGGGGAGCTGGCTGAAAGACTGAGTCCTTGGGTTATATGGTAGGTCAAGGGTCAGGTCCTGCCCACTTCAAAGATGAGGATCCGGAAACCCTTGCAGACTGGCTTCCACGCCACTCTGGGCTTCGTGGACCACTGGCCAGACACTGGCCAAATGCAGAGTGCCATCGTAAATTCCCAATAGAGAAAGCAAGTGCTGGATAGCTCGGTGGTTTATATACATCTCGCTGCGGCCCGACTTTGGGAGTACAAACCCCCATTGCGCCTCTTGACAGGAGCTGGACTCCATGATCCACGGGGTCTCTTTCAGCTCTGCAGTTCTAACTCAGTTTTGGGTTTATCCAGGAAGATTTTTCTTTTAGGGAGTTGGAAGACTTTGGTACGTTTAGCTTAGCTGAGAGAGGATGGCCACGAACTTACCCTTCTTCCTTGGCCTCCAGCCCCCGTTGGGTGGAAAGCCCAATTTAATCAGCGGGTTGTACTTATGCAGGGGCAAACGTGCTCAGCAGCAGGATCGCTCTGGAGAAGGGAGAGACTCGGGTGCCCCGAGGAAAAGGTCGACCGCCCTGCCTCCGCCCCTGGTCTTGCTTAGAAGATCCGAGGGGCTTCGGAGCGAGGCGGGTCGTCCTCCTTCCTCTTCCTGCCTCCTTGGCCCTCCGCTGCTTCCTAGGGCAGAGGCGCTCTGCAAGGGCCATCCAGCCCAGTTTAGAAAGAGGAGGAGGAGGAGGAACAGGCGCCGCCGCCCCGCTTCGCTCGCTCGCTCTAGTCGAGAGAGGGAGGGAGGGAGGGAGGGGGAGAGCCCTGGCGAAGGGCTTGTCAGGCAAGGAAGTGTGTTTGTCTGATTGTTTGGAGTTGCTGCCATTAAGGGACTCCGGCTCCCTGCAACCCAGCAGGGTTCTCCAAGGAAGCGCTGGAAACGCCACGGCTCCCGCCTGCTTATCTGGCTGTCAATAAAAGGAGATGGCTCCGAAAAGCAGGGCCAGGTGCGGCCTTCCCTTCCCTCCAACCGGCATGGCTCTTCAGAAACTGATCAGGCGTGAAGCCAAGTCTGCTTGGCCAGGCCTTCGGAGCGAGCAGACAAACAGTCCCCCGGCCAACGCCTGAGTGCTGCTCGGGTTGCCTTTGGAGCTGAGGGGCCGCAGGCCTCCTCGCTCTCGCTCGCTCTCGCTCTCGCTCTCCCTCTCCCTCTCTCTCTCTCGCTCTCTCGGTTAGAATCAAACATAAAATAAAGCCAGACAAGCTAGGAGCGCCCCCCACCCCCCCCCAGTAGATAAACACAAAAGAGGTTCTACTTTGTGGCCTTACGGTCCGGCTTTAAAAGACCGCTTGGCCAACACGAAGAGCGGACCGTCTGAATCTGCCGGCCCGGGCGGGGAAAGGGCGCCGCTCCCAGCCTGCCGGCCGCCCTCCTCCGGTTCCTTCGGACCGCGCAGCCCCCTCCATCGGATCAGATGGCGGTTTAATTACACGCTGCCTTTTCCCCTCTCTTTCTCCCGCTAACAAATTTTCAGGCGAGCATAATTTCAGTCACTCTGCATCTCCTCAGCGCGGAGTGACATGAGATGAGAATCTAATACCTCTCCCTCCCCGCAAGGCTCCAGTGAGGTTGCAGCTTAAGCCCCCCTCTTAATTAAAGCCGCGGTAAACAAAGAGGGGCGAGCGAGAGCGAGGGGCAGAGGGGTGTGCCCGCGTGTGGCGAGACCCGCCACCCCGGCATGCCCTCACGTCTTAGACAAAAAAAAAAAAAAAGAAGAAGAAGAAGAAGGGGGGAAACCGAGAAAAGGCCCCGACTTTACCTCCTCACAGGTGGCTAAAAAATTTATCACGGTAACTGAAAAATTTGGGGTTTGGAAGAGGACCTGGCAGAGCGCTCGCTCTCTCTCTCTCTCTCTCTCTCTCTCTCTCTCTCTCTCTCACACACACACACACACACACACACACACACACACACACACACACACACACACACACACACACACACACACACAGAGAGAGAGAGAGAGAGAGAGAGAGAGAGAGAGAGACTTTGCAAGTTGATAATTGTGCTCCTTCTCCCTTTTAAAACAATTTTTCGTACTGAGCTCCACCTAGATTCCTAGATTTAAAGATGATGGAGCCATGAAAACAGAGACCCGATCTTTTCCCTTTTTCCAGGAGAACATTATAAGGAGGGGGGAATTAATATGCCGTCTAAGTAGAGCGAGGCGTTAATGAGGGCTTCGAGCCGGGAAGGGGGGGCGGGGGAGAGAAGGAAGCCTGCCTTCAATGGAGGGGTTTTGCTGCTCAAGATTTCTGATGGGCAGAAGGCTTGAAAGCTGTGAAGCCACTTCGAATGGGACGTAAGCAAGAAGCAACAATAATGTGTTACAAATTTATAAGGATTATACATATTTGATTTTCACCGTAATAGGAAGCCTCTTTCTCTCTCTCTCACTCCCTTTTTCCTTCTACCAGGATGCCTCAAACCCCCGTTTGTTCGCTTAGATGGAGCAATTCTCAATACACACACCACACACGCGAGCGCGCGCACACACACGCTGTAATAATGAGCTTTAATTCTCTATCCAAGCAGAACTTGAGCAATAATAATAAGCACATCAGAACAATTTGTTTACTGTGGCATCGCACAGACGGCAAAATAAGGTCCGAGAAAGACTAACTGCTAGGGACGGTTTTTAAGAGGGGAGTGTGGGGGGGGGGGGGGTGAAAGAAAAATGCAAAAACTCGAGCCAGGCAGAAAATCAAATTCCACAGAGCAGGGGAAAAACCTTACGCGGAGAAACATGGCTTGAAATGGAAGGCAAAAGGGGGATCTTCCGATAGCAGGGAAGCTGATGTTGGACTTGTTCAAGGTATGTGTGCTTTCCAGATCGGTCGACTGTTTAGACATTGCTTTTCCTAGGACTTTGACTTCAGGACAAGAAAAAACGCCCTGTTCTTGCTTGTCCGCGCACAAGAGTCTGTTACCAGAGACATCTGTCTGTGTGTCTGCTTGCCTGCCTTGTCCGTCTATCCATCTGTCATCTAATCCATATACCCATTCAATCTCCTTACCTATTTACTTTTCAGGTTTATTTGATTTCATGTTAACTTTTAGAATAATTTTAACCGCTTTAAATAAGGCTGTTTGTACTATAAAAAGAATAAGCCATCTACCAAGTGATAATATTTGTATGGATCCGATCAGACTGCCTTAGAGTGCAGTCCTGTGCATGTATACTTAGAAGTAAGTCCTGTTTTATTCAGTTGGGCTCACGCACACTAAAGCCTTAGTTTTAACGTTGTTAGGCAGTTCAGCAAATAATTCTCTTCACTTAGCATCTTGCTAATCAGTGTCCCTCTAGCTAAACTTTCCAAAACGTATAATAAATCATACAGTGTTATTTCATACCCCACTTCATGCCCCACTTCCAAACTGCTCAGTCTGTGGGAGCGGCTCGCAAGGATTCTGTATCCCGACCATCATGGAAAGGCTACGATCCGCAGTTGCAGAGGCCCAAGCACGCTCCCATCGAAGTCACTGAGACTTACATCAGAGCAACCGTTACTAAAAAGGACAGTAAGTCTCTCGGAAAATAAACGGCGCTGCTTCCTTCCAATAGTATCCACCTAGATCTCCGTGTTAAACAAGATCGGGGAGAGGGATACTGTGCAGGACAACCCAAGTGCTGTAAGAAATCGATGAGATTCTTAGCTCTAAAGTGTTTGTGCAATGCCACGTCGTAGTCTCTCTGAACACAGGTGTCCACAAGAGATACATAAGTAGGACCATTTATTCAGCCAATGCCCTAATCACTTCGGGTCGTTCCTACTCACTCACTCACTCAAACAAAAAAAACCCCAAAAAGGAGAGATCCTAGCAGTTTTCCTATAACGTTTAACAACCGGTGTGCGCGCCCTGTAGTGTGTTGTGGCGAGGAAGAGAGATCCTGGGCTGTCCAGTAGGATCCTAAGCCTGTTTGCTAGGAAGTACAGTAAATCCTGCCCAGTTTCTAAGGGTGCAGAGAAGATTACAGCCTTAATTTATGATTTGTTTTGTTTTGTTTTTTTGGTAGGCGGGGGGGGGTTTAATCCAATAGGGGTGGTGGTGTGAGAAGCAAGCTTCCTAGGCTGAGTTTGACTCCCCTCTTCCCTGCCCCCTTCAGGATTCCTAATAGTATTAATTTGGCTCCAACATGATCTGGGCTTGTCTCCGTTCTCCTTCTCTCCCCGCCCCCTCCCGTTCCTTTAAAACATTTTCATAATAAGCGTGATGCTGGCCAATGTTGGTGGATTTGTTTTTCTGCCCCCTCATCCCCGAGCTTTCCTCCCTCCCCCCTGCTCCTCTTCCCCCTTTCCCCTTTTTCTCCCCCGACTGAGACATTAGCTGAATTCCCTGGGGGTGATTGGATGCAGTTCGCTGAAAGTCGACAGGCACGTCCTGGATGTTAGAAATCCACTTTTCCTCGACGTGACAAGCCTGAGTTCGATCTACAATTGTATTTGAAAGGGCAACGAGCGGAAAGATCTCCCATCATTAAAGCTTCTCCTCTCCTTTAGCAAAATAACAAGATACTTCATTTGCACACAAACACTCCTTTAAAAATAAGATAAAATAAAAAGGAAGCCTTCTGAACCTCCATAAGTCTTTTAATAATAATAATAATAATAATAATAATAATAATAATAATAATAATAATAATAATAATAATAATAATAATAATAATAATAATAATAATAATAATAATAATGGTTGGATAATTTACTTTGGGGAGGGGAAGGAAAATCTAAAAACAAAAACGGGGGAGTGGGCTTCAGAATTTCTCTCTCTCTTTCTCTCAAGGTATCGGACTTTCCCCAAAGCGCCCATGTGATCCAGTTGACTTTTCATTTTTTTTAAACTTTAAATCTTGAATAAGATGTGAGTTGTAACAAGGGGATTTGCACTTACTCCCTGACCCTTGTAATTGGATTAAATATAGACGGAGCCGTACAAAAACAGACCAAGATTGACACCTGCCAACTGGGCTTCCTTATGATTGATTGTGATGCTTCGTGCTGGCAACAAGAATGAAATAAATTGTATGGATAAAACAGCGCGTTTGTCATTTCCGTGCCATAAGAGAAGCCGGGGAGGCAGAGTGGCTGGCAAGCTGTTCTCTGACAGCCCAGAGCAGAGCCTAGGCGCGTTGGAAGTGCTCAAGCAAGAGAGGACCGGCCTCTGACAGGACAAATGATAACTTGTCACAACCTTCTAAAATTCCCAAGTTTGTCAATTAACATATAGATTGCTCTTAGGAGAGAAGATAGGGAGGGATATACCCGCATACGCACACGTACACCTATACGCGCGTATAGGTGACCCTGACACAGAACTCCAGAAGCTCAAGAAGGCGCCAACATGGCCTCGGAGTTTCCAGAAGCAGCAAATCGCCGAGCGCGGGAAAGGCCGCGACAGGAGGCCGCTGGGGAGGCCCTCCAGGTTCAGCTCAGGCTCTCTCGCCCGCTGCCTTTCCCCTTAGGGTGAAAAGAACGGGGTACGTTTAAAAGAGGGGTGCCGGCCCCTTCCGTAGACGTTGCAGGAGCAGCGCCCAAGTCAGTAGCCGAGCCCGAGCCCCGCCGCCTCCCCTCCCCCACCCTGAAGTTCCTATGGGAGTTGGTGGGGGGGGGGGAAAGCTACTGTAATGCTCCCCAAAGGCTCCCCTCTCGCAGTGAGGCAAAGGGCTCCCTGCCTTCATGCCCTTTCTATGTGGCGGGTCGCGACACCTCTTCCTTCCATGGAGCCTACTTGAAAATTGGGCTGTTCTCTGCGCTGAATGCCACCACTGGGCAACGTTTGGCAAAGGGCCTTTTTTGAGTGGGTGGGTGGGTGAGGAAACCTCTAGCCTAGGGTCGCCAGCTCGGGGGAATTACTTGTGAGTAGCCAGCCCCAGATATCCTCTGTCCTCTAGGTGCAGTGGTTCCCAACCTTGGGCCCCCAGATGTTCTTGGACTACAACTCCCAGAAATCCCGGCCAGCACAGCTGGTGGCTCAGACTTCTGAGAGTTCTAATCCCAAGAACATCTGAAGACCCAAGTCTGGGAGCCGCTGCCTAGCGTAGGGTATTCTTGGAGCTCTGATGGGGGGGGGGAGGTCCCTTGGTCAAGCTTGGCTCCCCGTGGAGTTTCTAGACTGCGAAGTGTGGAAGCCCAACTGCAGCTTGAATCGACCCCCCTCCCTCCCCCGTGATCTTAGGAGCGCTTCCTCACATAGGATGGAGGTGGAGTTTGTACAAGCCTGGGAAGAAGTTACTGAAAAGTATAGTTTCGCGAGCCTAAGTCTCCGTCTGGGAAACTGCATCCGAGACTTATTTTTGCTCCGTTGACTCCGGGAATCAGTCAGGAAGCCTTTTTTTGCAGCAGAGAAGGGATTCTGCCCTCTCATTTCCGACGACAGCCGTTGGAGTCCTCCCTTTGAGGCGTTTATCAGGAAATGGCGAGGGGCATTCTCTCTGGCTTATGGGAGCCTGAAGACAAGGGGTGGTGGTGTCTTGATGACCCCCCCCCTTATCTCAGGCCCCCATAAGCCAGAGAGAATGCCCATCGCCATTTCCAGTAAGCAATCCCGCATCCAGCAAAGCTAAAAACGCTTCAGAAAGTAGCGCCAGCCTTTGATCCACAGCGATTATTAGACCATCCTCCCCACCGCTCACCTATAGCCAAGGCGGGGGAAAAATCATTCCTTTGTACATAGAAGGAAAAGCTGCTGACGGGACCCCCTCCCTTGTCCTCGCAGAACAAGGCCCTCCTCCAAAACATGAGTGGACAGCAAGTTCCAACCGCTGGCAGGAAATGTGCTGCTTTGGGCCTTGCCAGGGGCCTGAAATTAGGAAGCCTGTATAGCTTTTAATCGGCCACAGAGAGTCACTTTATTAGTCCACCCCCATTTCACGAATGCATTTCCTCCGTTGCCTGTTAAACTTTATAGGAGATAGCGAACAGCCGTCGAGGGAGACTTTGCCTTCCTGTACGTTGAAACTTTTCCCTTTGCCCACTGGCCTGGGTGGAATTAGCCACCCTCTTCCCAGGCCTTAAATTGCGCATTCCCCAGATGCCTCGTACAGGATTTCTTCTACTCCCAAACAATCTAAGCCTGCTTAATCATCGTTTCAGGTCTTTGAGACACCTCTTCACTCTGCCAGGTGTTTGATTGTTTGTGTGTTTAGATAAAGTCTTCTGTTCCACCCCCGGGGTGGGGGAACATCAGGTATTTTCCAGCAAGCACCATCTTTGAATGGTGTTCTCCTCTCCTGTATTCGCCCTACAGCAAAGGCTCCTCTAAAGCCCGATCCACAAGCCAGTTAATCTAAGTAACCCACCTGGGGAAAATACTCGGTTTCTAGGTACGCCGAGTTGGAAGGACGTTTCTCCGAAAGCAATGAGATTTATTTTCGAGGAATGCGTTTCGGAGCGATGCTTAAAGGGCCCCATCCTGTACTCACTCACTTAAGTTCTTGCCTTTGAACAGACGTGTAGAGGATTACTCTGTAACGGGAGAAATCCTAAAGACGCCTGTTTGAGAGTACACCCCATTAATCTCAAAGGGACTGACTTTTGGGAAGGCAGGCAGGCAGGCATAGGATTGTGTCATTTGTCTCCTATGGTTTAATGAATTGGGTTTAATGCCTTCCCGCATCATTGGCACTTTTGCATTTCTGAAACACTGATGATCTTACTGCAGCAGTTGTTCTGGGTGGGTTACTGGAGATTTTATAGCCTCCGATGAGTGCATTAATATCAACATGTATCTCGGTGGGAAAAAAAAAATCTTCATGGCTTTTTTCCCTTTGCCTCAAAAGTTCTGTTTAGCATGTATGAAACAAACAACAAATAAAAAGAGCCCAGTAATACAGTACTCGTATAAAGAGGGTGCAATGAAACAGAGAAATGGGTGAAGTTACGCGGAAAGTGTATAAATAGCGAGGGACCTTTTCTTCTCCTAAGTGCTATTTCTACCCCCAAAAGAAACAGAAGACATACCCCCCCCCCAAAGTAGATTCTAGGATTCTTGGCTTCACACACCTCCCTGCTTGAACAGAGTTCCTTCCAAATGGGGTAAGCCAGCAGTGGTAGGTTGGGAGAGCGCCTGCGTATATTCCTGTTCTTTTTGCTAAGCAGAATCTTGGGCGTCTACCCCCAAGCCTTGACCTGACAGCAACGCCGAACGGTGGGCCTGGGTTGTGATCTGAAGACAGCTCTGCTCTCACATGAACTGGTGATAGCAGATAATCGTCGAATAAAGCGGGGGAGGTATTCACGGGTGGGGCGGTCAACTGCAGATTGCAGAGCAATGAAAAGGGAGACCAATGTCTTCTTCCACTGTTCAGCTGGGTGGGCTTGCAGAGCAGTTGGCAGAGTTCACCCAAGCCGAGAAGCCCCCCCCCCCGTAGGGCTGCCAAGGAACAGGAGTTTCTTTGCACTTGGAGTGAGAAAGATGTTTCATGCCACCTGTGTGAGGTGGTTCTCTGGAAACCTGTGGAACTCTCTCCCAAGGAAGCAGCCATTTTCCTGGCAACCAATCCAAGGGAAACCAATAGGACAGATTTCATGAAAAACAAGACTGTGGCTGGAGCAAAACATTGCCTTGAGACAGAGGAGCAAATGCCCCTCCCCTTATTGAAATTCAAGTGCCTAATGGGGAATGCGAGTTATTTGGGCCAATGAGGCAAAGCTCCCCTTCCCATCATTGGGGAAAAAAAACACCCCACAGTAAATTAGGAATTACAGAAAGTACAACCCAAAAAACAAATAACCCATGATATCCAAAACGTGTTGCCTGAGGTAGGCATGTGATTCTGCCTAATGGTAAGGCTGGTCCTATGGAGGGCCTTCAGTTATACTGGACTTAATATCTGACAAGGCAGTCCACCACTTCTGCTATTGGACTGGAACTACTCCAGGACATTAGGGCTATGTCATCAGTATATCAATTGATTTCTATCACTGCTGTGCAGAATCCTATGAACAGGATCAGTCCAAAGCAATGAGAAGATTCTGCTTCTCCTCTCATATAGGTGGAGGTCCCTTCATAGATGCAAAACTCTTTGATCTATATGACGGGTGGATAAAGTAACAAACCCAGGATGATGACCTGCACCTACCTTCTTTACAGTATAGTAGATGTAGACAAACCAGTAGCTTCAATACATTAAAAGTGTTCACTCACTATGGATTTTGGATGCCCATTTAAATTTTATCCACAGTAAATCTAGTTTTTTTTGGCTTCCTTGGTTTTATATTCTTATGATCAGGGGTAAAGACTTAACAGGGCAGTGGACTTGCAAAGTGGACTTCTTGCTAGCAAAGTGCTGGTTTGCTATCGATCAGGGCAATTCTCTCACCACCTCCACCTCCACCTCTAACCAGCAGCACCTAAATAGAAAGAATAAAAACTGGCTGTGAAAAATGACAAATGACAGAAGTAAGATCGAGCTAAAGGCCTACAAATATCTGCCGACAACAGAAGGCTAGCTTTTTACAGGCCTAGTTCATCTCTGTTATTGATCAAAAGCTAGAATTGTTCTATTGGGGAAACAGAATGCCCCCTCTTTAAAGATAGGTCTGCCTTGTTTTCCTGAATGAATTAGTTTATATAGAAAGCAAGAATGAATCTATGTATATAGATAGAGAGTATATAGAGAGTATATCTGTATATCACGGAAAGGCAGAGAAAGGAAGAGAACAAAAACAAAGGCTCAAATTAACCCCAAGCAGCACAGATCATAAAGCAGCTTTTTCAGTTTGTTTTATAATTTCCTACCAAATCCCATTCGTATAAATTAAATGCTGAAGGTGATTAGCATTCTGGTAAAGGAAGAGAAAAACAACAAGAAGGAGAAGAGGGGAAAAAGAGGGACAAAACCCAAGTTCCATCGAATTAGTTTTAGCCTGCCTGCTCTCCCCAGTGACTGCATCTATTAGCATTATAATCTCAAAACACCATTTTTTATGTAACACTATTGTTAGTAAATCAACTCCTCAGGTCCGCAGAGACGCTGACCCCTGGCAATTCAGGGAAAGTGTAATTATCTCCCCGAATCTTGGGCAGATTTAAGAGATTACATTGCAACTAAATCTATATCAATGCTAATTTTTCTTCTTCTAGACTCCAGGTGCCAGGCAGTAGGAAATGGTGTGCCTGCCCAGCAGAAACGGCTTACAAAGAGGAAAGTGCTTGCTGTGGAGAGGGCCGAAAGAAATGGAACCCCCCATAAAATTACACTTTTCCCCTCTACAAAACCTGGTTCTTATAAGGCAAAGTTAAACAAAGCAGCTATGCTAAATTAGCGTTAAATAAAGGCGGGTTTAATGCTCGGCTACAGTCAACTGGTGTATATTTGATGGCTAATTGTCTATCAAAATTAAAGAGAAAAGAACAAATGATTCGTTATAAGAAGGTGTTAAAAGCTCCAACAAAGGGAGACATTTCACAAATATAATATCTTTTGGATGGTGAATTTGAGCCTTTCGGAGGGTTTGAAAAAGTGGAAGGGGGACCTCAAAGTCTCCAGGCAGCTCGAGTTTTAAGCAGGGAGCTTTTTAATCGTCAGGAACGGGCTCTTATAATCAAAAGAGACAGTCGACTCAGTGAAATAAGACTGTGAGATTTTCTTTGTTGAATACAAGAAATAAATCATAACTATTAACTCTCTAATAATGTTCAACGATATCGCTCACTGGGGAAGAGGTACCGAAGGGCAGGCAAGCAGTGGAAGTAAAGGGGCTACGGTGGTCCTTTGTAGTTAAAAAGAGCTTTTGGGATTTTGGAAAGTTCTCCTGCGCATACCTCGCCGAGATGGACGGGAGCTATGCGAGCGGCAGAGCTCTTCCACGGCCTCCATAAAGAATAATTGCCTAGGGCTCACTCACTGGACGATTGCCCCCTCCGTGTATGGGGCTGCAGATGTTACTTGTAAATTCGCTCTATGTTCTCATACGACATATGCTTATGAGATTTCAAATGAAGAAAGTAATGACTCCCCAGAAATCTCCACAAACGAGCAGTGTTAAGGTATTGTCCCCTCTCTTCCTCCGGTGGTTTTCCTTCCTTTATCAAAGAAAATGGTATAGATTCTGAAATGACGTTGTATGGATGCCCTGAAAAGAGTTTTAAGAAGAGCGAAGGGCACGATCCACCCAAAGTTGACCTACTGAGGTCAGCGGAAGACTTGAGGATAGGGGTCTCCTGCCGGAATCAAGGGGACCTCAAAGTCTAGAACGTTCACTGGATCGCGCTGGATGGAGACCGGAGTAATAATAAGAGAAAATGTACCGCGTTCTACATACATTAGGCACGAAAGCCTAAGAGAGGACGACGACGAGAGAGAGGGAAGCAGAGGCAAAGCGCGCTCTAACCAAAGGCGTCAGTGCCCGATGGCCACTGACGGATTCGACACCAATTTTGTCGATCTGCATTAAAAGAAGACGTGGCTGAACGCTTTCGCTGGAGTAAATGTAAGAGAACCCATGTAAGCGAAGAAAAGAAAAAAAAAGGAGAAGGGGAAAAAAAGCCCCCAAACTAAATCATGCAGTAAGAAGGACAAACCGTCTGGAAAATGGACCTACGGAGCAGCAAGAATGTACTTTAAAAAGAGAGAGAGAAAAAAAGTCTTTGACAACTTATGTCCTGAAGAAACTATCTTGAAGATAATTGAAATGATTACAATTCATTGCAACATTACTTGGAATATGAACAGTCAAATAATGAAATCTTAGCAATACAGCCAAAATTGAATTTACATTACAGCATTGTCCCAGTTCTTCTTTTATGTCTAGCTTCTCCTAGAAATTTTGAGCTAATACATAATTCTGTACTTCGTTGCATTATTCATATGCGGGGGGGGGATTTATTTCCCTTCCTTCCTTTCCTAGTAAAAGGTCTAATAAAACTTCAAGGTAAGGCTACAAATGAAAAACACGGAGCAGTTCCGCTGCTGTTCGACTCATTTATATGTCTCAAAAGCGGATATGCTCCACTAGGCAGGCAGATAGGGTATACTCTATATATTCTATATACTGTATATCTGAATGAGAGAGGTTGGGGAAAAGATTTAGCCTATACAGTACTATATAAGCTGATCTGCTCCTGTAGGGAAGCAGGGAGTTTATTAGATGGATAGATTAAATAGTGCTTCTCTGTATGTATATCCTATACTTATATTTAGATTGGGGAAGGTGTATATGTATATAAGTGTGTTTATGAGTATATCTCCTTCCCTTAACCAAGCTTCTATCCAAAAACAGCACTGGCAAAGGAGAAAATTTATTTTAAGAACGTCAGCTTGTCCTTTCTTTTCTTAAAAGTAACAGAGATTTTAAAAAAACACACACTCCACTCAACAACCAAAAGCACAAACACTCGCTTAAAAAATACGAAATAGGTGTCTTCATATTCTTGAAATCTCAAAAGTTAAAAGGAAAATAAAGCAAAATATTCGAGACTTGAGAGCAGAGTCGAGGAAAGGCAAATAGGTCACTGAAAGAAGACCAGAGTTAATATTGCATATTCAAAAGCACCATTCACAGGTTTGGCAGACTTTTATAGTAAAATTATGTTGGAAAATAATTCATTCCCCGTTCCCATTGCCCCCTTCCCACAAATATTTCTTGATGATCATATTTGGACTGTGCAAATGGGAGTCCCCCTCAGACAGAGATCTTTATTATACTTCTTTCTTTCTGAAAAGGACTCTACATACACTAATCAAACAACTAAGTGAGCAGTGGGATTTATGTCCCATTTATTTCAATTTAATTTGTTTGGGGATCGCTGCCCGGGACACGCACATTTAGTTTTAACTCTTTCGGTCTACAGTTTTGGTCAGACTCCTTCAACACTTAGTTGAGCGCAAAGTTCAAGAGGTCGTGAACTAGACAATTATAGATAGATGGACAGATGAAAGTGAGGGAGTCCAGCCAATGAAAAAAGCCGTGATGATCATACTCTGTTTTTTTTTTTTTAAAAAAAAACTTGTTATTCGAGGAAAATTAGCTTCTTCCATATAGAAAGAAGACACATAACCAAGCTCCAATTAAACCAGAGACCCTACAGAAATCACCGTCCCTACCCCACCCCCAATGCTTTTTTTCTCTCCGCACGGACACAAAACACACAACACACACACACACACACACACACAGACACACACACAGACACACAAACACACACACACACATTCAGAAACTATGTCGCAGGCAACGTGCCTCTTAATCTAAATCAGAGATAGGCCACTATACATCCTTCAACAGACTTTTTAAAAAAAGACCATCTGGTAATTGTCTTTCTTTAGATCTTCCCTTAATTATGCTTTTAATTAAAGATGGTTCAAGGCATTGGACCACATGAAGGGCAGTAATTACAAATTACATTACAAATTCAACAGATGTAGATGTATCTGCTGGGAGTGTGTGTTGTGGAGGTGGGAGTGGGGGTGGGGGTGGGGAGGTATCGGAATATAAAATGGACTAAACTTTGGAGGAGGGGAAAAAAATTAATCCGCTGCCCTGAGAACAGAAGCACATTTTAAAAATTATTTTTATTATGCAGACTCTCGCCAGGATTTAAGTTCTCTGTCATGATTGTTTTCATATTTCTTTGACATCTATTGATTCGGAGGCAGCTGCGAGGCTTTGTCACAAGAGAGAAGACCAGTCACAATATATTAACTTGACGGCATAACTCAGAGACGAAGAGCAGCGCGAGGAAACACGACAGCAGCCCACGTGACCCAGGGCTGGGGCCCTCCGACAAAATCAAGAAATTAATTTTTAATAATATTTTTTTTTCTAAGGGGCAAAAAAAGAGAAAAAGAACAAAAAAAGAGAGGAGGGGACAGAAACACGGAGGGAGGGGGAGACGACCGCGGCCGCAACGCTCTCGTTAATTACCTAACACCGGAGAGGCTGAGAAACAGACCTCTTCTTCTTCCCCGATTTTTCTAAAAAACCTTTTTGGCTTAAATGTTTATTTCGAAATTCTTTTTCTCCATCCGGCGCGAGTCGTCCGGGAGGAAGTTTGCTGTCATCCTGCCCCCCCCCCCCCCACAATTACGCTCGGGAAAAAAGCAAACCAGTGAGAACGCGATCAAAAAGTCATGATGACATTAACACAGGGTCTACTTTCAAGTAAGTCCTGCTGCGTTCAGTGGGATTTATCTCTGGGTGGGTGTCGGTAGGATTGCACTCTATTCCACTGAGATCGAACCGAGGGCTTCTTTTCCGTCAACGAGTTCGCTAAAGCGAGTCAGGTCCCATGCCAAGCCCCCTGGAACGAATTCACACGTTGATCTGAAATACGTGTCACTCAGAAGCGTTTCTCATTGGGGTGCTCGGCCTTAACCCTGGTTTGAACTCCCGATGACATTGACAAGGGAGGCGGAATTGTTGGCGAGATCTGTGGCGATGAATTCTCTGACGCTCAGACAGGATAGAGAGCATCAATCAGCAGCTTCATCCGCTTAACCCCCCCCCCCAACTTTATCAAGTCGTCATTTAGTGACACTTAGCTATGCTAAAGCAAAACCAGGGGGTAGGTGGGAGGAATATAGCTTTGCTATTTATTTGCGCCTCATATTTGCACCGCGGAAAATAAAGTCCGTTCGTGTCAACAGATATATGATTCCGGATGCTGGAGGTTCAAGGGATTGTTTCCCATCGTTTTGAACCTCTTCTGTGCAAATGTCAGGCTGGCGTGTTTTCTCCCTTTCTTTGGGATCCACGCGTATGATGGATGTGTATGAAGAGCTCTATACAGCCTAATTCCGGTTCAGTGGACAAGCAGACTGAACAAAATAGAAAAAAATCGAGATTTTTCTTTATTCTTTCCCGAAAATCTTTCTTTAGTTCAAAGTCTTCTGCTTTATTCCCCCCCCCACCGCCCCTCGCCTTTCAAAGTTCCCACCTCAACACCCTGCCTCACATGTCGGTTTTTTTCAGTATTTTGAGCAGGTTCGGGCAAGAGATCCGAATTACCGCAAGGGAGGCTGGCGTTGAAAAAAAAAAGCAGGCTTTGTGCTTCCTCGGAGAGGAGCGGGGAGGGAGGGAGGGAGGGGAAAAAAGAGAAGAGTCCGGGAACAGCGAGACCCCGAAGCTGGCGCACGACCGAAGGGCTCTCGGGGAGTGAGTCAGGCCACCCCAGTCACCTGTTCCTCACCATCCCCGCCTTTCCCTTCTTCAGCCCCGAGCATCGGAGCTTGGAACGGGCGCAATGGCATTTCTGTCGAGCCGGATTAACGCTGGGCGAGGCGCTGCGTCTCCGCATCGAGCTGAGAGGCGTTTACTTCGCGCTCCCGGACTGCCTGGCGCTGAGCGCCTCGGGCGCCTCCGGGCCGCGCCGCTCCTCGGCTCCGACCTGACCTCCTTTGCACATGCTCCGCGCAGGTGCGGGAGGGGAGCCACCCGGCCAGATGAGGTCGCTCCGCGCTCACGCCTTCCGACGGGCGGGCGCCTTTGGACTGCCGAAAGGTGGGGCGGGGCGCGGGGGGGGGAAGCCGCGCCGGGCGTGGAGTGGAAATCGCGACACCCCCCTCCGCCCCCGCCCCCGCCCCCAAGTCAGGCGGACGTCTCATTAAATCCCAAAACAACTTTCCCCAAGGCAAGGTTCTAGTTCTGGGCTACTACTGATCCCATCATCCCCAGCCAGCGAGCTCATAATGTGGAGGTTGACCTGCAAAGCGGGTTCTCCAATCCTTCTCACCCTGTGGGGATACAGCTGTGGTTGGCCCGGGGCTGAGGGGAAAATGCCCTGCGGAGCAAACGCTAAACCCGTCTGGTCACTTCTGGCATTCCAGACTTGGGCCTTGGAGAAAAGTCTCTGAGGGCGGCCCTTCACCTCAGGTCCCCCAGATCCCGAGTAGTCATGCCAAGCGTTTTTTTTTTTCTCATAAGGTCAGAAGCTGAAGCAAGATTTCTCACTTCCAGAAATCATCATATTGTACTTCTTAGTTTTCAGCATTGCTAGTACTTTGGGTTGGTCCAAAGGGTCAAGCCTAGACATTAATAGTCGAATCCTAAACATCTCTGGGTGAGATGGCATCTTTTGCAAAATGTGAATTTTATTCAGGTTGAATTCTAGGAAGCAAATGGGCAGCTATTGGCAATTGTTTGAAATCAGCAACCAAGTATTTTTGGAATGGTTCTCACTGCTGAAATTAACATGGCCAGGAGGTTGACCTTGCTTCCGTAGTCTTCTCATTTCTCATCTTAACATTTTGAGCTTTGAAATGTTTGTACCTTCTGTACTTCTGAGGCTGCTTCTTCAGAAGTACAGAAGGTACAGTACTCCAACTTCTATAAGGTTGTTATTATTGTTATTTTTAATCTTTCCCTTCCTCCACATGGAACTCAGCTAAGTCAGATCACTGTAAATCCTATATTTTCTCACTTTGAAGCCCAAAAATGTTGGTTTATGAAATGGATTTTTTAAAAATTTCTTTTAAGTCTCCCATCTTCCAAAATAGCCCCTTTCATAGACTAACTGAAATTACAAGAGTACCCTTGCCTTGTGCTATTTTCACCTCACCACAAAAGGGACAATAATAAACTAGAGTGCCAGGCGATTGAGTCTCTTGACAGATGTGCCAGGAAAATGAGACCAGCATACATACAGTACTCACTTTTGCCAATGCATGGCCTTCTCCTATTGCTCTTTCCCACCCATAAGTGTGTTCCCTTGGAAGTGTGCCCTATACAGACTAAATTCCATAAAATGTAATGTCAAGGAAGTGGATTTAGAATTATGTCAGGGAAAGGAAAGGAAAAGTAGCTTAGCAAAGTGAGATAAAATGAATTGGTTGATATGGTGCTCTGAAGATACCATATGATGCTGATCTTGATGTAGTATTTAGGTCACACCTAATGGGGGGTGGGTGGAAATTAAACACATGTTTGCAACACCCATTGGGAACAATGAGATTTAGAAGTGCTGGGTACTTAAAAGAAGGTGGACCATGATCTCTGAATGTATTACTGTATTACTGGCTAATTTTGCACAAGGTTAGATCATTTTCTCCAAATATATTGAAATAACTGAGTCATATTTTTGAGTAAGCGGGTACTTCAGCACTAAGTCATCTGGAATACATGTGAACTTCTAAATCTAGGTATAGAGAGATAAGACTGTGGGCCAGCTTAATTTCTGACCACACCTTCAGTTTACTTTATATGACGTGACACAACAGTGATGCTTCTGTGAATTTCAAATAATCTTGTTTTGAACACCATTCAGTGCTTTTGGGGCTTAATAAACGAAGAATTTGTCATTCTTGGCTCACTCTTTTCCTGCATAGTTACTACTTATTCCTTCCTAGGGTTAAAAGAAAATGTGTGTTCAGTAGATAGAAAGGAGTCAAGATAGTGTGCTAAAAAGAAACACACAGAGACACACAGAAAGAAGTAAAAAAAAGATGTTGTGGCACCTTAAAGACTGTCATATTTTTATGTAAGCTTTTATGGAACATTGTCCACTTCTTCAGACATACAGTATGAGACAGAATACAGAGACTTCATGCAAAGATCTAAGATACAGTGGTGCTTAGTTGCATTTCACACCTAGTAATGATTTATGACCCCGTTTGATGGTTTACAACAGAATTCCCCACAATTACCCCAGATCTAACATGTTGCAGTGGGGCAATGGCGAGACACTATGGGCTTGTTTGGACTGCAGAATGAAGCATTGATTCCTATTTCTGCCTTGGTGGGTGTTTTAATACTCTTGATCCAAAACAGTTTAATGCAGACTACTGTCATTTAATTGTACTGACACCCTCAAAATAAGATCTATAAGCATCTCCTAATTCACACATGGATTGGGGGGGGAGTCTTTCTGTACCTCCTTATGCTTTTCAGAGCTACCCTCTTTACAGTCCCCTTCTTGTTGGTCTTGTATGTGAAACTATGGAATGTTCATAATTCCATTAATGAATATTTATTTTATTTATTTATTTATTGGACTTATATACCGCCCCATAGCGCTACAAGCACTCTCCGGGCGGTTTACAATTTTAATTATAAAGGCTACACATTGCCCCCCCAGCAAGCTGGGTACTCATTTTACCGACCTCGGAAGGATGGAAGGCTGAGTCAACCTTGAGCCGGCTACCTGGGATTTGAACCCCAGGTCGTGAGCACAGTTTTAGCTGCAGTACAGCGTTTTAACCACTGCGCCACGAGGCTCTTAATGGCCGGCAGATGGTCTTTGGCTCCTTCTGGGTGTAGGCACGATGGTCTGGTGCGGTCCCAGGAGCAGCTCCGGCCTGAAAGCTCTCTCTCCCCCTAGGCCAGGTGGTTGATGTTGAGAGGGGGTGAGGCAGCCAGGAGCAGCAGGCCGCAAGGCCTGTAACCATAGAAGGAGATCCAGCAGGGGCCCAACCACAGACTCACTGCCTCTCACACAGTGAGCTATGGCCGGCAGATGATCTTTGGCTCCTTCTGGGTGTAGGCACGATGGTCTGGTGCGGTCCCAGGGGCAGCTCCGGCCTGAAAGCTCTCTCTCCCCCTAGGCCAGGTGGTTGATGTTGAGAGGGGGTGAGGCAGAAGCATAACAAGAGTTTGTTCTTCTAAATATGCTGTATGCATAGCCTTAGGTGGCCCACACATTCTCCTTGCATTTCATTTGAAAAAATAGGGATCTTTTGTTGCAAAACACTTCATACGCTAAAAATGAGACCCACATGATTTTCACAGATATTTGAAGGCCATATTTTACACAATTTACTTTGCAGGAAGAATGTTATTGCTTTAAAGCTTTGCCTCACATTTCAGTTTCTATTTCAATGCACAAAAGCAGGGAAAAGAGAGAAAAAGCTTTGATATGTTGGCTCTGTGGGTTATGATTATCAGGTGTTGCTGTAGATTCATTTAAGAACCTCTGACAGTCACGCATGAGTCGACTTTTAGCTGCAGAAGCTAATACTACACTTTAGCAAATAATGAACTGAATGTGGCAAAACATCTTGTGAAGTGGTTGTGCTGAAAATGAACTCATGAAAGCTGGTGCCACAACAAATCTGCTAGGGTTTTAGGCACCACAAAACTCACACTTAGTGTTGCTGGAACAGATTAACACAGACAACATTTTAGAATTTTACATTAGTGTCTTGAGTTCAATGAGTACAGAGTTCCAGCCTCAATTTTCTCACACCTCCTCCTCCCCATTGTATGGACTCATGCAAGTTACTCCCACTGTCCTACACAGAAGAACCAAACCAGGACTGCAGGAATGAAGGCACAAGAAGGATCAGGATTCAGCTCCCTCTTTCTTTAAATCAGACCTCCTATGCCCCTTGCAACTAAGGGCACATAACATTTAAAAAACAGGCCTGGATTCAGTCTACTTTAACCCTAAAGGTTTACTTAGATATGCTTCAGAATGCTTCAACGGTGTATATGTTCATCTATATATCACTATTTTGCTTTTAAAATGTATGACAGAAAGTGGTATTAAAGGACTGGGCCCCAGTGCCTTGCGTTTTAAAAAGCAAGGTAATGATTTGTACACAAAAGACACCTTACACGCTATTATAAATGTCACTGACCAGGTTATTTAGTTATTACACATTGATTAATGTTACAGACTATTTACTATTATTGGGCGAAACTAAAAGATGAACAGAGATTTAACAAAAGAACTTGATGGTCCCTTTATAGCTAAAAGCATTCTCCAAAGCATTTGGAAAGTGCTTCCCTTCAACAGGTGAAAAGGATAGAAAAACAGTTTGCATATGGATACAGAAAACACTGAGGTGGACAGTACATTTTTACAGGTCAATTAAAACCGTTTTGGGTGAAATTGCTCTTTTTGACAACCACATTCAAGGTTAGCAATTGGGCTGTCTGGTTTTGGAGTCTCTTGCTTCTCAAATGCTTTGCCTTTGTGAAAAAAAAAAACGGCATATAGAGGTGCTGTAAATATTTCCTTTTCTCATCCCTAGGAAACTATATATGATTTTTAAATGCTTCTCCTTGAAATTCTTGCCATTCAGAGAAGTGTGAAGTGCTGAGTACTTTGTCCATTTTATACCTCAGGAGAAACTGTAGCATGAGACAGGGAAGGGGGGGGAAAAAATCAAAGAATGAGATCAAAAAAGAAGAAAAGAATGAAAAAGAAGAAAAGTACAATTATGAAATAATACGCGTTTGCTCAAATGGAAGGACAATTAGGCTCAATTCATGCAACAAATTGTCTTGGATGGTACTGCCCTAGTTAGCGCCCCAAGGTGATTTTTTTCTCTCACCTAGCTGGAAAATTACCTCAAGGGTCATACCTCAGGGTCCATAAAATGTGCTAAACGGATAACCAAGCAAACCAGTAATACCCATAGAAGAGAAGAGTTTCATGTCCTCCTACTTGATGTTTTAGATAATTGAATCTCTTCAGAGCTATTTGTCTGTGTTATTATTGTTAAAATACCCACAAAATTACAGAAAATGCAATCTAAAACAAATTCAAGCAAAATTATAAAATGACAAATAATTCTTTAATTTAATTTAATTTTTCCCCTCTGATTATTGATAGTTTTATTTCTTATAAAGCCTGACTTGTGGACCAGAGAACTGAATGTAGCACTTAGTTTTCTGTCCCCCCCCCCTCAGTGCCCCAGGGCCAAGTCATACCGTTTTTTGTTATTAGTTTGTCACTCAGTCCTGCTGCACTCTAGAGCTCTTTCCTTTATTTTATGATAGAATTCTTTGATATTTTTAACATATTCAATGGTTTTATTACCAATTTTAGGCTTCATTTTGTATCAAGCCATAGGTTCTCTTAATGAAAGGTGATTTAAATATATTTCGACACAGGAAGAAAACAAATAATTAAAAGAAATTTAAAAACCCCAAAAGCAACAGATAAAAACAACTGTAAAAAAGAGAGCTTGGTGAGTCTATACCGTGATCCCCCCCCCCCCAATAAGACAGAGTCTTATATTAATTTTTGCTCCAAAAAATGCAGTAGGGCTTATTTTCAGGGGATGTTTTTTTTTTCTGTGTACAAAAATCTACATTTATTCAAATGCAGTCATGTCATCTTCTTCTGGTGGCTGCACAATGGTGGAGGGCGGGGTTTCACTTAACTAGGACTTATTTTTGGGGTAGGACTTATATTATGAGCATCCTGAAAAAAATCATACTAGGGCTTATTTTCAGGTTAGGTCTTATTTTCAGGGAAACAGGGTATCTAATTTGGTGGAGGGAGTGGCGGGATCTTTGAGGAGAGAATGAGCTGATGTGAACAATATCAGTTTCTAAGATGGCCTGTTGGCATGTTTTATGCTTTAAGAAATCATGACCCTTTAATTTCTGAAGCAAAATCTATAGATATAACAGAATAAAGGTATGGTGGAGCATACCACATTGGACTACAAGGGGAAGAAAACCTTTTTGAGTGCTTTCTCCCAATAAAATATTCTTTCCAAATTGTAGAGAACGTTTCTAGCAGATCATGTACCTGCTTTTTTTTTGTTTACAAAAGGAACCATTCAAAATATGCTCCAACACCGGAGGCATTCAAGAAAAACTTAGATAATCACCTGGCAGATATACTTTGATGGCATTGAGCAGGGGGTTGGATTTGATGGCCTTGCAGGTCCCTTCCAATCTCATTCACTTTTCTATGATTCTATGATCTCAGAACTTCTAGTCTGGAATGGAATTACTGTATCTGTTTTATCATCTCAGAAATTTTATTCCCCTTTTCTCTTTTATAGATGGTTGGACAGCTCAGTAATTTAGATATCTAGCTCTGGAGCTATTGATTGGGAGTTCCACTGTGCAACCTAGAAGAGCCAGCTTGCATGGTCTTGGGCAAGCTGCAGGGTCCCAAGGTAGTCCCAGAAGAAGGGAATGGTAAACCACTTCTAAGTACTCTCTACCTAGAAAACTCCGAAAAGGGTGGTCATAAGTTAGAACTGACTTGATGGATGATGATAATGATGATGATACCGATTCCAGTTCTATCCTGCAGAAACAGCGGTAGAATACCACTGATGTCAGTGGTTAGGCTCCCATAGTAAAATCTTCACTTGATGGACTGCTCCATTGATCTTTCTAAGCTTCTAAGAGAACAGGTGGGGCAAGTTGAAACATAAAGTGGTGATCCAAGGATATCTCCAGTCATTGTAACTGGATTTATGTCAACATTTTAAATCCAAGGTTGGAGTAAGGTGGGATGGGGTTAAATCTGGGAGTCTTAAATCTGAGATTTTAACAGACTTAAATGGCTTAAAATTCAAGTACTTGGCTTAACTGGCTTGTGGACTGAGTTATGAATGCCTGGTAAAGCTTCACGAGAAGACAAAGACATTGTTTATGAGAAAACACATTTTGAAGTGACTGACTTCCAAAATAGTTAGTAATCTGGAAATAGAACTCCTTCAAATGCAAAATATGAATATGTGTGTGTGTGGGGGAAACACCCTTTGGTTTCTATTGTGACAGCCATAATCTGATTATACAAGCCCATGTTGTACAACTACCCAAATACTTTTCTTAAACGTTAAACTGCCCCACCTTGCAGACAGGCCCGAAGAGAATCACTAACTCAAACACGTTCCTCCAAGTCACGCAACCTTTCTTGCTTACACGGCTTGCAAACAGTTTGTTGATGTGTAGCTTTTATTCCTGAACACTAATGTTTGGAAATCATGGAAGAATCAAATCAAATCAAATACGAAAATCAAGTTCTTTTTAGATATGCTGAGACAAAAGACCTAACTCACCTATGGGAATTTCAAAGCTCTGTGACATTTCATGGGAAGCCAGATAGCATGAAACTTGCTGGTTAACCAGTAAACAGTTAGATCTCTCTTTAAATGGCTCCTGTTTTGTCTTTCCCAGAAGATGAAAGATGCCTTTTCTTTGAACAGAAGAAAGCTAGCACAACCCTTCTGAAGCCAGGTTGGTTCCCTTCCTCATAAAACAAACAAAGAAACAACTCCCCCCTCGGAGATTTAAACCAATGGGATGTCATGCCAGCAAATAAGCAGGCTGTGCTAAGCCAGTGTTGCAAAGTAAAGCATTAGACTTACTGGGTCTAGTTGCATTATTTTTGAAATTCCACCAGTGTCATTACTTCATGCGTGGAGTAGGCTGAGGTTCGGTTTAGAACAATTGCCTAGATTTATTCATTTTTTTCTATTTCCAATGATGTCTGCATTTGCACCAAGATCAATCCTCAACAGCTCCATTGGTAAATTTCCAGGAGACATTTGTGCTACTGGTTCAGGCTGTCTGCTGTTGCCATAATGTAGCTGCAGGGCTGCTTTGGAGATTTATGAGCTTTAAGTACAGAAATACTAGAGCGTTTTCAAATTAATTAACTCTTTTCAGTATTTGCCCTTACTCTGGCTTGTTATCCATAGTCTGGTTATTCCCTTTGATAAACTCTATCTTGTCCCCCACTTCTTGTAATCCCTGGTATGCATCATATGTTATGTTCTTCAGAACAAGCCAAATATCCTTTTTGAATATCCACAGCATCTTTATCAGGTGACAAGCTGCTTTGGGCTCCCAGAGTTCAGGATACTATACGCCTTCATATAAATTTCAAATAATCTTATCCTGAATGCCATTATATGCTTTTGGGGCTTAATAAATGAAGAATTTGTCATTCTTGGTTCATGCTTTTCCTGCACATTCCCTGGTGGAGATGGGACCAAATGATGTTCTGCATGAATGTGTGTGTTTGTATGTCAGCTGAGGAAAGTGGACTCTCAGCAAGATCTGAATAGCTGCTCACAGATATATTGAGGATTAAATTGCAAAAAAAGAAGGAAAAAAGCAGTATATTTTAAGAGGATTTTTGCAATAACATTTATTGCCTCACTATTCTTGTCCTAGAGCAGAAAAGTTTGAGATTCACCCTTATATAATATATAGGCTAGACAAGATGAGATTAATTTTCTTCACTCATTCAAATAGTCCAAATAATCAGTGCATCAGCCTAATGGTAGCAGCAAATGTGACTATAAAAGGAAGCCCCCGAAATAAAGAGTGGGCTTTCATTTTGACTTTGCCAAAAATAAAAGCGTTCACATCAAATATGACATTGTTGAAGGATATTTTTCCAACAAAAACATTGCCCTTTTCTGTCTGCCTCCTACTTGGATCAGAAGCTAAACCAGTGCCTGAGCTATTAAAGCACATTCCTTCCTGCGTTGGAATCCAGCGATGCTTGGGTGCATCGGATAGCAGAGAGCGGCTTGTGTGTGGTGAACAGCCATAAATGGACTGGAAAAGCATATGCTTTATTCATAAAAGCAAGAGGCATATTTCGGCAAAGAAAAAAAATGTAATATAAATAGTGCATGTTTCTTCTAATGAAATGGTCTCCAATGATGTGGTTGGGAGACTTAGCTTTTCCCCAGATCTGAACACCAGCTACTGAAATGACCACTAATAGTGTGCAAAGTGGAGTTAAATAAATGAAAAAGCAGACATGCTGCAAGGGCATTATATTTTAAAGAAGTCTTAGGTCCCTACTAACTTAATAGCAAACCTGTGGGAGAGCAAAATAAATAAATAAATAAATAAATAAATAAATAAATAAATAAATAAATAAATAAATAAATAAATAAATAAATAAATAAATAAATAAGAAATTGAGTGATAAGATTGGGAAGAGGACAGGCAAGAAGGGGGGGGAGGAAATTATTACAAATTGTCTGAGATTCGCTCAGGCTGGCTTTTATAATTTTTAGAATATGTTAAGCTGTAAAAGGCTCTGTAGTCTCACATGGAACCACTTTTTCACTGGCGTTGCCTTAGACCAGTGATTCCAAACCTTGGCTAACCTGTGGCCAGGGTTTTGGGGAGTTGCAGTCCAAGAACACCTGGGTTACCCAAGGTTGGGAACCACTGCTGTATACTTTCACCATGATCTACCTGGTCTGGACATGTAGATCTCTTTTTACATTATGGACCGCTCTTTTCAATCTGGGTCAACAACTATTTATGATTTCACTAAGGCCCATATATATGGTACTTAGAATAGATATCATCAGGTCAGATGCTTGCTTTACTCCTACCCAGTGATTAGTGCCAGAATATATTTGCAAGTACAACAGAGAAATTCTGCATGATGGACCCCATGTGTGTTTGAATTTTAGGAATGTGGCATCAGCCCCAGTCCTGCCATTAGGCAAAATGGGCTAGTAGCTTCAATCAGCAGATACCTGGGGACAAAGGATGCTGGCAAGATGTTGGAAGGCAGAGTTGTGAGTCTTTTTAGTTAGTTTGCTATCTTGCAATGGGGTCATTGTCTCATTCTTGGTGTTGAAATAAAATTCAACCAGAGCTTAGAAGTTTTTCCTTTCTGGAACTGAACTTACAAATTTTTTTTCCGGCCAAGATGGCCAGTCGCCGTATAGCTTGGGAATTTCTGGGGAATATAGTCCAAAAAGGTGACTTTTCCAAGCTCTAGATTAAAGCGCTGGCCTAGTTGACTTCTATACATAGAATGGGGGTAAGCAATCTTTACTTGAGTCAGCAAAATGCCTACGGCTAGTGCTGAAATACTAGCTTCGAAGAAGCTGAACTTGGAGGCAGCTAGTTATACAAAATACCTGCCAACCCCAGTCCATATGCACATTCTATTTTATTTCCAGCCATTTCTAAAGGGGGCAGATGAAAATTATGATATGGGTGGACACAGACAAGCACTTCCATCATCATCACTGATCTGCCTGGCAGGCTGCTTCTCCTCATGGGTCTCCCTTTTTAGATTTGGATCATTGATTTGCAGTCACTATAAAAATGGATTCATAGAGTCTTTCAGCTTGAAATTCCTAGTGATTATTATCAGTATTCTCCCCGCTTGACCCATTTCAGTGGAGACATTATGAAAAGCAAAATGGTCTTTTCTTTTCTTTTTTTAAAGTCTTGATACTGCAGAAGACAAAGCTAATTTACAGATATAGAACCTGAAGGAAGATTAAGCATTGATTTGTAAACAATTCACATAAATTTCAATCAATGCGCTGTCACCCTAATAGCCAGTGCAGTCAGATGAGATGGGTGTAATATGATGAGACAGTTTAATTCTTGTTATGACATTAACAGCTGAATTTTACAAGAGCTGAAAATGCTGGAGTGTGAAAGATTTCCAGTTATCTGTGAGAGGCTATGGCTAAGTTTGGATTAGAATAAAATACCAACTAGGTGCTGGAAATGGAATGAAGGCAGAGAATGGTACCAAAATATTGTTTGGGAAACTGATTGCACTTCCTTTAGAAAAGGAAGGATTAATTCCAGATCTGAAGCTTGGTATATATTGTAGGATGGCCTCATGGAAAAAAAAAACCCCAATGCATTTGCACCTTTAATAGCTGTGTGGAAGAAAGGGTTTTATCAGGTGTATGCAACACTTGATGACATTCTTCCTTCTACACCACTATTAAAGGTACAGTAGCCCTGTCCTCCCTTTCATATGTCCATTCATGTGTAGAAGATGACTGATAACACTTACTGGGCTCTCCCTCTCTCAATCTCTCTCATATCATTGACCTGAAAGAATCCAAATGGGAGTTGTGTTCCAGGCAAGAAGGTTAAACACAAAAATATTTCTTTAAATAAATGCCCAAGCTTGAACCTCAGGTAGAAAGTAATAAGGTATGACAGCACTTCAGGAGAATCTGCAGGAATAGACAAGCAGGGCTGGGTGTCACCATAAGAATCTGATAATCAAATTCAGATCTCTGAATAACATCACCAAGTGTGAGCATGCCAGATATAAAGGGAAGTGGGCTGTGAAGAGGACCCTGAGGGACCTTTAAAGTCTCAGGGTATGATATTAGAGAGAGAGAGAGAGAGAATGAAGGCATGACTTAGTCTAAGATACACTCCTCATATCTTTGATGGGAAATTGAAGTTACACCTTCATCATTCCTACACTATTTCTGATTAAAATGCTAATTCCCACATGGAAGGCTTACTGACCCAACTGTTTTATAGACTGCGTAGTATCAAAAAATGTCATCTCCTTTATACTGGTCAATACCATGTACAATATACTGCCTGACAGTGTGACAGCTGTTAGGGACATAAAATATTAGCATGTATACATTGCATTGTACAGGAGGATTATGTATAGGGTAAAAAGCTTTTCAAAATGATGCATGCCACATGGAATACTAATAGGGATACATGTTTTGAGAGCCAACAAATGAGGATTATCGCATTTAAATCCAGGGAAGGTGAAGTGGCTAACCTCAGACTTCAGGGTTTGTTGTACCCCATTTGCAGGGGGCATAGACTTCTTTGTAAAGGTATGATTGGTCAGTCAATTAAATTTGAGCCATACGAGTAACTGGGTAAAATATTTTTGACTGACTGTCCTTACAGCATAAATGAGCTCAATATCCCTTTTGTAAATGTACTTTTTAATCATACTGCCATGCATATTTACAGATGTTCATGTGTGAATGATTACATTCAAACATAATGAGATGACTTGTCACATTCTTCTTTTGTACACACCAAAGACTTTTCAGTGGATTCAGAGAATGAAGAGGTTTTCTTTTATGAATCTTCTTGTGAAATGTCATTAGAACAGGGGAAATGTTTATGAAAGGGGAGCCTACATGTCCCACAGCCCCTTCATCACAGATCTCCTTCTTGTTAAAATGACAGAATTCCTTGGGGTCTGAACACAGGCACGATGCATGGTCCTCATTCAGAGCCTGTTAGTGAAGGCCAGGTTATTGAAAGGTGTCAGACATGGGCAAGAGGATCTTGAAGCCATCACAAGATGGTCCAGTTAGGAAAAGTGTGAAGAAAGGTAGACTGGGATCCGCTGATAGACCTCTGGGTGATTTGCAGTAGATTTCCTGGGTTTCTGAGTCTGAATATTTTACAATACTCCTCAGAACTCAGAGGGTTGCATCCACTTCCAACACCCCAACTTAAAACAACAACAACAACAACAACAACACACACACAGACACACACACAAAGGTTGCTCATGCTCTCAATTTCGCTACAGTTTTGACCCCCAGGCCATGTTTTAGTTCTTGGGAACTTTGGTGTTTTTTTTCCAAAAGCAAAAGGGATCAGGCATCATTCTCAGATGTGAAAAAGGTGCTCCTGGCCTGTAACAGGTGACCTAAAACAAGGTGACATTTCACACTTGCCTCCTATAGTGCATAGGGAAAGGGTTTTTTTTTTTGAAACCACTTTAAAATGGGTTATCTGGGTGTGTGTGTGGGGGAAGTAAGATGTATTGGAGGCTGCATGGCGGGCCATGGGTTACACTCTCTCCTGCTTTCATGAGAACAAGTACAGTATAATGATAAGCAGACAACAAAACCTTCTGCTATGGCTGCCTTTAAGTTAATAGCTTTCAGTTTCAGTGTTCCACAGCAGTTAAGGAAAAGCAATATTTGGTTGTTTTTAAGCAGGTCTTTGTTCAAGCTAGCTGGACAGCTCAGTGAATTTGGTATCTGGCTTCAGAGGCTGAGGTTGTAAGTTCAGTTCTCCAATGAGCACCCCAGCAGAAGAGCCAGCCTGTGAGGCTTCGGGCAAATGAAACGGTCTCAGGGAGCCCTCAGAAGGAAGACTGGTAGACCACCCTGGAAAGGGTTTCCCGGGTTTTCTAGATAAAGGAGATCAGAATGGGCTTGATGGCACACAATTATTATTATTGTTCAGTGTTACCGGCCATTTTTAGAGCTCAGTATTAGCAGCCCTAATTTCTGGTAATGTATATGTAGTTTGGTATATATTGTTAATGCATTATTATAATTTGGATATGATTCATGGATTGTCCACATGGAGGCAAAAATAACTGGTTCAATAATGTTATTTTCAGTTATTTTTCACACTAACCAGATCAGATTTCTGAGGGTTTCTTTCCCAGGAAACATACAAAAGTAAGAAACATGAATTTTCAATGCAATATGGATAAGATTTGGTCTCTTTTGGGATGAATTCTTCACCAAACTCATGTGTTGTTATACTTTCAGCTACCTGGAAAAGCCCTTAATTTTCTCTCCTTTTTTAAAACCACAGTTCCAAAAGTTTCTATACCAGTTGCCATGGTCACTGACTGTGGATTTCTCAGAGATGTAGTTAAAAAATAACTTTTCCAAGTTCTAGGGTGCCTTTGATATTTGATTTGATTTGATTTATTTCCCTCACCCACCATTTTGTGTCCATCTGTGGTTGGCTGACCCCAGCATTCCAACAAACAATGATGAAGACAATGACAACAACAACAACAACAACAACAACAACAACAACAACAACAACAACAACAACAAAACAAATCTGCAAAGTTAGAAGAATTCCTGCCTTAGGAATGACAGGCAGCAAGATTTAGGTGACAGGTGGCAAAGGAATTTATCTAGGACAGAGTATTCTGTATAAAGACCTTCATATTTTGTCCACAAGATCTTAACATACAAGAGCCCATTGATAATTAAACCAAGGTCTGTATTACCTTTTCCTGGGTTCTATTATATATTTCTTTTACGACAACTATAAGCACATTTTCTCTCACATCGGCAAGAACATATTTTTTAAGATGTTACTTGTTATGATGTATACATATATTATACAACATAAAAAAGTATGTTTTTTGTTTCAGAAATATTTTTATCCCCTTTTCCTTTTTCAAATTTAATCCACAAGTTAATCTAAACACCAGCTAAAACCCACACAACTGTTTAATAATATATTTTTTTAAATGGTTGCTACTTTTTTCAATATATGCTTTAGAATGGTTTCTGTTTACGGTTTTACCCTAAGGAACAGGGGAAATCATGACAGCAATTTGTTCAGCTCTCTGGCCCTTACCAGTCCCCCCAGCGTCCCTCCCAGTACTATGAAAATGGTGGAAAAAACTGAACCGCCATTTTGAAAATCTCTGGTAGTGACAATTTACCTTTTAAACTTGTTTCACATCCCCATATCTTTTCATTTTAAAAAAAACAAACAAACAAATGGGAAGTGCTGTGTTGTTTTGTTTAGTAGAGGCCAGTGCAGCACCTGTTACTGGGAAAATTTACCCCCAGAACCCCAGAACTTGCCCAATCTTGCCACAGGGTCTATATCATTGGCCACTGTGGGAAAAGCAAGCTGAACAAAATGATTTGCCACAGCAAGGCTCTTGCTGGGTTCTTACGATGCAGAATATTCAGCAGTTTGTAGGTGAACACCAGCATTCTTGATGGTCTTGAGGAACCACTCCACCTCTACCCCACAAAAGCAGCATAGCTCTTCCATTTTTTAGTTATTTATTATGACAGAGTTTCATGCTAGCAGCAGCATTATATTTTCCAACAAAATCTTCCAAATCATATAGAAGACATAATTCCCAATCTCATGAATGAAGTATGAGCCTCTGTCTGTCTGTCTGTCTGTCTGTCTGTCTGTCTGTCTGTCTGTCTGTCTGTCTGTCTGTCTATCTATCTATCTATCTATCTATCTATCTATCTATCTATCTATCTATCTATCTATCTATCTATCTATCTATCTATCTGGTTTGATATTGAATAAAATAACATATCCAGACATATCTGAATATTTTTTTAACATCTTTTTCATCATCAGTTCCCCACATCAGAGAAAAAGAAATGCCCTTTTATGGAAGTGCAAAACCTTGCTGTGTTGTGTCTTCACAAGATGTTTTGATCTGAGAATCTAGAGAGCTGCCAACTCTTCCAGGTTTAAAACTATCATTACACATGTACTCTTTGAGGAGGGGATTTTCTGGATCTTCCCTCCTGACCCAATGATAAAACCAAGTGGGATTTAGATTGAAGATTCATTTCTCCCTCCTTGGCAATTATCTCTGTGACTGCCCACAATCCTTCCCAATCTTTTTAAACAACATCCTGTTATTAAACCACTTGGCAAGTATTTAAAGCCCTGGCTAAGTTAACTATGCACAAAATATCCTACTTGGGGCACAATCCAGCATTAAAGAGGCACTGTTTATACTCAGAAGGCCAGAGTTCAGGATGGGGCCTACTCATATGTGAAAATGGCACATCATTAGTGACAATAAAATTATCAAGGTTTTGATCCTCCCCAACTGGAGTCAACCGTAACATTCCTACTGATTTCAATGCTTTTTTTAAAAAAACCTCAGTCAGTAATTAGACATTAGAAATCCAACATCCTGAAAGTAGCTTTGAAAAACATGTGATGTGGTAGGATGGCTTTTGAAGATGTATCAGATTTGAAAACATTGTAAAGTGTGCCGCAAATGGGATCACTCTGTACAAATGAAGCAGAAGTCCGTTTAATATTGCCCTTCCAATCTGCTTCTTTGGAGTTGAAACTGCAAAGTCTTATGAAATTAAATCCCAAAGGTTGCAGAAGAACCAGCTGTGAAAGAGAAGGAGATGGAAAAATTTCTGGTTAGCACTATAAGCAAAAAATAGTCAGGTTTTAAAATGAGAGAAAACAGATATCTCAATGGCAGTATATGCGACCAATTTGTGTGGTGAATAATACATTACTTCGATGGAGCTATGCTGAGGTTTAATGTGACAGAGCTGAGGTTTTACTCTGACAGGTATGTGATTACTTTAAGTCAAATAGAGTAGAGCTGGGTGAGTCAAGTAGAGAAAGCATCGGCAAAATACTGCCATTCAGAAGTTGTGGGGCTACAATTCCCATCATTCTTCATACATGATATGTGGCTATGTTGCTGGGCTTTGCAGGCCACTAAAGTCAGCACTTTGTCATCTCTGGATAGGGGGAAAGCTAATACTCAGTAAGATGGAATTGGGATTCAAGATGGGCTAAACAAATGCGAACTTGACCAGAAGAAACAATGTGAGTTTCAACAGGGAAAAATGTAAAATTCTACGTGGAGGGAGGAAAAACTGGATGTGCAAATATAAGACAACTGGCAGCTAGCTTGGTAACAGTATATGTGAAAATGATCTAGGGGTCTTAGTAGACCACAGACTTAATATGAAACAACAGTGTGGTATTGCAGCCCAAAAAAACAAACAAACACACACAACCAACAGAAAGAACACCTTAAAAAAAGCTAAATCAAAACACACAACAACAACAAACTAAATTTGGTTGCTTTAATATCACTGTATTCTGCTTTGGTCAGACCTCACAAGGAATGCTGTGTCCAGTTTTGTACACCAAAGTTTAAGAAGGATATTGAGAAGCTGGAACATGTCCAGAGAAAGATGACCAGGATGGGAAAAGGTGTGGAAATGAAGCCCTATGAGGAATGGTTGAGGGAGTTGTGCAGTGTTTCACCTGGAGAAGAGGAAAGGAGACTGGGATGTGGTATGATAGCCATCTTCAAATATTTGAAGGTATGTCATAGACCAGAGGGAAGGACCTGAAGTAATAGATTCAAATTGTTGTTTTTAACATTTTAAATAGAATGTTATTAACTCTGCTTTATATTGGAACAGTATACTGTTTTTAGCTGTTAATATTGTGTTTTTTATGATGCACGCCACCTTGGGTTGTTTGGATAGAGAAAGGTAGGGTAAAATTATTATAAACAAGCAAACAAACAAGCAAAAATAAAAATTACAACAAAGGACATTTTGCCTAAACATGAGGAAGACCATGTTGACAGTTAAGAGCTGTTTAGCAGTTTAATGGACTACCTCAGAAGATGGTATTCCCTCTTCCTTGGAAATTTTTAAAGAGAGATTAGAAGGGCAGTGTTAAGGATGTCTTAGCCATGGATTTCCTGCTTTGGTAGGGATCTGGACTTCATGACCCTTGGGCTCCCTTCCAGCTCTACAGTTCTATGCTTTCACAATTCTATGATTCCTTTTGGAACTCTCTGACATTGTCAACAGGTACTGTATCTGTATAAGTGTAAGATAATCTGGTAGACATTACATTTATGGACTTCCAATAAGATTCTTATCAAAGTCTTTCATTAAAGACTCCTGAGTACAATGATGAGATAAAGGGATGCATTCTCTTATGAACCAAGAAACAGAGAGAAGGGATAAACAAAGTTCTTGCTGTGGAAGAGAGTAGACATGGGTTCCCCCAAGTGTCTGTATTGGGAATTGGGACTGGTTGTATTTAACTGCTCATAAATTATGTGGAGTCAGGGGTAAGCAGTGGGGAAACATTACCCACCCACGCTGAGCTATTAACTTGACAAAGTATCACAGTGAATTTAAACAATAATTTATGATGAGTTGTGGGCTGCTGCCTCAGATGGAATTATTGGATGAACTGTGAATTTATTAGAACTGGTTCTATTGTGCTTTACAGATCTTTGAAAGCTTACTGTTTGGGGTCAGGAAAGCATGGAAATAAGAGGCAATTCATAACAACAGTGCAGTATGTAGAAACAAAAGCTTTAGATACTAAGAATTTGGGCAGCTTGCTGTGTGACTTGTGATACCTTTTAAAGGGATAAGAGTTACAGTATTAGAAGCTGCCTGCAAAATAATCTCCATTTTCTGGCAGCAGGGGGAGATACTATGTGTCAGTGGTGTCATGCTAA
Source organism: Pogona vitticeps (assembly GCF_051106095.1). Lineage (NCBI taxonomy): Eukaryota > Metazoa > Chordata > Lepidosauria > Squamata > Agamidae > Pogona > Pogona vitticeps. Next base: position 271,095,631 of record NC_135783.1, on the reverse strand, counting down.
TTGTCATTAACTGTAACCTAATAGTCAAATGTTTGTCTGTAAGTTTATAACAATAGGTTTGGAGCACTTTGCTTAGCTGCTCCAGTTCTTCTTATTTAAATGGAGAAAATATGCATCCAAACTGACCAACCAACTACAACAGCACATAACCAGATCTAGGAACCTTTTTTTAAACAATTCTTATTCATTGCTACAAATGTCAATACGCTCAGTGATTAAATATTAAGATTAATGAGTTTTGGAGGTTTTTTAATTTTTTTATTAAAAGAGTGATTCATTGCATTACTCATGAAGTTTTCAAAAATCTATTCATTTTTTCATAAAAAATAAACTTTAAAATACAAAAAGAGTCAAAATCCCTAGCAAAGCAATGCTTTAGGAGTGGTGGATAAATGTTATGCCAGAATATAATGTTTCCAGTTGACCCATTAGTTTTGAAGAATGACAGGACAGTTCTTACTCCAGAAGTAATAGATTTCATTGCTTGTATTGTGTGATTTCCAAGCTTTGTGTGTGTGAATGCACACCGTAATTCACTCTCCCTTGGACTGGTCTCTGACTTGAGGCTGCAATCCTACATACACACTAAACCAGAAGAAAGTCCTGTTGAACTAAGACTGATTTCCATGTAAGCACATTAAGGCCTGGGCTGTTAGAATAACCCAAATGTCAAATACAGTGGTGCCTTGCATAACGAGCGCACCGTTTAACGACAAATCTGCATAGCGATCTATTTTTTGGGATCGCTAATGCGATCGCATTGCGATGTTCTGAATGGGCAAACATCGCATTGCGATGATCGGTAAGCATTTCGCTTACCGATTTTCGCATTGCAATGTTTTCAGAACAACTGATCGGCAGTTCCAAAATGGCTGCTGGGTGCCCAAAATGGCCACCGCAAGCATTTTCGCGTGCAGCCCTCATTTACCGAGGCGGCGAAAATGGCGGCACTATGGAGGATCTTCGCTGAACGGTGAGTTTGGGCCCCATAGAAACGCATTAAACGAAGTTCCTATGGGGTTTTTAGTTCCGTTTAGCAATGTTTCCGGATAGCAACGATTAATCCAGAATGGATTAACGTCGCTATGCGGGGCACCACTGTAATTCGCACTGGTATATGTTTGGATATCAGCGCCAGAGTAGATGTAGATGCTGAAGAAGCAACAAAAGTAATTCACGTTTAGTTAGCAAAACTATATAGCTGCAACTTATAAAAGTGCCCCATTTTGAACAATATATGAACTTGAATAAATACAACCAACAGGAAATTATGTTCTCGAAGCATAATTTGATGACATTTCAGAATTCAAGTGACAGCTGAAAAAAATCACTCAGATCCTTTTCTTTGCCTTTGATTATCACAACCAACTACAATATTAAGAATTTGTTCACACCGATTAATATATATGCTTCTGTAACATTTTTATAAGTGTTATTTTCATATGGTATTTATGTACCTTTGTTTTGTAATGTTTAGCTGCTAGCATAAAACAAAGAATTTACATAAAATTTCAATTTGGAAGCAGTTTTCTTAGTGTTATACAGCCATTCTCATTAACTTTTTAAAACAAAACTTAGAGGCAGTGACATACACATCCAGTTACTTATTATGTACTCCTTTCTTTACGGATGGTCAGAATCCTGTTGTTGATACAGACCTGGAATAAGTGCAGCAGTGAAAATCACCATGGCAAACTGTTGCTTTTTGAGGAGTCACTGCTTCTGTTCCTCATCATGCACCAGCTGTACGACTTGGTGCATTACAAGGAATGCAAGCAGTGACTCCATAATTAGTAGCAATTTGCAGCTGTTAATTACACTGTTGCACTTGTGCCAGAGTACATAAGGAACAGGATTCTGGTCAACCAAGTATAACAACATTACATTATGTTTCTAAGTGGTCAAGGGATAATTATTTTATACATGTCTTTTAAATGATTTTTGTAGTATCAAATATATCATCATATTAAATGGTGAAAGAATATCACATAATTCCAACTCTGGCTTGTGCTGTGTCCCATTTGCTTTATTATAAATGTTCATGCAATGAACAGGAGGAGGATGCCTTCAGTACCACAGACAAATAACTTATTGCATTCTGATTGTAAAAGCATCATAAAGTAACTATTTTATTTACTTTTGAGAAAGGTGAAAGTTATTAACATTTGTAACTACATTAGCAACTAATGACTCTTTCAAGTGGCAAACTGTAAACTAGAATAAGTGTAATTATGTAAATTACATTGGCAAATTGGTGCTAGTTCTAAGCGAACATTTGCATCTCTGGTTGCATGCCAATTGAACAACTTGATGTGTGACCAGGAATATGAGCAGCGACTGAGTCACTGAAATCCTATTGGTGTAACTTTATGCAACACAAATAGGATGATACCATCAGCCCTTGATGTTAATATTAAATTCAGTTTAACTGAAAGTTTCTTATCACCCTCTTCCAGGGTTCAAGGTTCCCAAGGGCTCCCTTGCAATCTGGGGAAGCTGTTGGGAGCCTCAGGACAAGGTATAGCTGGGGACACTTCAATAGCCAAAAACAGCTGCCACCAGTTCTGCCACTGGGATTGGGACCACTGCTGTCTGTCTGGCAGTTATTTTTGGCTGCTCCATAAGTTTCCTCCCATTCTGAGGCTCCCAAAGGCTTCCTATTTGCACAGCTAACATTACACCTACAGGATTTCAGTCACTAATAAATAGCAATTTGCACCTACAGTTATGCCAGGGCAATTCCCCAGTAGGATTCTGGCTAGAGTAACAAAATATAACCATTTTATTTACTTTTCAGATACATGAAAATAAAGAGTTTAAAAATACAACTATAATATATTTTTAAAGCAACAAACACCTTTTCATGTAACTGTCTAAGTTGCTTTTGAGAATGAGAAATTAGGGAACGGCTTTAAAATATATATTGATAATGACAGCTAATACATTCTTTTGAGTGTGGTATTAGCTGTTAAAGAGTATTTTGCCACACCTTGATTTTTAGATCATGCTATTTTTGCCAATACAGGATGAAATTGGCTGATTTAATCAGGAGATCTAATCTATCCAAGTTGTCATTAGATCACCGTATGGCAAAAAGTCACCTCAGATTTGGCCAAGTATAATTTGCCAAACTAACAAATAGAGATTAGGAACGCTCTTAAGCATTAGCCAATAAGGTTCTTTGTGGTTTTCAACAGAGGCTACATTTGTAATAGAAATAGTCGGAAGGGGTTTGGAGGGAGTGAGGTCAGAACCTCTGCTGCGCCCTCTTCTTTCCTGATAATGTTGTAACCACTCATTTCCACATCTTGAGAAATTCCCTGTTCCAGTTCTGGTCCTGAAACCAAACCAAACTAATTCAGAAGAATCATCCTGCCTGAGACGCATAAATCAAGCATTATTCCTGCTGACCTTTGGAGGTATTAATTGGTGAATTCTTCAGTAGACAGGAGCCAAGAATGAGGGTTTGCTTTTAAAGGGATTGACTTTTCAGTTCTTACTGAAAAACCAAAATACTTTCTTCCAGTTGCTTTTCCCCTTCACATTGAATGACTTAGGAACAAGAGTGCTCCCATGAATATTTTCACATCTGTCAGTGTACACAGACAAATGTGCTATATTGCACAAAAATTATGCTATTGTTACACATGCCCTTAATTTACAGTGCAGATGTCCTGAGGGCTTTGTCCCCCCTCCCCCCAAACAGCATTACCTGGTTGGTGTTGTATACCTCTCAGATACTCTGTGTGTTGACCATTAGTATTCAACAGGTAGATATATTTTACGGTGAGAGGCAGAGTCAGTCAGAAATACCTTGGCCTGCCATCTACACTATATGTTTCTACTTCTACTTTATGATTTTTTAATTTTCTGACTTCAAACTACTTCAAGCTCTTTTTTTGGTACATAAATGAAATAATCTTAGAATCTTAGAATCACTTCAGAATTTTCAAGAGTTTGATGTTTTTGCATATACGAGTATTTTCGGGTTATATGGGTCGCAACACACTTGTTACACATAATGGTGATACAACTAGGTCATATCATTACTATAACTTAATGAGGGATTACTTCACTCTATTTTGATGTATGTAACTATACACTTTAATGATTTTTACACAACAAAGTTTTGTTGGCAAATACAGATATAAGAACACCATGGCTGTTTCACATTCACCCCAGCAATTGCTAGTTTGTAGTTACACCTGCTAGATAATTGCCCCATTGAAGACAATGGCCAGATGCACAACGGATGAATGGGTTTTCCTTTATGCATGCTGCAGAAAAAGAGGAAGTGAGTGCAGAATGGACCATTCCACAGTGATTAATGAGCAGGAGGATGCTGGCGTTTGTTACAGGGGTGTGGTTTAATGAAATGATGGAGGAGGAATAACATTTTGTTCAAGTGCTGACTCATGCTTGGTCTCATACTACTTACTTGTGCTCTATTGCAGATGTAGAGGCGACAATGAGTTCTATGAAAGCAGCCTATTCTGTCAATAGAGTGTAGCATTTGAATTTTTAAAAAGTAGCTTAAAAGAACTATTTTAGTTAATTTTGAGAAATGTGGAAGTAAAAAGCTGTTAAACACGGTTAACTTCAATGGCAACTAACTCTTTTTTGTGGGCTTTGGGACCATAACTGTACATAATTACTTTTTAAAAGTAGCTTTAGAAGAAGTAGCCATGTTATATATACTGTGCTAGCATATCCAGCAAAAAATAAAAATGAAAAATAAAGAAGACAAAAACGTTGTGGCACATTAAAGACTGACTGCTATATTTTAATGTAAGATTTCGTGGACAAGTCCATTTCCTCAGACATAAGGGTGGGACTGCGTGGCAAATATTTATATATTTATACATGGTCCCAAACCAGAGACTGCATTTGGGCACAAGTTGTTGACCTGGTAATGATCTTTAATACCCCTGTTGATATTCAGTTCTATTCTCAGGAAGCATTGTTTTTAAAAGGCTCTGGTATGATTAACACATTTTTAAAAAACCTTGAACTCTAGAACCAGAATCTTGTTTCTTATTTCTAAATGTTAATTTAATTTCATGTAATTTTTTTGTCTCCCAGTACAGATGAAACATTGTTTCCGGACATGTACTATATGGCAATAGGCCCCAGCCACACTATTTGAAATGCTTTGTGGAGCCACCAATGAAAGTATGAACATCATTCAAAATAGAATGCCATCCACATTTTTATGTCCCAATGTGAGCTATTAAAGTTCAGACACTAGAAACAGAAGGAGCACTTCAGAATCCCAAAGACACATCACCATCCCTGCTGCTAGGTAACATGTGCAGAGAGACTTCTCTGAACTGAGAAACCCTTGAGTTGTGTATATGCTGTATTCATGTGTATCTATTTCTCTGAATTGTACCAGCTATTCAAGCCTATATGTTTATTAGAGTAAAAGTCATTTTAGGCTATATTTGGGGGTCTCACAAGATTTCTTTCTTCAAATGTTATATGTTGTGACCTTGCCAGGTGAGATCATGGGACACCTTCCTGTTATATTCCACTTAGAAGTCTCACTAGGCCCTCTTTTTCTCTGACATTGTAACTGATTAAAACTTTACACTGTTCTATAGTCAATAAATCCTAATATGTAACTCAAAACAAAGGGGCATATGGGACAATGAAACTACAGGTAACTGCAGAAGCCTGTGCAAGGCAAATATACATTGATGATATCCTGCTGCTTAGTGTAATAATTTGCAACTAGAGTAGGCCTGTGTAAACAATGGAACTTACGGAGCAGTTGATCCACCAAATCCCTACTGATTCAATGGGTCAACTCTAGTTGTGATGTACACTGTGATGTAGGATTTCATTTGGAAATGCAACAACAATGGACAATGGCTACACAATGTCTCATTATAACAGCCAGATGGGCTAATGGCAATATATTTGGCCTCATTTTATCTGAAATTCCTTTAAAGTGGTTGGCAGGACCGCTTTTGATGTAGACCAATGTGCATCAACTGTGAGTGGCTTTTACAGATACTGCAGCACATCTCCTCCTAGTCTTATTTCAATTTGTCTGCTGTCTAAGTGGATTTGAGATGTGCTATACTTCTATAGCTAGCTGGATAGCTAAATTCTATGCATTTGGGGCCTGATTTGGTCCTGGCATGCAGGTTACACATTCAGTGAGGCATTGAGCTGTTCGTTTCTTCCACACTATTTCCTATGCTACATGTAGTTATTAACTGGAGAAGTCATGGGCAAAGGGGTTGAAAGCTGTTTATGTAGGATTTCTGCAAAACTATCTGTGAAACTGAAGGTTCAGTCCATAGTCCCAAACCCATTTCTCATGTACCTTTCCATCTACATTGGGGTGGACAGACTGTGGCCCAAGGCTGCATGCAGTCCACCAGGGCACCAATGTCTTTCCTCAGCCACCAAAGCATCTTTGCTGGGACAGGGAGGAATTCCCTCAAAAAGTACCTGTGTGCCTTTTAGAGAACTGGGAGGCAATGTTGTGATTTTTGTGACTCTTCAACACCCTTGCCATTCCTACCTGAAAATGTAATTTTTTAAAAAAATGGTCACTAGAGGGTTTTTAAAAATTAAACATATTTTAAAAATTGGAGTGGATGGGCACAGGAGGGTATAGTTGCAGCCTTTCAAGGTCAAGGAGTGTGTCTATCTGTGTGTGTTTGTATGTGGCATTTGGACGTCTCATGGTTACCCACCACAATTTGCAATGTACAGTGGGGCCCTGCTAGACTATTACGCCACGAAACGGGTAATCCGCAGGACACATGAGTGAATGGTCCGGCCCCAGGGGCTGGCCCTTCATTAAGTCCAGCTGCATGGGAATATTCGTATATGAATACCCCCATCTCTAGTTATGGCCATGATGGTTTAGGGTCTTGATACTTGTCAGAATGTATGCAGCAGAAAACAGCTACTTATTTCACACACACTCCCCACAATCCACATTCTTGAACGTGGTCACACTGAGAGAGGTTGAAAATGAGGAACTGGGCCTTATCCATGGTGGCCCCTATTCTGTGAAACAAACTTCCAACTGAGGTGTGCCAGCCTCTCTCCCTCCTGATATTTAGGAAAGTACTAAAGACTGAACTCTATAAAACAGTGTTAAAGAAGTATAGGTAAAGGTAAAGGTTCCCCTTGACAATTTTTGTCCAGTCGTGTCCGACTCTAGGGGGCGGTGCTCATCCCCGTTTCCAAGCCATAGAGCCAGCGTTTTGTCCAAAGACAATCTTCCGTGGTCTCATGGCCAGTGCGACTTAGACACGGAAAGCTGTTACCTTCCCACTGAGGTGGTCCCTATTTATCTACTTGCATTTGCATGCTTTCGAACCACTAGGTTGCCAGGATAAAGAAGTATATCCAAACGTTAATATTGATTTTTATATTTTTTGATAACTGTGTTCAAGTTGGCGTATAGTTGGCCATATTGTTTGTGTTGCGATATTGCGTTGGAACTAGAGGCAGGTTGGGTTTTTTGTGTTTTATTCTGTAAACTGCCCAGAGTACTAGGTATACAAACCAAACCAAATCCAGCCAGCCAGCCAGCCATCTCGCCAGCAATCCAGCCATCCATCCAGCCATCTCTCCCTGCATTTGGTCCAAGCACTTACTATTAGTTCTGCTTCTTTTCTGTTCCATAAAATAGGTGGCATGTCTCTTTAAGTTTTCCTGGAAGGGAGGGAGAGGAAGAGGAAGGGAAGGAAGGGAAGGGAAGGGAAGGGAAGGTAGGATTAGTGCATCTGTGGTGGCTGATAAGCATGGAGGATTTCAAGGGGCAAGAAAGGTTCCTTGTAATGTGGGTTGAGCTTGGAGGAGCAGTGGGGTGACAGAAAATGGGGTTTGGCAATAGGAAGGTGAGACAAATTATATTTCTTCTGTAAAAACACAGACCACACAGATACACTCCCCCAACCACCTCTGCCTTTTCTAGGCAAATCAACATTCTGGAACTAACAGGTCATCTCTTAAAAAGGAGGAGAGTCCAGGAGGATATCAGATATCTGGCTCTTGTAGTGGTAGTGCCCTTTAGAGTTTCTTTAATTTCCAAATGTTTCCAATGATTCAAAATGGTTGGACTTCTCTGTCTTGGGAATGTGCTTGTACATTCATAGGATTCTCTGGAAGCATCTGATGTCTTTTTGATACTGCAGAAACCTTGTAGTCCATTGGTGCATCTTGGACTGAAATAAAATGTCATCTTCCACACAGATGTTTTCAATTCATTGTTACTACAATAAGGACACAATCCAGCCAAAGGTCATCATATTTAAGACCCAATCATTTCAGTAGAAAGTTTTAAGTAATGGTAGCCTGTAGGCTGAGCAGTGGAGTCACCACATCCCATAATAGTGGAATGAAGTGCCAGCTCTTCTTGGATGTTGGGATCGATTTCAGTACATGCTTCACTCTCCTCCTAAAAATTCTGAGTTTGTCTTAACTTGATCTAGACTGCACCTTGCTTTGTTAGGACTAGACAAGAAAAAAACAGTTTTAAAGATGTTTCTAACTCTGTATTGCTTCTTTTCCAACTGTTTGGCTGATATTCTTATTTCGATTTCTGTCTTTTTTTAATATGCATTAACAATGTTTCTTAATCTGAGATATTAAATAAATGAGGACATTAATCCAAATGGTAGTTACTTTTTTTTATTACACTGTTGCATTAGGATATTGATTTAAGTCTTTAGCAGGAGAAGGAGCCAGTTTATGCTACTGGTCACACACACATGCAAACACACTCTGCAGGGCATGACTTGCCTTTAGGAAATCAAGTTACACTTTTCAAACACAAACTGTCACCACCAAGGCATGAAGCATCACTGCAATTAGGAAACAAACCCACTCAAACCAAAAGACACATGTAAATCTCAGCTACATATATTAGTTAAACATAATAAGAGAGACATACTTTGGTTAGGTTTAGTATAAACAGTCAGTGGGAATCCGATGATATTGTATGTGCTTTGACACTTGTGAGTAAGCTGAAGTCTAAACTCTTGCCGATTAAAACCTTTAAGCTACATCACTTTGAGTACATGGGGGGGGGGCTTTATTCTTCTCACAGTGGAGCTTGGGAAAGAACGAAACAAACTCAAGTGGTATTTTATATGTCAGGCAAGCCCCATGCACAGTGATGTCAGCCCAGGAACACTCCTCAGGTTTCAGAACACAAAGCAAGATGGATGATGATGAGTCCTGGGTGGTCCGGTGCTTTGGATCATCTTAATTTGACGTGGCACAAGGAGTAGTCAGGCAAAATCCAAAGCCTCAACAGCAAGGCGGTGCTGGCTGGCACTGTTCAGAAGTCCTGTGCTCTCCTTACAATGCACATTGAGGCGTTGCGTAGCTTTGTGCCAACCTCCATGGCTCCTGGAATGGTACATTGGATGCCCTGACAGGAGCGGGAGACCTGGCCTCAGACCAGTCAGAGGGAAAGCCTGTGAGTGATTCACTGCTCTTCTCTTCCTATAATGTGCACAGCGGAACCATCTCTTTCCCCTGAAAGTAAAATGGCTGTGTAATTCCCCCCTCCCCCTATTTTTCTTTCTTTTGTTTTCCTTATTACACATTGTAAACAGAACAGAAAACATTTAAGCCCTGGGACGTGTACTTCTCTCCCTGTTCCCAGACATTAAGGTAAGATTTTATTTAATGGTAAAGTTATTCAATTAGAAAATAAATAGATAATTTACTCTCGAATGAACATGTCTGTGTACTCTGTTCCTGAGTGATATGGAAAAGGTGTCTCACTTTAACAAAACGAGAGGTGAAAAAGTCATTCTATTATAAAAACCATTAATAAATTCTACTAATCTTCATTCAAGCGTTTGAAGAATATTGATGAGTATTTATTATTTTAAACCCACAGGTTGTTTTCTTAGTTTGCCCTGCTCCCTCTGCCTTTGTGTTATCCATTTTGGAAAACATGAGTCTGGAAATATAGACTCCAGGGGGTTCTGCTCTGACATGATGTACAGGCATATGTGAACTTACCTTCGGGCGTGATCACCTGGGTCTTGCCTTTCGGATTGCTCGTGGCATGATCTGATGTGAGCTACTTCCTGGCAAGCACATGATGTATGGGGATTAGTGTTCTAGCCTGATCCTGATCCATGACTGAGCTGGACCAGCAGTAGGGCTATTAGTTCTTGGGGCCAGGCTGGAGTGATTCAGTAAATGGAAAAGTTGCTTTAAAGGAGGTTGCTCCTGTTAAAATGACACTTTCTAGTGCAATCAAATGCACACCATTCACATCATTTGACTGCACCCTCAGAATTGTCTAATAAGAAGTAACAATTTCTGTTCAAACAAACTCCCTCTGTTTGACTAAAATTCACAAATAGAGGAACCTATATTAATGATAGGAGAGTCTGGGCTCGGCTATAATCTCCTTTGCAATTAGTGGATGAGGTGACAAGATGACTTAACTTCTCCATCATCTCCTGCTGATTAGAACAATTTTGATCCCTCCCTTGCTTGCCAGTTAAAAATGAAAGAAGAACTGAGGACTTCAAGTGATGCATCAAATGCCAGATGTAGTTCAGCCCCCAATGTGTTGTATTCTGATGTGTGTGAACTGACCATGCCCTCGTCTGTGTCCCTTAAACACAGCCTAGCTTTGGTCGCTCTTCATTTAGCCAAGGTGAATCTCTGTTGTGGGTTTGCGTTAAGAATCTTGTCAGAGAAGACTATTTTTAAGAATAAACCTGTTACGTTACAGGCACGTATATGGAATCCCGCCTGAAATTCAACAATCAACAGATGTCTATTTAATTCACTCCCAGATAAATGGGTATAAGATAGGAACCCAATGTCTCATGTTGCCTACCAATAAATCTTGCCAGCTAAATCTCGCTGGTTTAACCTTTCATTCCTTGGGGTTGGAGTTGATGGGATGGAAGTAAGTTTGATTGCTCCTTTTTCTCAGAACATAAGGATAAAATAGAAATAATTATTTCCAAACAGTGGATTGGGTAGCGCCATTTTGTTAAACTCACCCAAGGTGAATGAGTGGATTTACAGGAAGTAACCCTCCTCTGCCCACGCACATCTTCTTCCAAAATATGAGGGGCAGTATCTGAATGTGTTTTGGTAAATGCATTTATCACTTACATTTATGCATCAATATCTATGGAAGAATGAATGTCACAGCACCTTAAAACTCTTTTTTTAACCTACGTTTCTGTATACTGTACTATAGGGAACTTCCTCAGATGCAACTGATCTGATCTACGGCCACAAAAGTTTATGCCAAATAAGATTTGCTAGTCTTTGTTGTTTTTGCTGTAGCAGACTAATACTGCTACCCTCCTTCAAAGTACACATGGAATCATTTCACTTGATCTTTACATAAATAAGAAGAATAATCAAAAAGACCTGAAGTGAGCAGTACAGACACTTGCAACCAGATCTCTCCACTCCAAAGTTCATCATTTTTTTTGGTTACAGTACTTTGTCTCACTCACAGATATAGCCTAGAAATGTCAGCAATATGGATTGAAGCAACAAGGAAGTTTTTCACTGCATCCACAAACTCAACCTTAGACCTACATATTCTTTCAGGTTCTCCGTCTGGTGTTGATATTTTGGAAATTATTTCAATTCTGTCAGTCTCTGAATATAATGCTAGCTATATCTTTGCTACTGGGAGTCTAACTGAAACTTAACTCTCTGGCTTCCCAGCCTACTCTACTTCAGGAGTCAAATTACACTGAATAGAAGTGCTCCTACATTCATTGCAGATCAATAAGGAGCTGCTTTAATCTCTATGCATTGTGTTCCTCCCATTTCCTTCATTACCTGCAGTCTACATCTCTTGGGGAATAAAGAGACCATGCACAGAAACCGCTCATTTCAGTTTCTGGCAATCAAGAGACCAAACCTGGATGCAAATCGTTTGTGCAATTTTGACAAGCTGCACAGAGAGGTTTGGTGACTAGTCTTAATTAGACCATCTTTGTTTACATTTGATGTTTATCAGCTAATTGGCATGGCAAGGTGTGAGTCACACAGCTTCTCTCTGGCATGAAATCAGTTTGTGGGAGAAAAACTGGGAGAACAAATGATCCCAATTATAAGAAAACCCACTGTGCTAATTATCATCCCACGAAAGCTGGAGCCTCCCCCCTCTTTTTTCTTGCACCAGTCTCTCCTGTTTCCCCTCTTCCTGCTCACAACCCCAGTAAGTCAGGGGCTTTGCTTTGACCCATGTGCAAGCAGAAACTTGGCATTCTGAAATGATGAACTTTAACCTTGCATTTTGTTCTTATTTGTGGCACAGACTATTTGGTAAAACAAATAGATAATCGGCTAAGTGACTCCGCACAGCAATGTTTGAAATCAAGAATTCCAGCTTTTATGTCACCCTTTCCTCCCCTTTGGAAACACAGCTGCACAGCTCTGATGCAGTATGTGCAACTTAGCATTCAATATTTGAATACCTGGATGAACCTTAGATTCCAGCATTCAGTGCAGCAGAACAAGGCTTGCCTAAATTATGTTCATCTGAACAACACACACACACACAAGGAGGATAAGTTTGAGTGCTCCTTTCTAAACAACAAAACAAAAATGAAGACCCACTGGAAGAGCCTGTCTGCTTCCTGAGATCCCCCTTCTACTGTCTTGGTATTGTTTGCTCCCGAAACCATTTTTTGCTTTCCCCCTAAACACTGAGGGTCCCATGCACAGGAATGCTTCTTGGCTGCCCTCAAGTTAAATGATGGTCCTGGACCATTCGAAAAGCCACAAAGCAGGTTCTTCTCTGTGTCTCCCTGTCTTAGTCAGGGTAACAGATGGCCAAAGCTTTCACCAACAGTCCTGAACACATTGTCACTCCCAGCTGAAAGTGAAATATTCAGTGGCATTTAAATTAAATAGACTCTAATGCTCCAGTAATATTAATTACGTTTTCATTCATCCCTGCCCTAATAAATCAACACATAAAGATAGGATGATCCTGTGTCTGGCAACGGAGCGGGGCTATTCTGCCCTTTGTAAGGTTAGCTGCACAATACTCTCATTCTTAGTGGGACATGAGGGCCCCTTCAAGCATCTGTGCTCAGCACCACTTGAGGAGAAGCCAAAGTGGTAACATTTAAATGTTTTGTGCCTTTAACTCATCTAATTTGTCCATGCAACAGGGCTTGGCTTCACAAGAACGTTGGAGTAAACTTGTCAGATCCTATCAAGCTGGGGCAAATGGCTCTGATTTCTTTTGGGGGGATCGTGGAGGGTGGGGGAAGCGGGGATACAGATTTATCTGAGAAGCTATAAACTACAGCCAATGTCAAGCCCTCTATTCTCATGGCAGAATTTGTTACCCTTGTGTCAACCTTTTTGCATACTGGGGGGATGGGGAGAGAAAAGGAAGCAAGGAGAGAAGGCCTCAAGTGTCTGGAAAAGCACAACAACACTGGATTGCCCCAGGCTTTCAGGAGCTACGGAGGCCCCTGGGCTTCACATTTTTGTTCTGTGAATGCCGCACAGGAAATAGACTCCAAGCTGCACCAGCAATAGAGTCCCCCTCCTTGCCCCCATAGATATGTAAAAGAAGGCTAATAAAATGAGCAAGTAAAAGATCATGGCTAGTAAATCTTCCAGGGACAAAGCAATTGCCACTTGTGATGCTTCAAAGCTGCCCAGAGCTACCAGTTACATCTTCTCCAGTCCTTTTTCAAGAGAAGAAAAGAAGTTGCCCTGTGCATAAATAATAAAAATAAAATCACCCAACTATGTAGAAAATGAAGCATTTACGTACATCCTGGTAGATACCTATTACTAGTCTGTTCAATAATGTTATTTGTTGGAAATGTTCAATTAGACTAGGGTCAGATGGACATTTCTGGAGGAAATAAACATTTCCAAACAAGAGGACACCAGTTTGATAAAATTGTTGCAGGCTAATTTATACACACTGAGCTGCAAATTTTGAGATGATTACTATACTGCAATTCTCATAGTAACATGATAGATCTTGCAATAGTGAAGATGATTTTTCACTCAATAACCTGTACCTGCTCAGACTTCTGTCCAAAAGCTAATTGAAGATTGGCAACTTTAAAGCTCCTAGTTTCTAGAGGGCACTTTCAAGTAAAGGACTGTTCTTGAAATAGTGAACTGACCTTTATAAAGTAGGATCACATTGCCACTCCAGGCTAGGATTAAGAATGTAACAGTTGCATTGTTCAATGTCCATTTTTTTAAAAATCTGAAACTATGTCACTGCAAAGGGGTGATAATTAGTAACTTCTGTCTCATGTGCTGTCTGTCCCATGTCCCAGAACATATATATAAATATAAGTGTGCAACACACTTACATACCTGTGAAACATACCTGTGAAAATTCTCAATCATCCAGGTGAGGTTACCTGGAAGCTGAGTCATGGCAACTTGACTTCTTTCTTATTAGGTTGAAACATTGCAGACATCTTCATGATGAGTGAGTGAGCCCTGTCACTAGCCAGGAATGGGGAGGGGATGGGCAACAGGCATTAAATTATCTCTTCCTCTTTTCCTCCTCCTTGTTTTTTTCTATAGGTCTTCCTGTGTGGACACCTGGAGAACCATAGACAATCTTTGAGACTTCAGATCCAGTACCTTGTGACACAGTAACCCTCTCATAGAATCATCACTTAGTACTAAAGCTATGTTTTAAGGTGAATTTCTTTTTTTCTTTCTTTTTATTAATTAATAACACAAACAGACATACAAAACAAACACAAAACACATAATCGGGGAGAATATTTTCCATACATCTATCTAACATACAATACTGACTGCATGTACCATATTCCCCTACTTAACATCTTTAGGCCAAATCCATTTGACATATAATTCTGACTACATAAACCCCAATGATTAACATACATAAATTGTCAATATATAAACTTAAACCTGCATTGATCTTATATTCAAGTCACTCTTAGTTGCATAGACCAATTATAGTTCATGAATTACTTAGTATCTTCATGTTTCTGGCTTGTCATCAGTACCTTCTAAACAACTGTGGTCAGAATATGTGATCTAGTTTAGACATTACCTGTACTTATCAACCATTTAAGATATTCAGCAAGTAACCTTTCCCATTTTTGTTATATTTCTTTGCTCCACATATGAACCAGGGATATAAAATCTCTATAGTTTCTTTCACCTGCATACCTTTCTATCCAATACTTATCATCAACAATTCTAATTTCATCATAAAGTAGCTTAACCACACACACCTTCCCATACAGAAGCTCTAGGTCCGCTTATTACATTTCTGAGGGATCCCCACTTTTACAGGTAAGAAGAACATTGTACATCTAATATTGCCTATATAATCAATGTAGTAAATCACTCATATTTAAGCTCTACACATATATAATAAACACCAAAGCATCTATTATTATTATTATTCACTAACCTTTATAAAATTTATAGCTGCATATGTTTATCTAACCTTTAGTTTCCCATCTAGCCAAAATTGCTCATAGTGTAATTACTTATATTGCTTTCTGTGTGACTATATATATCTCAAAAACCAAAAAATTTTATCATTTAATCCGCAGGTTACTTCCCCCCTTTCATTTTTGCCTCTCGACTCCAGTATTGTACTTCCAAAATTGATTTCTCACTCCTCTTTTGCCAGTTTTAAAATGTCATCTATGAAATTTCTTTAAGGAATTTTCTATGCGATTTATTAATTTCTTCTCAATATAATCTATATCTTGATTTATTTATTTATTTATTTATTTATTTATTTATTTATTTATTTATTTATTTATTTATTTATTTATTTATTTATTTATTTATTTATTTATACCCCACCCATCTGGCCTAAAAGGCCACTCTGAGCAAAACAGATCTATTCGACCTCTGATCATAATTTTCTGTCTCTAAATTCACCCATGTCTTCTCTTTAACATCATTTTCCATCAGGACAAAATCCATGTGATTTCCAACCTTGTCTCCACCCCTCCTTTCCTCATTTTTAAGTATTTCATTCTGCTTTTTTTAAAAAAAGAAGTCTCCCTCTAGCTCTCTGGCGGTCGTTGTTCAATTAGTTCAAAGTAGTCAATCATTTCATCTCCCGTCTCCTCCTCAGGAACGATGGTCTCTCCGTCCGTCTCTGACAATGGTAGTTGTTCAGGTGGTTCAGTGAATACAGTCTGTTTGTTTCCTTTCTCTATCTTAGTGTCCAAGCCACGAAATATTGCTTTGATATCTGTCTCCAGTTCTAAAACTTGAGTTTTGATGGTTGACGAGATTAGACTCAAATGCCTGGAGACAACTTATCATAAAGGCCTCCATTTCAGAAACCCAGTGATGAGTCACCCTTAAATTTTCATCGAAAACCATGAGAGTCAGACAGACGACATTGTTCAGCTTTCCCCCTTGCTCCTTGTCCAGAACTGATTCAGAGTCTGACGGAGAACACTCTGGTCATAAAAATGACTACAGTATTTAATTTATAACCATCCTTTATGGGTTCCATAGAGATAAGCTGTTCATAGTCATTCAGGATTCTCAAACTTCTAATTTATAAAAAGCCAAACCTTAGGAGGGGGGTTAGGGTGGAAGAGACAAGTTTCACTTTCTCAGTTCTCAATTCTAACCAGTTATGGGGTAGAAAGAAAACCCTCCAAAGTTTGCCAAGATTTCCTGCCGCTTAAGAGGTCGTCTCAGCAATCAAACTTTCCAAAGAGAAACAAAACATCTTGTCTTGTTACTTGCCATAAAAATAGCCGTTCGACATCTGTTCATGCAGTCAAATAATAAATCTTCCTCTCCCGTCTCCGGACAGTTACACACCAATTCATCATGGTGACTACACAAGCCAGTTGCAATTGAGGAAAAGAACCTTCTCTGAAAAAAACAGATTGCTGTCTGATTTCTCCGGCATCTTCAGCTCCTCTGCTGCCAGCCCCACTCTCCTGCGAAGCCTAGCCCCCCCTTTCTTGGGGGGTCCGCTGACTCGGAGTAAAACCCAGGGGTTCTCAGAGCCCTGAGAATTCCCCTGTTCTCACTGCCGGTTGCTCCACCCCTTCTTCCCCCTTTAAAGGTGAATTTCTAAACCAGTGCAGCCATGCCCATTGATCACATGGTCCCTAGAGCAAGTAGAGGATGGCATAAAAATTTGTTCCAAGCACTTACTATTAGTTCTGCTTCTTTCCTGTTCCATAAAATAGGCGGCATGTCTCTTTAAGGATTAGTGCATCTGTGGTGGCTGGTAAGCATGGGGAATTTCAAGGGGCAAGAAAAGTTGGCTCCTTGTAATGGGCTTGGAGGAGCAGTGGGGGGGGGCAGAAAGTGGGATAGAGGATGGCCAAAAATTACTATGTTTTGTGTTTGCCAAACTAGAGAGATCACTAGATACATATACAGGACTCAGGCGCCAACATCCTGGGGCATTTGCTATCTGGCTGGACCTCCCTCCCTCCCTCCCCCTCCCTTTCTTTCCTTGTCTTATGCATAACTTCTTTTCCCTTCTTATCCTTATCTCTCACTTCAGCCATCTAGATGTTACCTAGTTTGCAAAAAGGATCCAGACAGGTTTTTTTATTGCTCCAATTTGTTCCCCTTTTGATTAATGGCACTTCCTTTCCGGCCCTTTTCCCTACCTTTTTTCACAGCCATCATTCAGCAGGACACAGCAACTTTTCTTGTCTTTGGCTAAATAAAGTATGCGGCATAGCAAAAAAGCAATGCATCTACTAGCATGGTAGACACAATACTGCCAATGCATCTAGTTTATCTACAATAGCTCTGCATCAATAGGAAAATATATTTTTAAAAATAATGAAATGGTAGAGTAGATGAAAATAGAGGAAGGAGGGGATTCTCCATCACCCCTTTCAATGACACAAGCCACCAAATGCATCACAGAGTTGTTACCCCAGATAAAACCACACTCAGATCTAAGTTGGTGCAAACTAACCATCATCATGGGCTACAGAAAAGGATAGTTTGAAGCAGTCTGAATCCTACCAACCCCCCCCCCCCAGTACTGTGCCAAAAAGGAGTGGGATAGTTTTTAAAAGGGGGTGGGATGGATTGCTCTAAGTCAAAACATGTGTGGACGCTGTTTAATTTTGTATATGTATTTGTTATTGTATATAGTCTAAGGCCATTTGAATAAAATGAGATCTGAAAATAAGAGGTTATAAAAAATGAATACGCAAAGGTTCAATAAGGAAACAAAATATAATAACCCACTGAATACCTTTACCTTTGGATCATACTGCTATCAAAACAAAACAAATTGAACACAAATATCTTATTTATCTATTAAAACTATAATTTTTTTGAATAAAACTAAATGAATATCTTAGATATCACAGCAAAAGAAAACACCACATAAAATGAATAATTGATTATAAACAGTTCTACCACCCGAAACTGAGGTGTTGGGACTCTGTATTGCTGAAGAATGTATGATTTAAGCTTTTTCAGACAGAAAGCGTAAAACAACAAGGTATGCACCATGTGGCTTCTGTTTCTCTAGAAAAACTGATTTCAGATTATGATGATGCCCCGTCCCCCATTTTACTTTTTGGGCACTGCTTTATAGGATCTTTCAGGGTTCTAACTTGAGCCTCATGCTGTTTAGCATCTACTGTATATGAAGATGTTATTAGGGACTGTTATTCAGAGTTTTGGAGATCAGTGTAACTAATAATCAAATGACACCCAACATGCTTCCTTTCCCTTTCCATCTTGTTCCAGTATGGTTGGTTCCAAATCAGGGTGTACAAATGGTAACAGACTGGATGTGGTTCAACATCATGAAGTCAATGAATCTAATCAAGACAGAGGTTTTCTTGGTTAGCAGGGCTATGAAGGTACTGTTTTTATGTGTGAGGAAACCAGTAGCTTGGAAATGTGACTTTGGGGGCTAAAACACCCACAGTCCCCTATTCTGCACAGACAGAATAGGGGTCTAGCACAATGATGTTATTATATACATTTTTGCACTGCTTTTTTTGCTAGAAAAATTTTACTGGAA
This sequence comes from Pogona vitticeps, assembly GCF_051106095.1. Taxonomy (NCBI): domain Eukaryota; kingdom Metazoa; phylum Chordata; class Lepidosauria; order Squamata; family Agamidae; genus Pogona; species Pogona vitticeps. Next base: position 271,076,628 of record NC_135783.1, on the reverse strand, counting down.
ATTTATTATCAGTATCCCCAACATATGCATTCCCCCACCTTCTGTATGCCTTATGGATTTAATTTCCCCTGTGTATACAATTTGTATGTAATTTTCCTCTATGTATGCATTTTTGCATGGGTAAAGAACTGTATTACACAATATGAAGAAGTGTGAAATAGAAGGATAATTGTGCTGAGGTTTATGTACTAGTTTGCAAAAAGACAATTATGATCGGTTTGTCTTAAAAGATGTCTCACCTCATCACAATTTGTGGGCTTGATAGCATATAAACAAAATGTCCTTTTTTGAGTCTGTGGGAGAAAAGAGGACAAAGGCACAGGAAGAGGATTTAAAGAAAAGAACTAGAACATGACATGTTTGACTCACATATGATTCTTGCAATATCTTTTCTGTGGGATTTTCCTACTTATGCACAGTTTTGGCTTCACTGAAAATGCACATTTGTGATCACCCCCTGACAACACTGGTACAGTTTTAATGAACTAATATCACAAAACATCTACAGATGGTATTAAGAACAGGCATATTTTGATTAGGTGCAACATTTCAAAAGGATTAGACCTTTGGCTGAAAATACCAATGTTATCATTGGTGGCTCATTAATTAACAACAATAGATCTGACCTTCTCTGTGTGTAAAGTAGGATATACATGGGGAAACTGTAGGATACAGAAAGATCTGTAGGAAAATGAAATAATGTGCCAACTTTCTAACCTATAGCAAAACACACACACTTATACATAGAATACAATGTGGATAACAATCTGCTGACTGGATCATTAATGAATGACTGTTCCTGTACAATCAAGGGCACAGGACAACAAAATGTTTTATTCCATTGGAAGGGATTCTGAATTATTCATGCAGAGAGAGATAGGTGGAAAATGTTACAAGGGAACTGAAAACTCATGTGGATTACTGTGTTTCTCAAACATATTCCACTGTAGGATTAATTCCTGAAGCACCTTTGTGGAGAGAAATGTTATAATGCTCAAGATAACACAGAAATCTCAGTGGTAAAACTCCACAGCAACAATCCAGCGCACAGTTTCATACATTTAAATCTCAGTGGTTTCAAGTGTGCATAACTGGATTTTGGACCTGAGCTTTGCTAGATGTCTCTTTAGTAGTGTTCAGAATGTTATCAGATATATGGACCATTCTTCTTTAAAGTATCAGCAGCCACCATAAGCTCAACTTATGCAACAGTGACTATATTGTATAAGGAGAATAGTTAATGTAAGTTGCTCAAAGCAACACTGCTCTTGACCACTTAGGTCCATTTTGATGATCTCACAGCTGCGCAACGGCACTCAAAGGAGCACAGCTGGAACCTCATCACTGAGATGTAAAACAAACAATTCCTGTGCCCATTATGTTAAACAGGAGAGAGTGGAAGTTAATGGGGGACACAGATAATAAAGGCTCCCTGTGGCTTTGGGGAATGAAGAGAGGCAGCTGTGTGGGAGTGAGGGGTGACAGGGTGAGAGGGATGAAGGAGTAAAAGTGACAATTTTAAAACTTCCCACTCCCCATAAAATGCCAAGTTAACAGCATGTGGCCTTTCCAGCGACTTTATCTCATTTTCCAAGCAGAAAAGCTTTTAAAAATGGGAGTTGTTGAATGTTTTGAATTCAGTGCTTGGTCCTAAATGGTGTCTGATTTGCACTTGACAAAGTTCAGGGTTGGGGGCAGAAATGCTTTTATGCCCCCTTTATACTGACCTAATCCGGAATCCTCTGAAGGAGCCAGCCTATGGCACGGGAGAGAACAGAATATGGAATGGCAATCTTGAATATCCAGAAGTCGAGTTGCTTATTTTAGGCAGGGGCAGCCCAAGACCTTCCACTGCCTGAGGAATAAAATCCAGATGGCAACACCTTTGCTGATAAAACACACACACAAACTAAAGAATTGCCCATGCCTTAAGACTGGCCACCCAAGGTGAGTCAGTTTGGTCCTCCTTAGCTGATTAGAGGGAGAATTGTAATGTCTGTCCCTCCCATCTTTTTCTGTATATTCAAACATTACGGTGTTCAAGTCCTCCAAGTAAGCATTCAGGTGTTATGGTGAGTTCCTATTCGTATTTCTGTGAGCAGCACTTCTAATTACACAGAATTATTGTTTCACTCGATGTTTTGCATTATCTGTCTTGTAGTCTTAGGTCAATCAGCATTTCCTCCAAGAACATGGGAAACTAGTTCTTTGAGGAGCAGTAGGGATTTGAAATGGTATTTTCTTGGAACCCTTCTGAAACCATAATTTCTAAGATTGTGGCCTGGTACAAAAAAGATACAGTACATATTTGTATAGCGCAGGATTTTTTCAGATCTCACCAGCATTTAAAATTGGTCAAAGAAAGGGACTTTTTGGTCATGAGACACCTTCTGCATCATATGTCCCTGCAGGTAGGTCATGTCTGATGCTAACTATGATATTGTTGGCTGGATAAATCAGTGGTCTAGGTTTCTGGCTGCAGAGCCAGAGGCTGGGAATTCAATTCCTCACTCTGCCTCTTGGGAAAAGAGCCAGCCTGTGTAGCCTTGAGCAAGCTGCATAGTCCCAGGGTACTCCACAGAACAAGGTGATGGTGAACCACTTCTGAGTATTCTCTACCTGGAAAACCATGCAAAGGATCACCAGGAGTCAGAATTGACTTGATAGCCCATGACAATTATGATTAATTATGATATCAATCTGGAACCAGGCAGAAATAGTTTTATTCATCCAGACACTCTATAGCAGTGATCTCCAACCTTGGGCCTCCAGATGTTCTTAGTCTACATCTCCCAGAAGCCTTCACCACCACCTCTGCTGGCCAGGGTTTCTGGGAGTTGAAGTCCAAGAACATCTGGAGGCCCAAGGTTGGGGACCACTGCTCTATAGCATTAGCTAGTGTTAATAATGGTTTTATCTGCTCTCTTGATTTTTAAAAACTTATTGCTTTAATTTGCCTTGCTTCTTGCTTCACTTTCAGTGTTATTTATTACTATTTTATTTATATCGATCACATGCTTCCCTCTAAATAAAGAGAGAAATTAAAATAGAATGAATACAGCCAGAGAAGCTGATTAAGAATACTGAGTTGAATCCAAAGGCACATTTCTGCTCATGGAAGGAATCTTCTTATATCCTTTCAGTCATGGAAAGACCCCCCTGGATCCAACTTCTACAGTTTGCAGATCACAGGTATATGCTGAGGGCTCCCCTTTCTCCAAAGCCAAGGATCTGGCCACTTTTATACACAGTTTGATAGCATCTCAACTGGACCACTGTAATGCATTGTGTAAAAACAGTAGCCCCTGACAATTAATTTGGTAATTTCTCCAGACTTAAAATATAGCAGATTTGCAACTCTTTTTGTTTGTTACTTCCAGTTTCTTTGATTGTTTGTTTTCTCCTTGGGGAAATTCCAGGGTATTGGTTGTGACCTTGAAAATCCCAAGTGGCCTGTTTCTGGGTATCTTCTGCAGCAGCTTCTTTCCCAGATGGCTTCCTCTCCCCGTCCCATCCTGTGAATTGATATTTGGTGAAAAATCATTGTTCTAGAGGCCACCAGAAATTTGAGTCTCCTTGTTTTAGCATATTTTGATCATGCTAGTACATAAAAGTCTTCTTGGCCATTGTCAAAAACAGGTTGCTAGTCTGGATAGGCTTTTGGTCTAACCACGGTGAAGTTCTTATGATCACATATGTAATCTTTTTAGACATCCTGCTTGTCAAGGCAATGCTACTCACATACTCTATTTTGAGACCCTTTATCAAACATTATACAGAAATTAAATTTATAACTCATAATTCATGGTCACTTATGTCATTTATTTCCAGACTCCAGTGTTGCACAAGAGGAAGCCAGTCAGGAAAAGATTGTGTTTTTCCTGAGTGTGGAATTTTTATTTATAGTAAAAACACATAGATATGTACAGGAATCCTCCTTGCACACTTTTACAAATTCTTTACAGGATGGTAGGATTGCACACATTTGCCAGTCCTGACACACACACTAGCTACTTGCCTGGGGTTTGTTAGTATTAGTGTCAAAGTGGGACTCGGCATATAAGCTGGAGGGGAGAATTTGATGATCCCTTGATTTTTGTGTGTGGGTGAGAGGGATGGCTTTCATTTGCGGTTCCATTTCTGACAGCAAGATTTCTGGGGCTCAGACTACTTTATTCTGCATGGGAGAAACCTTTAATTTGTTTGGGAGCTTTGTGCAAAGAAAGATAGAGTAAAAGCAGATGATGACTAGAGTCCAGGTCTTGTACAGTAGAGGAAACCCTTATTTTGTGTTAGAATGTCTAATACTTGCTGTCAAGTACTAATAATTTGTAGATCAGAAGAACATATATTATAAGCCTGTTATGCTTGGACGTGAACATCAAAGATTATGGAAACCACTCACAAAATGAATGGCAATTAATTTTAGAGCTGGCAAACATTCAACTGAGAATCTTTCAGTGGGTTTATCACTATATGCTAAATTGGCAACATCTGTTCTGAAGCTATTCAACATATTTCCTGCTATATCTGTTGAGTAATGATGTATTTGGTATCCTGTAAGGTACTTCTACTCAAAAGCAGTAAGACATAACATTATCTGCTTTTTATGATGGACGATTAGGGACCAGATTCTAATAACTACTGTTTTAAAACAAGACAGCCCCTTAGGTACCATGTTTCCCAGCATCCTTGTTAGAAAAGAACATGCCTGTGTCGACATTATTAATTTATCATTGCACAAAACAAAGTTTATGAAGTCTTAATATTTAATGTCCTGTGAATTTAATAATAAAAAATTAAGATTGCACCTCACATCATTTTTAACTATCTGGTTTTATTCAACTCATTAGTCTTTTACTGTTGTTCTTTGATAGATGGTCACATTTTGACCTAAAAACCCTTAGACTTGCATGCTGTGTTATTAGGGGATGTCTGCTATTTCAGTTTAAACTGCAGAACACAAATGAAAAGAAAATGGGCTTGCTAGTATGCCACGTAATGTTGAAAGCACCGAGCCAAGGCCCTCGCCTCACACAGAGAAGAGCAACTGTAGTGGACAAAATATCATTTCACAATCTACTGAGCAACTGGGCTATTTTCTTAATTCTTTTTTTAGTAAAGGCGATTGACAAGTGTATAATCTCTACATGATGGTCGCAATCCTAATATCACTGAGGCCAGGGCTGTCCATTGCTTAGGTAAGTAACCCCCTTTATAGGTAGGATTACACACACTTGCCAGTACTGACACACTCTCCCCCCACCCCCAACACTCATATAATCCAGTACTTGGAGTTGCTGCTACTCCTCGTAAGAGACTAGACTGCTAGCTGTCTAATAGAGGCCTCCGTAGGTCCCGTATTGTAGATGATGGAGGAGGAGAGAGTGAAATTCCAGGGAAAGGGTTTGGACCAGAGGTGAAACACCACACACCTCACCTGCTTTGAAGAGTTTTATTATTATGTATCTATTTATTTAAAGTATTTGTTTATCAGGGACATGGTGGCACTGTGCGTTAAACTGCAGAAACCTCTGTGCTGCAAGATTGGAAGACCAGCAGTCATAAGATCAAATCCACGTGATGGAGTGAGCTCCCGTTGCTTGTCCCAGCTCCTGCCAACCTAGCAGTTCGAAAGCATGCAAATGTGAGTGGATAAATAGGTAACACCTCGGTGGGAAGGTAACAGTGTTCCGTGTCTAGTCACGCTAGCCACGTGACCATGGAAACTATATTTGGACAAATGCTGGCTCTATGGCTTGGAAACGGGGTTGAGCACCCTAGAGTCGGACACGACTGGACTAAATGTCAAAGGGAACCTTTACATTTACCTATTTGTTTACCACATGTATGCCACCAGGACTTCCAAAGCAGATTTGAACGATATTTTAAAGCATGTTGAAAACATTATTTAAAAAGCAGAGGTGAACATTTCACAAAAATATTATTCAGAAGGAGATTTAAAATATGCTCTAACAGCCTATTTTAAAATTAATTTTAGAAGCATTGCTGCCATAGAATATGAATGAAAAATGTGATTCTCAACAACTAGTGGCTGTTCCCTTTAAATGCAAATAGGCCAATTCAAAGTGCAGGCCAGAGTTGGAGAAAGCAAAAACCAGACAATGCTCAACCAAACACATGGTGGAGAACAAGTACAGCTGTGGGAACCCACTAGCCAAGGTGAACTGCCAGAAGAGCAAGGCAGCCAGCCTACCCAGGTCCACAAGGGCAGCAATGGCCCCAACAAAGCAACAGAAGCAAGCAAGGGGGTATGAGAAAGGCAAAGGCATTCATTCATATCTCAATTTTAGGCTGATCATCCCTTGCGAAGACAGCAGACAATAGTTAATGGGTGGGGGCTCCCACTTGCAATGGCTGGCTGTGTTGAATTGAAGCTCAATTAGAACAAAACTTCCCAGATGGTGGAAAAGCCAACCAGGTGGCTGCCTGACTGGAATTCTGGAAAGGCTGCAAGAAGGAAGCGGGAAAATACTCCATAAAATCTCTCCTGATTTGGCTCTCTTCCACAGAGTTGCTCTGTCTGTAAAAGAACCTCAGCCTGGCTGGGTTTATCCAGCACTTAAAAATTCAAGATCTTGTTGGGGCATTCATATACATTTTACATGTAAAACTTCCTCCTGTAAGATTATGACGGTGAATTTAATGTTTGGATGTTCTTCTAGCTGTTTCGTTTAGCTGTAGAGCAGATAGGCCTGTGAATAGCTAACTGCAGAACTGCAATCAAGGAATGCAAGGGAGATGAGGGAAAGCAGAGGGAGGAGGCATAGCAGCATAGTGGACAAAAATACAAAGGCTGTGTGTGCTCGTAGTCTCAAGAATAGACTACTGTAACACTCTCTACATGGGGCTTCCTTTGAGACTGATGCAAAAGCTCCAGATGGTCCAGAACACGGCGGCCAGGCTATTAACAGGGTTGAAAAGATTTCATCATATTTACTTCACCCTGGCCACCTTACACTGGCTACCTATTTGCTTCTGCATTGATTTCAAGGTGTTAACCTTTACATATAAAGCCCTTAACGGTTTAGGCCCTTGATACTTGGCAGAGCACCTTCTTCCACCCAGTTCTACCCGCATCACCCGTTCCAGTCAGGCTGGGAAGCTGAGGGGCCTAATGCCAAGAGAGGTCCGGTGGGAAAAAACTAAAAACTGGGCCTCCTTGGCAGTGGCCCCTCACCTATGGAGCCACCTACCTGTAGAGATCTGCCTGGATCCCTCGCTGAGGGCCTTCAAGACTAACCTGAATACATGGCTATACAGGCAGGCTTTCCCTACTGCCATTACCCATTTCCCCTTTTCTTTTTTCTTTCTTTCTTTCTTTCTTTCTTTCTTTCTTTCTTTCTTTCTTTCTTTCTTTCTTTCTTTCTTTCTTTCTTTCTTTCTTCTTCTTCTTCTTCTTCTTCTTCTTCTTCTTCTTCTTCTCTTCCTTTTCTCATCGTGGACTTTGTGATTAACTTGGATTTTACCTTAGTTTATTTTTATGGGGTGGTGCTGTGGGCTAAACCGCAGAAGCCTGTGCTGCAGGGTCAGAAGACCAGCAGTCGTAAGATCGAATCCAAGCAACGGAGTGAGCTCTCGTCGCTTTGTCCCAGCTCCTTGCCAACCTACCAGTTCGAAAGCATGCAAATGCAAATAGATAAATAGGGTACCACCTCAGTGGGAAGGTAAAACAGCATTCCCTAGTCACGCTGGCCACGTGACAACAGAAACTGTCTTTGGAGAAGTGCTGGCTCTACGGCTTGAAAATGGGATGAGCACTGGACTGAAAATGTCAAGGGAACCTTTACCTTTTTAAACCCCCCAGAGTAGACACATTCTAGATGGGCAGTATATAAATCAAATCAAATCAAATCAAATCAAATCAAATCACTCACTCACTCACTCACTCACTCACTCACTCACTCACTCACTCACTCACTCACTCACTCACTCACTCGATCGATCGATCGATCGATCGATCAATCAATCAATCAATCAATCAGTCAATCAATATGTTTGTGTGTACATGCTGTAATTCTGGGGGAGAACAGAAAAGTTCATAAAATAGTAGTGAGGATACAATTCAATCACCTCAGGTTTTTTTTTTAAATTTAAAGCAAGCTGCTGGCTCTCATGGCTACAAGTCATTAGTCTGAAATTCTGAGGTGAACACATTTTAAATATGGATTAGGAACCCAACAGAATGGAACAGCTGCCACAGTTTTGAATGGAAAAATCTCCACAACAGCTTGAGAAAGTGAAAAATGCTATGTTTTTCCTGGGAGCTATTGTAGCTTGTATAGTGTTGCACATGAAGCAGTGATGACCACTACTTCTCAAAACACGGTGTAATAGAAGATTGTAATTGATGCCCAAGTCGCTCCTGTCAATCACAGTGGAACCTCATGTGCATAAGCCAATGAGAGGACAGGAGAGGCAGAGTTTTGTCAGTTAGTCAGTTGGAGAGTTAGACAGAAGGAGGAGTGAGGTTTGCAGAGATAGAGCGACAGAGATAGAGAATTATTACTAATAAATATACTCTGGTTAAATTGAAAATAAATAAACAAGAAATGATTTAATGTGGAACATAAAATATAATATTTCAATGATTGTGATCTAATGAAGATGAATAAAGACCATCTGTGATTCTGAGTTGCCCTTTCATACTCTTTAATAAAATTAATTCTCTTGTTGGCAGCAAGTGTAAGAGTAACGTTATTTACAGTGTGGATAAAAGAAATCCACTGGTGGCAGCGAGAGAGAAAGAAGGAACATCTCCAGTGTGGACCCTTGGGTTGAGGGAAACAAACAGGGGCACGGGGTGTACATCACAAAGGTGCTCATGTAAATGCCCTGGAATTAGGTTATTCAAGGTTAAACTAGTACCATTTCATCTGGTCCAGATATGAACTCATATTCATTGATGTTCATTGATACATTATAATTTTTGCTGCATTGGGGATGGCAATGGTGCAGGATGCTCCGTTATGCCTGGTAGCAGCTGTCTAACCTAGGAAGTGTAGAGTAGGCACACACAGCTCCATTTTCCAGCTTCTTATTGCCATTCCTCGATATCTAGCAATTTCTGCCTGAAGCAAACATCTCATTGATCTAATGTTAGGGATGGCCCTGCTCAGATTGTGTACTCTGACATATAGTAGTTCTCCAAGTTCTTGGGCAAAAGTTCTCCTCACCACTTCTTACAGGATCCATTTAACATCATACTGGACATTGAACTTGGGATCCCTCTATTTGTAGTGTATATGCTCTAAAACTGAGCTATGATCCATTCTCACATTTGTTTCCAGTAGTGTTTTATTTTAATTGTATTTTAAAATATTTTTAATTTTTTAAAAATTATTCTAAAATATTTTGAACTCTTCCCCTCTCATTAAATGATAAACTTGCCAGGTGCCATTCTCTTGGTCTCTGTGGGTTTCTTGAAAAGATGGGGAAATGTGCAGGAATATATAGCATTCAGAAGCGCAGCTTAGACAGTAAATATTATATGTCCCTGTAAGAACATTTGAATGGTAATACTCAAGCAATTACTTTCTTTTCAAGATCATTAAACACAAATCTGACTTGTATTTTAATAAGACTGCCAATGTATTTAATGGGGGCAGTAAAGGGTAGGGTTTTTTTCTCTAATGGATGAATGTTTATATTATTATCCATTCTGAGAGAGATGACATTAGGAGGGGGCTAGCACTCATATGTCTTGCCCAAAAATCCATTTCACCCTAAGATTCACTCTGCCCAGTCTTTTACCTTTCATGATATTTATGACCAAGATGTACCTGCAGCGACAAAGCCCCCTTCGTTGATATGAACCAATCATCTCCTGAAAATAATGCTCGGTTTTTGTTGTTCGAGTAGAATAGCTTCTGTGGGTCAAGGGGGAAGAGAAGGGAGAACTAAATTACACGAAATCAACTTTATTTGGAACTAATTGTTCACAACTTTATTGGTTACAGCTGCTCATTAGTCCTAGTGCTAGCATGGAGGATGAATCACCCATCAGCTGATCTGCTTGGTGATAACCCTGGTGACAGAACTGGAATTAACCACATGGGTATGAGCCACTCTGCATACAATGGTTTACAAAATTTGCCCTGTGCTTCTTCCCAGAATTACTCCAATCCTGCTCAGGTAGCTGCTCTGCTGCCACTTAGCTAATTGTAAATTGAATGCAGCTCCTTGAATATAGGCCCACTATCAACCCCACTACTTCCTTGCACTCTTCATGCTGTTACTGCTTCCTCCTGTTCTTCACCACTTCTGCCTCCTCTTCTTCATTGCTGTGCTCTGCACTGCTCAAGACCTGCTTGCTAAAGCTCCAATGGTAAAAGAGGCCAAGTAGGTGGAACTGGCTCTTTTTATACCCTCCAGACTGAGCCCTGCCTACTAGCTGACCTGATTGGTTGGCTTTGGATATGTAGGAAGCTCCACCTTTCTAAAAGAGCATGCTGGGACAAAGAAGATGGCCCCAACATGGCAAACACTATGCTACCCCAGCTCTCGGGAGCCCTGCCAGTGGCAAAAATGGCCCTGTTAAGTTAGGGACTGCCACTTAATTTACCTCTGTTTTTCTTATTTCCCATTTCAAGTTACAAATTTGAGTGATACATTTTGTCAAAGAATACTCTTGATAAAGCAAGATGTTATCAAATTAAAGTTTGCAGCACTGAAAAAGCAAACATAAGAACTCTTTTCCTAGGTAGTGTTTCACCATGTCTATGACCAATCATGCCATCGGTTAATATTGCTCAAAAAGCTTCTAAGTGACATGAGTTCCAGCAATGCAAAACAGTGTTAGAAATCTTGCTGTATTTATACAAGAAGTAAATCTCTGTGTGTATGTAAATATTCTTTTCATAGATCAATGAAGTTTTGATACAGGGTAAACGGCTTACTGCTGAATAGTATCTGGTCCAAACTATGATATACGACATATTTAGATGTCATGTCCCAGAATCTCTTCAATTCTTCAGAAAGAATTTTTTACGAATGTGGGCTATTGTGCTTCTATATCTACAATTAAAAAAGCAAGGAAACCACCTGATACTGCTGCACACTATTGTGTCTGCATTTCCAGCAGGAAAGAGGATTCAAAGCTTTATCTAGCAAAGGGCAGCCTGAATGTTGACAAGACCAATGGTGTCCTGTAGACCATCTTGGTTGCTGTCATTGGTGCTGTCAACAATCAGTCGGCTACATAAAGCTGGCAAGAGGGTTCATTTTATTCTACCTTGCTTTGAGAACCCTGACAAGCATAAAAGAGACCAATACATGCTTTAACTGTATAACTAAATAAATCTTGACTGAAGCTGCTGTTGTAAGATGATATTTAGCATTTATCCATCTTTTTGTCTATCCATCTATTTTCCCCACTGAAAGTAAATTGGAACTTGCAAATTTATTTATTTATTTATTTAACTTATATGTTGCCCACTCTACCCAAAGGTCTCTGGGCGTCATATAACAATTATAAAATACAATAAAAAGATAATACAATTAAAATAGATACTCTAAAAATTGCCATCAGGACCCACATTTGATATTGTTTCAATTAAAAGCCTTTTGGAACAGGAAGGTTTTGACCTGGTGCTGAAATGTCATCAGCGTCGGCACCAGATTATATTTATTGTTGTGTTGTCTGTTGTAAGCAGCCTAGAGTGGTCGCAATGACCAGATAGGCAGGATATAAATAGAATAAATCAATAATGGCAATGGTAGCTGTAACAGAAACAGAAACAGTAACAGTAACAACCTTAGAACTGTAGAGCTGGAAGGGACCCTATGGATCTTCAAGTCCAGTCCGTGACAAGGAGGCACCGTGGGGAATTGAACTCCCAACCTCTGGCTCCACAGCCAGACACCTAAACCACTGAACTATCCAGCAGTTTGTATTGTTTTGTTATTTTGTTATTTTTGTTAACTTTTGTTATTTTTTTTAAAAAATTAAATTAAGATGCTGCGGTGCCCCAGAAAACAAGAGAGAAAATAAATCGTTACCATGGTGCAGCTGATCATAACAATTCAAATAGAAGAAAATGAATCAGTAATGTTAAAACACATTGGGATGTTGATCCCACATGTCATCCTATATATACCACATGACTGCAATTCAGTGCAACAAAGGTATGGAGAGTACCGTTAGAACAAGGGAACATTTTTCTGGTGTGATCTCAGCCTTAGATGAAAATTACAGCCAGGTTTGTACTACTAGGCATTGGAAATTAAACTGTTTACATTGTGAGTCGCTTTTCTGAACGAAGTTAAGTGAATCCACTGGAAACATTCTCAATGGCGGGTTGGGGGAGAGGAGGGAACTTTTAAAAAAGCACATCTGGCTTATGTTCTGGTAAATGGTGAGATTCCTGTGAAACTTTTTGGAAGCTGTTCTTTTGCACGGCTCAAATAACCCAGCCTATTTCTCTGAAGTTATTTTAATGGAATCATCAGGAGTACCCATTCCAGTGCGCTTTAGATCAGTCAATAACATCATATGGAAGTCACATGGGACAGTGTGTTCAACTTTTACTTGAACATATAGTCTCACTAATGGTTTATCATTTATTTTCAGCAGCCCTACATCGAAGGTAATGAAATAGAAAACCATTTGGAGGTAAATTGTGACACAGAAAAATGTAGCACCTACTTTTCTGCTTCATGTATTGCTAAAATACATCTTCTCTTTTAATAAAGTGATACAGAATGATAATCAATTTGAAAATTCTTCACAGGCATTGAAGACGTTCCTAGGCTAGATTTGCTTTTCTAAAATGCATGGCGCTGAGGTAAAAATTGTGTTCTAATGTAATCAAAATGATTGGGATGCATCTCTGAAGAAAGCTTAAAATCATCAAGATGTTTCAGATGACAAACGGAGGCTCACCTTCTGTACTGTTTCTCTAACACTGATCACTTCACAGATAGTTTTCATGCCCTAGATGTGGATGGTATTGTTTGGGTAGGGCCAATGCAAATGTCTTTCTGCTGGACCTCTTCCAACGTCCAGGATTCCAGCAAAGCTATCAAAGGGGCACTGACAGATGCATCAAAATCAAGATTACCGTCAAGATCTTCTGAGCTCAATACATGCTTTGTATTGGCTGTGACCCATTGCAATTGGGCCAAAGTGTGGATGAAAATCATGCTCATTGTCAAGTCCAGAAGAATCAGACCTTAGTCTAGAAATACAAGAAAAAGGAGCAGATAGCCACAAAGGAAGAGGTAGCCAATCTGGTGTCCTACCTGGTGTTGTCGTAGAGCACAGTTCCCATAATCCCTGACAATTGACTGTGTTGGCTGGGATAGTGGAAGTTGTAGGAAGATATCTGGAGGCAACAGGTTGCCTATTCAGGAGATGCCATATACAGTATATAGAAAAGTATTGCAGATATGTGCAGTAATGGATAGTAATGCCAGGTGAGGATAAGTGGCCCCTGACTGGGAACAGTTTTATGTGCTCATCCTGAATCTAGGTGGTTGGGATGCCTCCTCTGTTCAAATCAAGAGCCACTAGGATCCCCAAAGCTGCTGTTTATTTTATTCACCATTCAACATTTCAGTTCAAAAGTTAGTCACACTGAGCTAAAGGAGACTTGTATTTAGGGCATTAGATATACTTTTGAAGCCTGAGTATTTCTCTGGAATATTTGTCTAGCCCAAAAGTTGTTATTATTGTTTAGTGTTGTGTTTCGATTCAGTAATTATTTTTAATTTCTTCAAAATACCTCTGGTTTATGAATGTGGGATATTCTGTGTCTGCACCCAGGATTCAAAAACCCAGGAAATAGACTAATAGTGTTACCTAATACCATGCCCGCATTTCCAGCAGGAAAAAGGATGGCAAGCTTTACATAGCAAAGGGGAGCCTGAATGTTGACAACACCAGAGGCAGCAGTCAGGATGGTCTACAGCAGTCCCCAACTTTTTTGGAACTGCAGACTGGTTGGGGGGCGGGGTCTGTGTGTGGTGGGGCGGGGTCCATGTGTGATGGGGCGGGGGCACCCTCGCACTTGCAGGTGGGCATGGCACATTCACGGATGGGCGTGGTACACTCAAGCCCATGAATGGGGTGCACTTGTGGATGGGTGTGGTACACTTGTACGCATGCGCAGATGAGTGTTGCATGCTCGTGGGGGAGTGGGGTGGGCATATGTGCCTGTGCATGAATGCACCTTGCCCACCCACAAGCGCACCATGCCCAATCATGAACACACCTGCTCACCTGAGCATGTACGCTAGCACACTCTGGCCCCCCCATGCATGGGGGGGCAGGAGATCTGTCTCTGCGGCCCTTTCCTGCAAAGCCCACGGACCAGCACCAGGGCATGGACCGGGGGTTGGGGACCCCTGGTCTACAGGATACCCTCTTGTGCTCACTGCCATTTACAAAGTGACACCACACAAAGGAAAATCTCAGAAGCTAATTCCTTTTTTCATCAGTTAATTACTTCTCACCTAAACACAAAGCAGTTGTCAGAGCTTTTTTTCAACAAATGTGAGTGGTAGTGAACAGAAGAGGGTATCCTGTTTGCAAGATCTGAGTAGAACTTAATGGAAAAGACAAATTTTGGGGTAGGTAGAGCAGGAAGAGAAAAGAATCTCGAATCTAGCATTTGATGTTGGTTTGCAAGATCTAAGCAGAGCTCTTAATTACAGGACAATTTGGAAGTCAGTAACTCCTACAGAGTGCGAAAGGTTGGAGGGGAAGGGGCGTTTACTTCCCTTCTATCTCCTTTGTCTTCCCCCCAATGTTCTTCCCTCATGCTGCAGCTGTCTTTGAGTGCTGTTGCAGCTGTCTTATTACTCACAAGTAAACCAAGTAACATTCAATTTGAGATCATCCCATGCCATGAAGCCAAAACAAACAAACAAAAAACAAACAAACAAACAAACAAACAGTATTTTCACAGCTTATATGAGTGAGCTTCTGGATATTATTCCCTAATTTTTAAAATATATTTTAACATATTTTCACAGGAACAGCCAGGAAGCAGTTAAAATGTTTTCTTTCATAGTCACTGAATGGGGTTCTCAGTGGCAAGTTCAAAAGATCAGTTGATTTAGAATGTTGTCAATTTATAAGGAAGTCCATAAACTCATAGTTTATCTTGCTTTAAGGTTACTATTTTCAAGGTGTGAATAAGAGCCATGAATGCCTGAATTCATGGTTCTTATTCACAATACAAAATACAATACAAAATATAATACAAAAAAGGAAGCTGATGCTGACAATTTCCCCCCCCAGGTATGCAAATTTCATCTTATCAATGTATTTGATATGTTTCAAATTAGCCGGAGCTCAAGGTTGCTTGGTTCTTCATGGGGCTAAAACAATGTTACTTAAAAAAACTTATAACTTCAAAACCCTCTGCCCAAACATCCCCAGATTTGGCATAGAGCTAGAACAGACTTTCTGCTACATCTGTGCTTAATTTGGTATCAATCTGAGATCTAGTTTTATAGTTATAACATTTTGTTTGGGGCAGTCCTAGTTTTTGAGTTGGCTTACTCAATGCTGAATTCCTGCTGTGAGCACAATATATTGGTGCTCTCTTGGGCATCAATAATTTACAGAACTTTGAACAAAGTATGGAATACACCATTGATTCTCTCTCTATGTATATTTAAACACACACAAACCCTATGGGCAATATATATTGGCTGAAATCCTTTTGCTTAGCGTAGTTAGTTGCACTAGAACAAGCCAATTGAATCATTGTGGATTTGCCGAGTCAACTCCTCTGTGGATTCCACTGACTCACGTGGGTCTATTCAAGGTGTGACTTACTTTACCATAGTAAATCACAACTAGAGCAGGTCCATTTGAATCAATAGAACTTGTGGAGGAGTTGACTCACCAAATCCCCACTGAGTCAACGGGCTTATTCTAGTGCAACTCAGTATGCTAAGCAAAAGGATCCCAGCCTTTTGCTATGCATGGTTAAAGATCCTGTTAAATAAATGTTGGCACTAGAGAAAGTGAGGTTGTTCAACCTGACAAAAATATGAAAAAACTGCTTTGATAATCTGCAGCATTGTTTTATCATAGTTTAAATATCGACGTCTATTTTTGTTAGTGTTGACAGAATAAATGTGGCTGGGTAGAAGGGGAATACATTAACAGGTTTTCGGGGCAGGTATTACTCTGTATTACTCTGTTTACTCTGTTGAAGAGGTGAAGATGGAAAGCACAGATGTTCATGAATTCCAGAGCACTGAATGGAAAGAACTGAGCAGTTGTTGCCTTGCTCATGACATCCCAAGAATAGGGTGACAGGCTCGTTAAACAGCCTTTCTAAGGAAAACAGTGCCTTGAGCCATTATATTCTTTTGCGCATTCCTGAGGCTTTCTATTTGCTCTTGCAATGGATCCAGCACAGTCATCTGTCTGCACAACCCAAATTAGAAACCCAGTTTGTATACACTCTGATATAGAAACAGTCACATTTGCAGAGCTATATAAACAACAACAACCAAAACCCAGAGCTTTTGGGGGTTACCTTTGCCACAGTCCTCCAGTCCGCATGGACACTGGGAACTGTAGTCCTAAAATCCTGGGAATTGTAAACCAGAAACGTAACTTTTCCGCATTATAATAATAGCAGGTACAGATCTGTATGAAGAAACATCACAATATACATTAGTTTCTCCTGATCTGATGCCCACCGCCACCCTGCCTCCATATTATGGGCTACAAACTCTGTCACCCTGACAGAGTTATTTGCCATGCAGATAATCAAAATTGTGGCCCAACTCACTGGGTTGGCAGTGGTTCTGGAAACCCTGATCTGCATTAACCCACGTGTCAATGTAGCTTTGAAGGTGTAACATGTCAATATTGAGAGTTATCAGTAAGCTCTTAAAATATAAAAGCAGCAACATTCATGTGGAGTTGAAAGAAACCTGTTTGATTTAATGGAAGAAAAAGCTTTAGCACAATCACACAATACTGTTATTAGGAGCACACATTGTTGAAATATTTTTATCTGACAAACTAGTTGGCTTTAAAGTGATTAATCAAGTACATAAACTAGTGGTTTATCAAACAATTTTGTCTTGTCCCTGAAATCTCTAGCCATGTTTTTTAGGGTTATTATTAGGTTTTATTATTTCTATTAAAATAGTCTATTTTATTTTTGTTTTCTATTTTATGAGTTGTAACCAGCCCAGAGCAGTACTGTCACACTAATAGGAGTGGGATACAAATTGAATGAATAAAAGAAAGAAATGATGAATATTTTAAAAATAAAAGCAGAGATCTAATTGTGTGAACAGAGAACTAATTTTAGAATTATTGGGAGACAGATTTGTGCCACTCTCTGGCCCTTAAAAATAAAAATAAAATCTGAGAATAATGTTTGATTGGAGATGTGTGTGTGTGTGTGTGTGTGTGTCTGTCTGTCTGTCTGTCTGTCTGTCTGTCTGTCTGTCTGTGAATGGTGGTCTGAGCTCTCCCATTATCTGAGGCAGAAGGAAAAAATCCTACCTGTATCTTGCCTCCATAGCTGGTTTGTGGCAGAGGTGGCCAAGGCTATGTAGTACAATTTACTACTCCTACTGTTCTGTTGCAGGAACTACTGCCTCACTCTGCCTAACAGGTGTATCAGGCAGCAGGTTTGGGGTGTCAGGGAAAGGCACTGAATTATTAGCTAGTAAGTTATTACTTCAGCTAACTGGATAGGTCAGTGAAATTCAGCACCAAGGGTGGAGGAGTTTTCTTGTAGGATAAAAGCCAGCTGATGTGGTCCTGGGCCAGCTGCACAGACCCAGAGTGCCCCCTAGAAGAATGGAATGGTAAGCCACTTCTGAGTACTCTGTATCTAGAAAATCCTAAAAACCTAGAGATGGGGTTTTTGTGTTTCTTCAATGGCAAATCCCATAATTCCCCATTTTGAAATGCTTTGTGGCTTAGCTTGATGGAGGTCCATCCAAACTTTCTGTTCAGGAAGAAAGCTCCCAGCTAGCACTGGGGCAGGAACGGGAAGCTTTGGCCTTGTTAGGCTTAGATAAACCTTGAAGTCTTCCAGTTTAGGCCTTTTCTCTCAGTGAGCCACACTTAAATGTCTATAAAATTTGTGTAAGTCAGGTAGAATTATGAGATCTATAGTCCAAGAAATACAAAAAATCCAATCGCTGAAAGTCACCATAATTTGAAAGTGACTTGAGAACATGTAATTACTATCAGTGGTCATATAGACCAGATGGCGGGATACAAATCAAATCAAATCAATAAATAAATCATTAAGTGATTATTATTATTATATTTTTCATTCCAGAGAGAAGAAGAGCCGCTTGTGTGTTGTTCTGCCTAAGGGTGTGGTTCCACCGCAATTTGAATCAATTCCTGTTCTAACTTTTTAATATTGGGTTTAAGTTATGTAGTACCGTATTTGCCGGCATATAAGACGACTGGGCGTAGAGACGATCCCCCAACATTTCCACTCAAAATATAGAGTTTGTTATATACTCGTCGTATAAGACTGCCCCCTCTTCCGCACACCTTCCACACACCAAATAAAAGGTGCTATTCATTGTCACCATTGTACGGCCGCAGCGCGACCGCAGCGCCTCCAGCCCACCCCTGCATCTCCCTGTGACTGGCACTAGTGCACAAGTGCGCATGTGTGAGCTCTGCATAGACAAGGGGCGGGCCGGAGCGCCACTGCTTAACACCAAGCAGAACGGGCCGGTCACGTCAAAAAGTCTGGCACCCCTGTCTCGCCGTGGCCATGCTGGATACCGCGCGATACTGGACAGTATGTAGAATGAGGTGGGCAGGCATCGGGAAGCTACTATGGGCACCGGGCGAGCATCGGAAGGCTACTATGGGCAGCTATGTCTATCCCAACTGAAGTGCACCCGACATATAAGACGACCCCCCCACTTGGAGGCATGTTTTTCAGGGCAAAAAAGTAGTCTTATACGCCAGCAAATACAGTATATAAACTGGTAGCTGCATTCACTTTGACTGAAATGAAAGCAATTTATTTCTGGTAAGTAAAACTGCTTTTGTCAGCTACACTGGTGAAATTAACTCATTTCTATTCTGTTTTAGGAGCATGCTGTTCTTAAAAGATTTTTTAATTTTATTTTATTCAAAAAAAAAGTAAGCAATACATTGCTAAATTGAGTATCTACAAGGTGCCACTTGGTGTCATAATAGTTGCTGGAAACCATGGAAGAAACACTGGAGAGGTGACTCCAGCTGACTAATGATGGAAAAGTGGGAACTGAGGGGGAAAGGCTTCCAGCAGGTTCAGTAGGAAGGGAGACAGTGTTGGAGCAGCCTCGGCCCCTGCGCTGTGCTCCTGGATGTTGCTTCTCCAGAAGGGAGGGAAACAGCCCGCAGGTCATATTCGCACCCCCACTAGCCACCTGGCATGGTCACTTTCAGCAGAGGGAATCCCTTAGTGCTGGTCAGCTGGCTATCAGACCTTCTGCACTCCTAGTGTACTAGTCATCCTTTGAATCCTGGTGTCCCTGTTCTGTGCCTGCTGGCATGTTGCTCAGCTGCTGGGCAGGCTGAAGCAGTTCCCTGGATCGGCAGGCTGGTCAGAAGCTTTGCAGAGTGATGTTCCTGGTGGGCAGACCATCCTTTGTGTACTGGCACGCCCACTGTGTGCCTTCTTTGTGCCCACCATGTACCTACAGTGCATCCACTGGGTACCCGCTGTGTGCCCACTGTGCACCCACTGGTCGTCTTCTCTTCCATCAGCTCCTCCATTGGCCAAACAGAGTAAACAGATTTGGTGGTTGCAATGCTGAATGTATTGAAGAAGTGATACACATTTTAAGAAAGGATTTTTAAAAATTACAGGAAAAACGGCACTGCCTTGCTGCCCAAAATCCATATAGGCCCAAAGTAGTACAAACTCTGACTGAGAGTTGGCAGGGCTTGCCACTCTGTATCACAGTATACTGGGCCAGTCCTGTAGAAAGCTTCAGGTGATTAAGTTCCCTGTTTTGTCAGCATCCCAAACACATGGAGCGTTATCCTTGCCTTCCAGCAAATATGTGCAGACCATTCATTTAGACCCCATCTCTCCACCCAGCAAGATAAAACATAAAGCGGAGACGTGTCTCCATTTTTAGCCCTTGTATTTTATTCTGAATGCCTGAAGAATCAGGTTGTAGTGATTTTGTAGTGATTTTAGAAGAACTGTTTTAAGCTCCAAGAAAATTCCTGAGCGCCAATACAATGGCAGGAGGCTTGGTTTGCAGAGCTGTTAAGTACCTCCAGTTCACATTGCCTTGAAACTCAAGACCTTTAAAAATTAGGTCACTTCTTGAGGTGGCTGATTATAGATAGATGTGTATAACTTTAGGCTGTCACATTGACTAGGCTGGCCTAAATTTTGAAGGACAGATTGTTAGAAGAAGTCAGAAAATACACTACATCCTCTTAGAATACCTGTCTCATTTTCCTTTCTGTATATCATGTCAGAAGCCTACAGTTCTCTCGGTGCAGAAGAGCTGAATTAAAACTACCAGAGGGCATCATGTGAATGTATTTACACATTTCTTGAGGGTCTATTGCAGCAAAATAAAGACTCATTTTTTTATTGAGCAGAAGCTCTTTTGGAATTTAGCTCACTGCATCGGATGAGGAAGCTGCTTTATACTCAGTGAAATTATTGGCCTGTTTAGCTCAACAGTGTCGGTGAAAACTGGCAGCAGCCCTCTCAGGGTTTCGGACAGGGGTTTTTCTTAGCCTCACCTGCAGATCCCTGGTATTCCTTGGTGCTCTCCCATCCAAGGGCAAGATCAAACAAGATCAATCTGTGCAGGGTGTCAGGGTTCACAAACCCCATGATGAAGAGGACTGCAGTCCACTATAGCTTATGACAGATACACTTGCTGGTTTAGTTATATTTATTCACATTATTCATTGTTTGGATGCTTTTAAAAATTATTTTTAGAATGCCATTTGGATGGTACACTGCAAGAGGCACAATTCTTGTAATATAATTGAAGCTTGCTGATTTTCAGAACGCAACTTGGACATAGGAAAAAGTGCAGAAAAAAGTGTGAAGCTTTTTGTCTGATTACATGTATATGTACCTTTTCCATATGAGAGTTACACTAGGCTCCCATTGTGTGCATACATGCCAAAACAGATGAGTGCATTCATCACACCTAACGGTGTGCAGACACATATGTGAGATTCACAGAGACTGCTGTGTGACCATTTGAAACAAAATGCCAAACTCAATGGATTTCCTGGCTGCTCCAAAAGAGACCTTATTATGCTCTTTGTGAATCTGGAGGTGGTATATATGTAAGAAATTAATATTTTGTGACACAAACCATAACCAATCCAGCAGCAGTGACAATAAGAAGGAAACACTATATGGCATGTACTATCACCTTCTTATTGCCATTCCTACTGTTATATTGCTACTGTTGTTTATTAATTATAATAATATGCATTGGCCAAAATCCTGTTGCTTAGTAAATCTTACTAGAGTAGGCCCATTGAATGAATGGGGATTTGGTGACTTAGCTTTTCTGTAGGTTGTATTGACTTACATGAGCGCACTAGAGGCTGGGAGTTCAATTCCCCACTGTGCCTCTTTGACAGAGGCTGGGACTCAATGGTCCATAGGGCCCATTCCAACTCTGCAGTTCTGTTATTGTAGAGCTGCTGGATAGCTCAGTGGCTGGGCATTGGGAGTACTTTAATGTGACTTACTATGCAAAAGATCGTCATATCTAGAGTAGACTCATTTGAATCATGGAACTCACAGAAGAGTTGACTCACCAAATCCCCATTTATTCAATGGACCTACTATTGTGCAATTTACTACAATAAGCAACAGGATGCTGGCCATTATTGTACACAACTTTTCTTTTTCTTACAATCCATGGGCCAGAAGAAATATTGTAATGAGTAAAGTGGCAAAATTTCTTTAGGATTTTTGAAAATGTGTCTGTCAATGGTTTATAGACATACATGTGATAACTCATTCTGTGATAATCTATTCTGATTTGTTGCTCAAACATTTATTGATGTTGTCATGAGGGTCAAAGCCATCCTTTTCTAATTTTTCTAACATGAGCTATAATGTGTGAACAAAACATTTGAACTTAAAATGCACAACAATCAGGAAGTTCATAAAAAATAAATGGTTCATTGATTTGGGTCAGCTAGGTTTTCTGGTTCCAAACCAGAAAACCCGAATTTTCCCAAACCAACAAACTTTCCTTCCCATTTAATGAACTTCCTGGTTCATTCCCCCACCCAGCCTCCCACTGCCCCCTTGTTCTGCCACTGCCACCACCACCATCTAGAGCACGAGTCTCCAAACTTTTCAGTATGAAGGCCACATCATATATTTTACACATTTTCAAGGGCTGAAGCAAGGAAGGGGGACCCAAGCAATCCCTCGCCCCTGCTGTCTTTGCAAAGATGGGGTACAATTGCTTGGGTCCCCTTTCCCTCCTCTTCCTATGCCTGAGTGGGGACAGGAAGAGGAGTGAAGCCTGATCTAAGTTATCCCCCACTCCTGCATTTTTTTGCAAAGACAGCAGGGGTGGAGGATCCCTTGGGTCCCTCTTCCCTCCTCTCCCTATGCCCAGGTTGGATAAAAAGGCAAGGCAGGCTGGATGTGGCCCACGGGCCATAGTCTGGAGACCCCTCGTCTAGAGAGACAGCAGCCTGGCTTCCCTTCTGGGAGCCATGTCTGCTATCTAGGCATCTGTGCATGTCCCTGCATGAGCACAATACCAATCTCTAGTCATGCCATTGCTTATTATTTTCATGATGTTAATCATATATCAATGAAAAAGTTAATTTTCCTCTCTCTTTTTTTTAATGGTGTGCTACATACAACAGTTTATTTGAACCAGATAACAATCTGAAGTGATTTAGACAATTGTAGCTTGCTCTTTTCCCTTTCCAACAAGCCACAGCATGAATAAAACAACAATGCCACAGTTGTTTAGTGTAGTTGCATATGAGTTGGAGTAGTCAATTTTCTCCTCTTGGCCCACAGATTACTACTGGTGCAGAAGCATTACTATATATTTTGATAGAGAGCAAGAGTGAACAGATAGCCATGATGAGCACCTGTAAAATAAACAGAAAGCCTGATGAAGTAAAGTGTTCTAGTCCAACAGCAACACTGTCCCTAAAGTGCAGTAGAACTAGTTAGTTGGCAGTACTGATGGGCTGCCTCTGTTGAGTCATGATGAGACTGCCATACGTATAAGCCTGCTACTCCCAAGAACTCATGGCTAAGCTTCAGAGTAGATGAAGGCAAAGGGAGAAAATAATAATAATCCAGATGAAGTCCCAGAAGGTTTTCGGTGGATTATTCCTGCACTTTCTGGCAAATTTCTGTAAGCAGGTGCTTAGTATAGAATGGCACTGAGACGAAGATGGAGTTTTTGCGTTCCTCATACCTAGGTGCTTGCAAAAGACTTTCACACAGAGGGATGGGATAAACATTTAATCTGGGGAGTCGGTTTTGTTTCTCTGAGTTTGATCTCATCTTGCTCTCATATCTGGAGCTCAATGAGCTCAAAAGATGAAAGAACAGACAGAAATAAAAATCATAATAAATTATAACATTGAAACGTTATTAAACAAATGATAGTATTTAAAAATTCTGCCCATGGAAGAATGACTGTATGGGATCCAGCCTAGCCTCCGTTGGAGTCGAAGGCTAAGGGAGCAGCCTTGAAGGAAAGCCTCTCTGAAGTTGAACCAACATATTCCATGTTGGTCCACAAGGTTTCTCAACCCTTCAGGGGCAACTTTTCAAGGCACTCAGGAGGAGGCTGTGTAGCAGGTAAGCTGCTGGTGATCAGGGCCCCAGCCTCTGCACAAGCAGGATTACTTTTTCCACTCTCTCAGCAAGGTTTCCCTTGAACAATTCAAAGCCCAAACAGGCTCTTTTGCTAGCCTAGACCCAAGCAATAGGCTGGTTCTACTCTTTAGCTTTCTACTTCTGTTAAACACTGCATATGTAAAATGTTAGAAGCATTTTACAATTTACTGGAGACAAAGCAGTGAGGAGGCAAATTATGAATACATCTTGACAAGGGGGAGAAATAAAGGATGAGGCTGGGAAAAGCTGTGTTGAAAAGCAGCTTACTACAACATTTCTTGATCATTGTCACAAGTATATTAACAAATTTCTGCATCTGTATCCCTGGAAGTGGATGTTTCCACCTTTATTTTAAAGGATATCCTTAAAAATCAGATGTCCACCCTTATAGTCCAACCCCACTCATTCAGTTATCAACATGAATCTTTATACATTGTTAGGAAAGCAAAGCACTAAGAAGAGAAAGCATGAGTGACATAAATGAGCCACTCCCCAAATGTGGGACAGTTTACTGCTTTCTCTCCATTGAGGAGATGTGCAGGTTTATCTTCCGACATGTCACTCTCAATTAAAGTGGCATTAAAGAAGAAGCATGACTTATATGCATCTTCTTCTTAGTACTTTCTATGACTTGTAAAGTGGCCATAAAATAATGCTGGAACACAAACAAAAATCCTCTGACATTATCTCAAGGTGCCCTTTTCTCTTGACAAGAAGCATTGTTTGGAGAATTTTGCAGTGTACTGGATGATTATCGTTTTTTTAAAAAATTGTGATAAAGATTAGCAATGGGGACAAATCAAAAAATGGCGAGTCATTTTGATTTGTGATTCATCAAGGTTAATGACTCAACGAATGTGAATATATGAATATTCTTCGATGAATCAACAAATCGATTTGTCAATTAATCTTCACTTTAAATGGCTATAAAACTGCCCCTAAGCATCTAGAGACACCAAATTTGCAGGAAAGCTTCCTCAGACGCTTTCCTATAACTCCTGAAAGGTTGGTGAACATTGGATAATGGACCCTGGGTTATATAGTCACAAAGAGGACACCCCCAGGAAAGCTCCCCCCAGGTACTTAGAGAATCTGGAATCACAACAGAGCTTCCTATGTCTTTCCCCAACACGTCTGCCAACTTTGGTGAAGATTGGATATCAGACATACGAGTTATTCACCCACAAATTGGGTCCTCCCAGGAGAATTTACCACAAGGCAGGCTAAGGGAATCTAGTCTGCCCTTTGCAAAGATGGCAGCTGCAACTTCCCTACCTTAAGGGAAGCTGCAGTCCCCATCTTTGCAAAGGGCAGCCAGTCTCCCTTTTTACCTGCGTGGCTGGGAGGCCAGAAGGAGATCTTGGCAGCAGCAATTAAGGTAAGGGGGTGTCGGTGGGGTGGGGCCTAAGGTAGGGAAAGGAAGGGAGTGTGGGTGTAGGCTGTTGGGGTGGCTGGCTATGGGAGATGTATGGCTGCCTATCTCCCGCAGATCAGCTGACTGGTGGCCAATAAGCAGAATGGTTTTTTGGTTGTTTTTTTAATAGGAAGGGGGTGTCGCTGGGGGTGGGGGACAGCTAAGGTAGGGAGAGGAAGGGGGGTTAGGCTGTCAGGATGGGTGGCTGTGGGCGGTGATGGCTGTCTATCCCCCTCCGATCAGCTGATCGACGGCCATAGTCAGATGGGTTTTGTTCTTTTCTTTTTTAATATGAAGGATGAATAAAAACGGTTAAATATTCATCCCTTCATATTCATAGGGGTCTCTGGAACCCACAAATATGAAGGGATGAATATTTAATGAATCAGCTATTTTCATCGAAAAAGCCAATCCGTTTTTATATTCATCCCCATCTCTAATAAAGATATTTAAGGTATATCCCTTTACATCAAAAATCCAGATTCTAGAACATGCAGTCATACTGTAGATGTACTGTGGCAACAGATCAGGAATTATTTTACTGTTGTTGTTTAATTACAGTGGTGCTTTGCTAGACAGTTACCGCGCATGACAGTTTTTTTGCTAGACATTGGCTTTTTGTGATCGCTATAGCAATTCGCAAAACAGGTGATTCCTATGGGGGAATTTCGCTGGACAATGTTTGGTCCCTGCTTCGCAAACCGATTTTCGCTAGACGACAATTTTGACAGCTCCCTCCGCACTCGTAAACAGGTGTTTTCGGGACCTAAACTTCACAAGACAGTGGTTTAAACAGCTGATCGGCAGTTCACAAAGTAGCTTTCCTATTGCCGATCTTCGCTAGACAACGACGATTCTTCCCCATTGGAACGCATTAAACAGGTTTCAATGCATTCCAATGGGGAAATGCTTTTCGCTAGACAATGATTTCGCTAAACAGCTATTTCAGTGGAGCAGATTATCATCATCTAGCGAGGCACCACTGTATATGATTTTCCCTATCAGTGGTGCTGGATTATGTCCAATGGTGGTTTCAAGCTATATACACCACTTATGTACATCAGGACACCCAGGTTTCGTTGGTCCCTTGCTGGCAATTGCAGACTTCCAGAACATATTCCATGTTGGTCCAGGAGGTCCCTCAACCCTTCAGGAGCAGCTTTTCAAGGAGCTCAGGAGGAGACTGCAGCAGGTAGTCAGGTGCCAGTCAGGCCGATGTCTCTGCACAAGCAGAAGTGCTTTTTCTCCAAATGTTTCAAGACTGACATTCCCAACAATCCTAGCTGATGGGAAGGGATGAGGGGTGGGTGTTCTAGGGTTGGGAAGGCTACATATTCCTCAATCTTGCCCTAAAGCTTAAGAAAAGAGAATACAGTATATCAGGCTCAGCACAACTGTTTCTCCTTTCAGTATACACTGATGCCTCATTGCATGCCTTCAGTAGATGAGCAATATCGAATGGTGGGTGGGTTAGGACATCAAGATCAACTTTGAAAATTCTGTGCACATTTAGTGGTAATGCTTTTGATAATTATTAGAAAACAACTTCATGTCTAGGACACGCAAGCACATTCCCAATGCTCACTGTCCCAGTTAGTCAAACTGATGCTTGACAGCTTTATTGGGGGGGAGACACAATCTTCCTCCTTTCTTGAAACTGACAGATGTGAAAAACTGTAAAGACAAGTTAGTCTGCTGCTGCTGGAGGAACAGATCCACCGTGGCAGCGTTGAAGATGGTAGCAATGGGCAAGGGGACACCACACTCACAGAACAAGGATTTACAGGGGAAGTAAAGGCTCCATTTTAGACTTTGTGAATATGGTGATTCCTCGTAAGGGGGGGGGGAACCACCTAGAATCTGATACAGAGTGCAGGATTCAGGTTTTGGAGAAAAAGGCAAGCCTTAGAACCCTTATGTTTATTACCAGTATAATGGGAGATACATAACGTGGCATCTTATCTGCCAGAGGAGTGGCACCTAAGATGTCTTTCCTTTTGAATTCATAAACGACATACCATATTGAACAGTAAAGTGACCATCACTAATTCTAGCAAGGATATGGACGTGAGCTTAATATTTGGACATCCTTCTATCAGTCTCAGCAAGAAAGCCATCCTCTAGATGTCCAATTGTTCAGTAATGCCACCGTCATCTCCCAAAGAAAAGATCATTTCAAAGATCATTTTATTTGCCTATATACTTGAGCAAGAGCTTAGGAAACTTTTTTTAATGGCGCTGTGTGGTGTCTCATAGCCAGCACTATCATTGGCCATAATGGTTGGGGGATTCTGAGAGCTGTAGTCTGAAAACAACATTTTCAAGGTTTTGTGCTTGAGGCTTCAGCCAAATGTAATCTATGAGCCCAGAGAGAGCAAGTACTTCATTACAGCAGTTCACATCAGCTTGCCTGACAGTTTCACACATGACACATTTCTCTGCAATGTTGTACGCCTGCTTTTTTAAAAATAAAAAACATACTGTGCATGCTCAGTCACAACGTTAAAAGGGAAGCTCATAGAAATTTCTATCTTTCCAGTCAATGCTTATTGAAAACCCAGTACCAATCACAACCTTCCCACTTGGTAAAATAGATAACTACCCATTCTTCAGATGTAATAGTACATATTAATGGGAAGGGGTTTGGGCTGGCCCCCCCTCTGCTTGGCAGGAAATGTATGGACCTGCCTTTAGCATGTATGTATATAACTCTAATCCTGTGCCCAGAGTGAAATCACAAGCAGGAATGAAACCCAAAGTGATACAAAGAAGATGGGAATTGCAGATATCATAGGTAGAGAACCTGAGGCTTCTAGATTATGCTGGACTCAAATGTCGATCATCCCAAGCAGCATGGTCAGTGATCTGCAATGACAAGAGCTGTAGTCTAACAAACATCTAGTTGCTTGAAGGCTCTCCAGCTTAGGTTTTCACACTTCTCCAACAGATGTACTTGGAATTACAGTAGTACCTCTGTTTACAAATGCTTCAGTTAATATAATTTTTGATTTACAAATGGAAACCCACTGAAAATTATGCCTTGGTTTACATTTGTTTGTTTGTTTGTTTTGGTTTATGAAGAAAGTTTCCACAGGATGCATTGTGCCTAGAGGTTTATAGCGCTGCCTCATTCCTATGTCAATCCGCGTTTTGGATTACAATTTTTTTCACTTTGCATAAGGTCCTGTAGAACGCATTAACTTCGTTAATTGTGGTACTACTGTACTGAGAAATTTGGCAGATTTCTCTATGGTACATGTTGAAAGATTTATGTTTGGCAGAAGACATATTCTTCCTCCTAGTTTAGTTAACACACATAGTGGAGGTGGATTGCAGAGGTATTTGGGCTAAGGGTCACTTAGCATGGGATTTGTACGTACTCAGAAATACTAAAACATGAAATACAAATGGCTTGTATCATAGTTAGAATTATCGATTGTGGCTGAGAGAAGCTCAATTGCCAAAATGAATGGTAATGGTGATAAAGGGCACCTATGACAAGTGCCTCTTTGTAGTTTGATGGGGTCTGAGTCTAGTTTATTTGGATAACAGCCTGGGCATTTTTGCTTTTCCTTGAAAATCTATACTTTTCAAAATATATCACAGTGGTACTGCAATGCATCCTGTTAGCTGTTTCTCTGCTTGAAACACAAGCAAGTAAAGGATTCAACAATCTCCTGATTTGCCTATTGTGTATTTTAATGAGACATGTAGAAATGTGTGTACAAATATACATATATATGGTGTGTACAAATATACTTATATACATACATAACTTACATAAGATCATCTAAAATATAACTCCTGGTGAAAGCCAGACTCTTATTTTAAGGATCAAATGATATAGATTAGACTATACCAAACCAAAAGATTTCCCAGAAACACCACAGAAGTTAGGTTTAAGTCACAATTCTAACCTTAACATATTATTAATTATTATGTAGTTAAATTTGTATCCCTTCCAACACAAGGTGCTCACAGCAGGTATGAGAGGGTGCTGATAAGTATTGAGCCTTTCCCAGAAAAAATTGAGCTAGGAAGCTGTAACTGCCACACTATTCTACATATTTCCCCAGTAAGTCAAAGCCCTTGCAACATCTGTCCTGCAGTTTCTTGAGTCCCTCCAAATAAAATTCTTCCGACTGCTGGTGTAACCACTCATTTGCAGCATTAGTTGCCTCCAGAACACTCCCAAATTGTTATCCCTTTAGATGTTTTTTGAGTTTGGGGAACAGATAATAGAAGGAGCCAGACTGGGAGAATAGGGTGGATGGGGCATCACTTGAAAGCCTAAGGAGGTCGGTTTTGTCATTGCTTCACCTGCAGTGTGTGACGAGGTGTTGTCATGGAACAGGATGACACCTTTGGAGAGTTTTCCCTGACATTTTTCCTTGATGTTTTGCCTCAGCTTCATCAATAAAGCACAGTAATATTTTGCATTGATGGTTGAACCCTGTTGGAGGTAGTCTACCAACAGAACTCCCTTCTTACCCCAAAAAACTGTTGCCATTTGCTTCTGCACCAACCTTTGCACTTGGAACTTCTTTGGCCTGGGGGGAACCGCTGTGCCTCCATTCCTTAGACTGTTCCTTTGTCTCAGGATCATAGCAGTAGATCCATGTCTCATCACCAATTACCAGTTTGCCCAGGAAATCTGACTCATTTCTTGCAAAATGTTCCAAAACAGCCACCAATGACTCCACACGTTTCTTCTTTTGTTTTGTCGTCTAAAGTTTGGGGATCCACTTTGCTGCCAGCTTTCTCATTTCAAAGTCATTATGGATAATGGCACCAACTCTCTCACGTGATATTCTCAGATATATAGCAATACTTTTGGCTGATATTCAGTGGTCCTCCGTGATCATGTCATGGATGGCTTTCTCATTTGCAGGCACAGAGACAGAAACAGGCCTTCCACTGGGTTTCTCACTTTCAACACCAAAATGGACAGTTTTGAAATTGACAACCCAACGTTTAACTGTTGCATATGATGGGCCACAGTCACCCATAGTTTGTGACATTTCATCATGGATCTGCTTTGCACCTTTCCCTTGGATAAACAGGAACTTGATTATGGTTCTATGCTTTTCCACATTGAACTTTTCTGGAGGTGCTGCCATGTTCACTTTGGACATGAACATGAAAGATAAGCTACAATCACATGAAGTTGATTTTTGCACCATTGAATACAAACAAATTGTCCAATACATCCTGCAATTTATAGCTTCCCAGCTCATTTTTTTCTGGGAAAGGCTCAATACTTATCAGCACCCCCTTGTAAAAGCAAGAACATCATCATTACAAACACACCACACACAAAAAAAAAGAAAGAAAAGGGGGAAATATGTTAAACATAGAATGCAATTAAAACATATCAATAACATCTCCAAGAAACAATTTACTATCAACATAGCATGTCAGCCTTTTGACAAACGACAAAACTATCTTTGACTGTGAACTGAAAATGAGATGGGACCAGATGGATGATGTGTAATAAGAACCAGTCACAAAGAAGGCTACCCTTCGAGTTCATGCCACATAGATTTAAAATGTTGTTGGGACAGAAAGAAGACCCTCTCTGGAAATCTTAAACTTCAAGCAAACTTGTCTTGGAGAATAATAGTTTTTCAGGACATACGTTTTCTACATATTGATGTCACGA
Source organism: Pogona vitticeps (assembly GCF_051106095.1). Lineage (NCBI taxonomy): Eukaryota > Metazoa > Chordata > Lepidosauria > Squamata > Agamidae > Pogona > Pogona vitticeps. The sequence continues at coordinate 271,045,700 of NC_135783.1, read as the reverse complement.
ACAACATGTTCACGATGTGAATTCGCATGCACGGTATCATTAATCTGTGAGTGCTAGTTATATAAGCTGACTAATACCATCTGACCAAATGGTATGATTTTATTTTGTTTGCTTAAAGATAAACATAAAATTGGGAGAAACCGCCCTTCTAAAACTGCAAGTATAGACGTTAAGGCATTTCTTGGGTGTGGGAAATGCAACTGAACAAAAAACTGGGGGAAATTGCTCATAGATTATTTTGATGTCTCACCTGCTTGTCCAGACATTTTCTCACCTAAAAATATTGCCTGTGGTGTAGTAGCATTGTTTATTCAGGGGTGTGTGTGTGTGTGTGTGTGTGTGTGTGTGTGTGTGTGTGTGTGTGTGTGTGTGTGTGTGTGTGTGTGTGTGTGTGTGTGTGTGTGTGTGTGTGTGTGTGTGTGTGAGAGAGAGAGAGAGAGAGAGAGAGAGAGAGAGAGAGAGAGAGAGAGAGAGAGAGAGAGAGAGAGAGAGAGAGTGTATTGCTGGTGCAGTATGGGTTTTAAAAAGTTTCCACCTGTTTGGAAAATCCCATTTCCTCTTCATTGCCCCAATTATAGTTTGTATTATATTAGGATTATAGTATAGACTGGGAGCGGACGTGTGTGTGTGGTGGGGAAAGCACATTCAACTATGCTTCAGGAGACAAATGATCGTACTCACACCTCCTTCTGTGCTCATTGAGGAGTGAGAGAAAAAACTTTATTTTACCCAAAATAGAGTGGCAAAATGGAGGAGGAAGGAAAAAAAAAAGGAAATATGCTGCTATTATTTTTAAGGAAAGTAAAGGATTAACTATTTAATCCACACCCACTCCCTCTTAATGTGGGAGAGTTTGATTCTGAAGTGGAGTTTGATTCTATGCCAGTTGTTACCACGGCCATGTACTTCATTGATAACAGATGAAGTTCATCTTTTTCTGGTTAGTGGTATTTAGGATTTTTTTTTTTGTAAAAAAGCTTTAATTATTATTCTTAGCTTTTTGTTTTCTAGCTGCTTTATTTTTTCTTTTCACACCATGTGTTTTTTCTCACATGCCATCTGTTTCATCAGTGTATAGCTTTTTTGCAAATCACTTCAATTTATTTGTAAAACCATTAGACAGACAGACAGACAGACAGACAGATGATAGGCAGGCAAAGGTATTATTATTTAGAAATCTATTTCTTATCCATAGTTCATGTTTCACTGTAAATGTGTATTCCAATGGAGAGCAGCCCCACAAAGCATGGTGCCTGTAATTGGGTGCCGGGGTGTCTACAGCAATTTTGTCAAGTTAAGCAGGATGAAGCGGCATAATGGTTTGTGACTATAATGTGCATGCGTAATGCAGATTGGTATAACTTACCTGTATATATTACTTGTGTGTAGGCAGCACACATACTTTCAACCGTAGAATCATATTTAATGGCACTTACAAATCTATAAGCCATGAGAGGAAAATCCTCAGAAACTGGTATTTGACATGGCAGCATGAATTTAGTTGTAAAACACTAAAGGTATTGCAAGCTCCTACAAAAGTTTATGCAGAGTGGGAGATACAAGAGAGGCAAAAAAAAAAAAAAACACACCCCTTAAGGAGAATGGAGTAAAGTGCCCACATGAGCAACCCGAGTACTTACATTTATTGCGTGTGGTTTTTTTTTTTTGCATCACTGCCTTTATCACAACAGTAACAAATTTGCAGATTTGTCAGGATTTGTTTTTATCTTGAAAACATTGCTAACTTACTGTAGACAGTAGCAATGTGGTCTGCATGAAGTGTCTTTGGCAGGTGGAGGAGAGGGGAAATGGCTACCCTTTACCAGGTTTATGGGTTCTAGAAGAACTGACTGTTCGTTGCCCTTTTCACATTGCTAATCTTTTACAACAGATCCATGTAAATTGTAAAGGATTTTTCCCCCTGGAATTTTGATCTCTACAAATGTTCATGTGGAACTGCAAGGTTTGTGTATGAAATGGCCCTGCTAATTTAAGAGAACAGGCATCTGTGGATATATATCTGTCTGTGTATATTAATATATGCAAATAAATTTAGGTCTTGGATTGGCCTTGTAAGCTCACTGACACCCATGTGCTCTGCATTACATACCGATGCCCTATTGGGCCAAGGATGGAACTACGGGCAATCTGAGCTGTCTATTAACTTCTTAAATTTGAATCTTACCTCTGTAATACTACTGTTCCTTGCTGACAAATTAAATAAGACACAAAGTGGGTTCTAGAGGAAAGCAAGCCTGAATTCTCACTGGAAGCTAAAAAGTCTAAATTGAGGCTCTCATACTTTAGATGTAACATGAACAGACAAGATTCATTAGCAAAGACAGTACTGCTAGGAAAAGTGGAAAGCAGTAGGAAAACAGAAAGACCTAATATCAGTTACATTGACTCAGTAATGAACCATTGCTTTGAGTCTGCAAGATATGATAGGACCCTTTATCAGCCATTGTTTGATATCATTGTGTAAGTGACTTGACAGCACACAACGCAAGGTAACACAACAAGAAGGGTGTGAGCTCAAGTCTGCAGGCTGTTGTACTTTGTGCTTCTGTCCCCCCCCACTTGTTCTGAGGTTTTATCGTTAGAAATATCCTTTACTCTAGAGTGGTCGAAATGACTAGATAGGCGGGGTATAAATACAATAAAAAAATACAATAAACAAACAAACAAACAAACAAATAAATAAATAAATAAATAAATAAATAAATAAATAAATCTTGGTTGGAGTTTATGATGTCTTGTTGGGTAAATGATAGCCCTTCAGCCCACCTTAATTTCGCTGCCGCAAAACAGAACACAGAGTGAATCTTAGTAATATAACAATAAAACTGTAGTAAAATCTTAATAATATAACAATAAAACACTTTGAAAACACTTTTGAAAGTGAAGAATCACCAATACAAGTAGAGTGTATGTGTAAAGTGGGTCTCGCCAAATAATCAAACAATTGCTCTTTTATCTCCAAGTGGAAAGTTCCAAAATAACAATTAAGCATGTGCAGGAATTCATAAATTAAAACAACTACCGATAAGCAGCTACAGCAGGGGCAGCTTTCTCTGTTAGACTGTTTAGACTACATGATCAGAAAATGTTTTCTCTGTTAGAATGCAACTGTTTCACCTGACCCAGTGAATATAAACTTCCACATCCACTCTGGTGCCCAATTATGAACACTTCCACATTCCACGTTCTGAGCCTCTCACCTGAAATTTGGTTATAACAATATTAGTGCTGCCAAATCACCAATTCTGAATGTTTACACCCACTCTATATTATTTCTGCACAAGCACGCAGCAATGATCGTATCCTAGCAGAACAAATTGACGTTCTCTAAGGAGATTCTAAAAATGGGGGCAGCCCAACAAAAAATTATAAATTTGAAACTGGGCTTCAGATCAGCTCAAATGTGGCACAGTTATGGCATGCAGACTCCTCTTGCTCTGTGCTAGATTTGAACGCATTTGTGCAAAAGGTTTTCAGGTTATAATTTTTTAGAAAGCAAAACCATTTACCTCCCATACAGAAATTAATGACCCCACATGTCCCGGGTTTTACAATATCTCATAAACTGAAAAGACCAGAAAGGTTGGCTCCATCCAGTTTTTTATTTCAAAAATATTTTTTAAAAATAATAGAGAACAGATATTCAGAAGCTTATTCATTTTGCTTTGTGGCTAGGAATGGTCTTATTCAATGGTTCCTAATCTTTGGTTTACAACAGAGCTTCTTTAAATATTTTTTGTTGCTGCAGACGAGCTAGACTTATCGTATTTTTCCGTGTATAAAAACAAAACTCTTTCCTTAAATAATTAGACAAAAAATTGAGGGACCTTTTATACATGGAAGGCAGTGGCTTTCCCCTGCCTTTTGCGAGGCCACAAGGCTCAGCAAAAAGGAAGGCAAGGCTCCCTTTGGGTAAAGCAGCCATGAAAGGGCTGCATGATCACAGCCCTTTGATGCTGAAGCCCTTCATGGCTGCTTTATGCACTTCCAAACCCTCCGGGGCTTCGGAAGTGGGTAACGCAGGCATGAAAGCGCTGCACAATCACATCCCTTTGATCCTGAAGCAGCCATGAAAGGGCTTCAGGATCAAAGGCCTGGCTGGGATCATACAGCCTTTACCCAAAGGGAGCCTTCCCTTCCTTTTTGCTAAACCCCATGGCTTCACAAAAGGCAAGGAAAAGCGGTGGTCAAAGGGAGCCCTTTGATCCCTGCTTTCCCCTTCCTTTTGCTAAGCTCTGTGGATTAGCAAAAGGAAGGGGAAAGCAGGGATCAAAATTTCTAATTTGGGGTTAGAAAAGGGGGGTCTTATAAATGGAAGAATAAGGTAACTCCAAATTTAAAGCCCTAAAGATTTCCGGTTTTTGCTATTAGTGAGAAACTTCAAATGAGGCCCTCACTGCATTTTCATTGTTACAACTAGTTGCAGTCTTTTAAACCATCCACACAATCATTAATGTCTAAACCATACTAAATCATTAATGGCTGTGTGTTGTGTTATTTTGAGGGGACAGCACATTTACACTGTTATACAAGCTGTATACTCACTGCTTTACATTATAGCCATGTGTCATTTCTTCAGTGTTGTCACATGAAAAAATATACTAAAATATTTATGAAATATGTGGGGTGTACAATGGTACCTCGCTAGACGATGACCCTGCTAAACAACGAATCTGCATAACGATGACTTTTTGTGATCGCTATAGTGATTCTCAAAATAGTCATTCCAATGGGCGATTTTCGCTTGACGATGATTTGGTCCATGCTTTGCGGGCCGTTTATTCGCAAGACGAAGATTTCTACAGCTGATCGGCAGCTTTGCAAAATGACTGCCCTATGTTTTCGGGAACCATGCTTCGCAGAACAGCCATTTTTACAGCTGATTGGCGCTTCACAAAATGGCTGCCCTATGGGCGATCTTCGCAAAACAACGAGGTATTTTCCCCATTGGAACACATTAAATGGGTTTCAGTGGATTCAAATGGGGAAATGGTTTTCGCATGACAATGATTTTGCTAAACAGTGATTTCTATGGAATGGATTATCATCGTCATGCGGGGCACCACTGTACTCACTTCTGTGATATACTGTAAGAAGTATTTTGTTTCTATGTTTCAGAATCTATTCAATTTTTTTTTAAAAAAAAACATTTTATGAATGTAGCATATTGTGCTCCTGTTCCCACAATTCAAAAAGCCAGGAAATGGCCCAGTTTTGCTGCAAAATATTGTGCTTGCATTCCAAGTGGGGAAAAAGTTGCCAAGCTTTATACAGCAAAGGCAGCCTGAATGTTGGCAACACCAAAGGCAGCAGTCAAGATGCTCTATACAGTATCCTCTTCTGCTCACTACAATTTACAATGAGACACTAAGCAAGGGAAAATCCTAGAAGCTGATTCCTTTTTTCACCAGTTAACCACTTCTCACCCAATACAAAGCAATTGTCATTTCTCTTTTTCTAGGGAAAAAAAAGAATTCCACTTCTCTGAATATTCCAGGAACAGCAGTTCACCTTTTAAATATATCACAGTTCCCTTCATTAGTTAATATCCCAAATACCAATTTCTCAAAATTAGCAGTAGATGTCTAAGCATTTCTGGTCTCAATTCTGAAGTCCCTGTGGTCCCCGAGTGTGCAAAGAGCAGAAAAATCCTCCCTCCAAGACCTATCAAAATTACCCATCCTTGATTTGTTACTTTATAATAGGATTAAACTTCAAGGGGTAGTTATTTTCATGACCAATGTTGTCAGCTTTAGGAAGCATTCCTGTCTTAAGAATTTTCATAATTCCACTGAAATAAAAGAGAGACGTGTGATCATTATGCAATACAATTGCAGGAATAGGTGATGACTTTATAGACCACTAAAAGAAATCATACAATCTGCTGGCTTTTGAGGATCAAATGGCCATTTCCTTGGGCACACACCAATGTCTTAGAGTCAAAAAGTTCTTGGCAGTTGGATTTTGCCAGGTGTTTGCCTTAGAGGTCTTAGATGTAAATTACAGTGGGGTCTCTACTTAAGAACGTCCCTACTTAAGAACAATCCAACTTAAGAACAGCTCCATTTGCTAAATTTTGCTTCTACTTGAGAACAGAAATCCAAGATAAGAACAGGAAAAAAACCTTTCCTGCTCTTTTTTTAACCTTAGGTCATCTTAGGTTAAAAAAATTTCTCCCCCTAGTGGTAGAGTACGTATTAACCAGCTTTGTATTAGTTCCTATGGGAACTAATGCTTCAATGTACGAACGCACCTCTACATAACAAAAAACAGTCAGAACGGATTAATTGGTTTTCAGTCCATTCCTATGGGAAATTTTGCTTCAACTTAAGAACGTTTCAACTTAAGAACACCATTCCAAAACCGATTAAGTTCTTAAGTAGAGGTTCCACTGTAGTTTCTATGGATGGAAAAGAGCAGATACGGATTAAATGGTTTTCAATGCATTCCTATGGGAAATGCAGATTCAACATAAGAACTTTTCAACTTGAGAACCACCTTCCAATACGGATTAAGTTCTTAAGTAGAGACCCCACTGTAAAGAGGTTGCAGGCTGGATTGTGGTTTTAAAGTTACAGCTGAGGAAGCTGTTCGTTGGATATCACACTTCAAAGAAAGAAGACCAGGCATTATGTATTCATCTTCCACTTCCACTTTCCTTTGAAACTATGTTTTTATTTGGCTGAGGAAACAGGGTGACACAAAAAACCTTGAGTCTTCCATTTGGAATTGGAGTGAAAATTTAGTAAACTCTCTGGGTCTAGCTTATTGGGATCAAATTAAAATCAAATTAATATTACCTAGTGGTTGCAGACCTGCTTCGTTGCCATTGAGAGTCCAAATATCTTCTTATTGATGCAGGAGGTGGCGATGGCTATTTTTGGCATCTTCATAATTCCATTGCAATAAAAAAGCTGTGTGGTCATTACACAATAGAAGTACAGGAGTAGGTGATATCTTTATATACCACTAAAGAAACCACCTGGACCATAAAGAAGGCTGACCGCTGAAGAATTGATGCTTTTGAATTGTGGTGCTGGAGGTGACTCTTGAGAGTCCCCTGGACTGCAAAGAGAACAAACGTATCCATTTTGAAGGAAATCAACCCTGAGTGCTCACTGGAAGGACAGATCCTGAAGCTGAGGCTCCAATACTTTGGCCATCTCATGAGAAGAGAAGCCTCCCTGGAAAAGACCCTGATGTTGGGAAAGTGTGAAGGCAAGAGGAGAAGGGACGACAGAGAACGAGATGGTTGGACAATGTCATCGAAGTGACCAACATGAATTTGACTCAACTCTGGGAGCCAGTGGAAAACAGGAGGGCCTAGCGTGCTCTGGTCCATGTGGTCACAAAGAATCAGACATGACTTAATGACTAAACAACAACAACAAAGAAACCACAGAGTCTGATACCTTTTGTGAATCAGATTCCACTTCCTCAGGCACACACCAATGTCTTAGAATTCAAAAGTTCTTGGCAGTTGGATTTTGTCACACATCTGGTACTGCTCTATTGAACAGGCAATGAAGGGCCAGTCTAGGACATTTTGGTACCTCAGGTGAAGATTATGATGCCCTCTAAGAATCTAATCGGGCTAGTGGTTGCAGCTGACTTGTCAATGGTGATGCAGAACATTCTGTAGGTCAAATAAGGGTGAGAAGCTAGTTTATGGAATGCAGGGCAGACAGATCAGCACACAGTATTCGGTTGATAAAGAGGAACATTTAGAGATTTAATACCTCTTCCACATCATCCATCCTGGAATACCTGAGGCAACTGTGTCTCTGTCCCTAATGCTAGGATTGGACCTGAGATGAGGACAGAAATATACGCAGCAAACCTGGCCAGTCCAAGGATGTTGTATTTTCTGTCGGTCTTAACGGGTCCAAGTGGTCTGGCCTAATACCTGTAAGTGGATGAGCACACAGCCGAAAGTAGCTCATTAGGTCAGGCTCAAAGCTTCCAGGTTTACACTTAAAATCCCTGACCCATCTTTATAGCACAGCAAAGTGTGGCATGTAGCCCTCTGTGAAAATCATAGTACAGTAACAAAATTAAGTGAAGGAAAATGGAAGATGAACATCTTGTCACCTAGCAACTTCCTTTGTGAAGCCCCACATAGCACAAAGTTAATTAAAACTTCTATACTGAGAGAAAAATGGAGGGAGGGAGAAGGTTCCATGTGGTAAATTTAGAAACAGCTGGTTAGTTCTCCCCAGTACTTTTGCCTGGAAGATCGGTTGAGCTCATCCAACTCTCTCTCTTTTTTATGAAGCTGTCCTTCCTGTGGTACCTGATAGCTACTAATTGCAGCAACTACATTTCTGAATTGCAAATTTTCTGCACTGATAAAAACTTTGATTGCCTGTCAGCTACACATAAGGAAAAGATCACCAGTGCTAAATGAGGTGTTCCACGCTTGGATAATAATGCCTAATGAATTATTCAGAAAAGAATGCTTGAATGAAGCAAACAATTTGAAGGGTTACTAGCAGCCGTAACAGTTCAACAGCCAAAAGAACAAAAGTATCATCCTGAAAATTACACTAATGATTAAAAAATGCGTATTAATTTTACATTTGGAGAAAAAAGAAATGCCAATCTGATTTTAAAGGTTAATCATTATTTTTTTTCCAGCAATGCTCTAATCTCTGGGAAAAAAAACCATTTACCAACATTTTGGGATGCATAATATTATGACATAATGTATTCATATAATTTCCCACACATTAATAGAAAAGGGGGGGGGAAGCCTCAAAAGAAAAAGAGAACCTGGAAATGAGTGGATGTCCTAACATATGCTATGGAATGTGTTCTGCTTTCTTTATTGAAAGTTATGTTAGGTCATGGAGAAAGTTCAGCCCTGTTAAACTAACTGCTTACAACCAACTGCTTGTACAAACAAATACAAGTCTCAGACCTCTCTGATCAACACTGCTCTTGTTTTCTCATACACAAACAAATTCTTTTTTACTCCAGCATCAAAGTCAGGATTTGGCTTTTTCTGGTGCCTTCCAAAGATATTGTATGGCAGAGCTGGGAAGCAATGGCATAAATATAATTAAGAAACAAATTATATTTATTGATTTAAGATGTTCAGATAACTGTCGTAAAATTAGTCAATTCTTTCAAACCAGCTCCCGAATTTGACTTAAAAAATGGAATTATGGACAGCCATAGCATGCTTTTGGCTAGAAGTAACCAAGTGAGAAGAAAAAGAAGAAAGAATTCGATACAAACTCGGGGAATTTCACAATGTCCAAGGCTGACACATTTGCAGCTTTCATGAAACATATATTTCTGCCATCCAAGGTGCTAATTTGTTTTGACAAATGTTTCTGAGTTGCCAAATGAGAAGAAAACTCCGACGCAAGCACTAGTCAAATAATTTAATTAAAAAGATACTTCAAAAAAGTACCCCATGTTAATTAAAACAAAAGTGGCTAAGGGAAAAGAAGGAGGAGAAAAAGGAGAAGAAAGCTATGCTTGAAGTACTGCAATAGAGTCCCTACATGATAATTAAATGATAAAATCCCTACAAGGGCAAGGAGGAATATGAAAGTAGTATTTATTAAATGCTTACTGCTGAGATTTTACAGCTTGGGAGACTTTGGTATTAATCGCCAATTAGTGATTTTTTTTTTATTATAAAGATGCTGAATGTCAAGATAACACTTCTTCTTGTGTCTGGCAGTGACACTGAATGGTGGGTTGAAGAAATGACTTCAGGAAAACATAGTTGACCATCTGCTTAGGTCTGCTCATTCACTGATGATTAATCCTTTCCCTCAAGGACAATGTCTCCATGTGTTTCCCTTGCTGTCTTTCCGATGTCACAAAGAGAAGTTGATAAGCACATTCCAGTCACAATTAAAAACACTCACACACATACATTTTAACTGACCAGTTGTCACTGATGATACTGTTGGACAGTTTTAGTCATTGTTGCAGAAGTGTATTTAGTTGTGTTGACATGAAGCTAAAGAGGCTGTTTCTTCTCATACAGCCCTCGTATCTTTATCCATACATATATATTTCTTCAATGGCATTTAAGTTCACCTCAGTGCCCATAAGTGGCCCCATTTGTTAAGTGGGAGAATGTGGTTCTCTCAAACAGGCAGCAGGAGGGGTGGGGAGTTAGAAAGGAAGGCTTGGCATCTTAAAGGGAGCAGCATCCTAAAGGGCGCCAACATTTGGCTGTGTCAAAGTATAATCACTAATGCAATTACTGTAAAATGTTGGAAATCTTTGTATTTTCTTTTTTCAGCAGCCTGCTGGCTAATCTGTGTTAGTGTCAGATTGAACTATATCACCACTCACAGGAGACACCAAAGGGAAAGACACTGTGATGTGATGGTTACAGTGGTAGATTTGAGTTGGGAGAACTGGGGTTCAAATTCTAGTTCAGACAGGAAGTTCAGTGGCTGACCTTGGGCCACTTATCTTTCAGCCTAACTCATCTCACAGAGTGTTTCTGACTGTTAACATGGGAAATCCTATTATATGTCACTCTTAGTTCAATGGAAGAAGGATACAAATCTAATGAATTGAACAGAACTCTGCATGATGGTAGGGCCAGCATTGGGAACAATGCTGCAGACGTAAGGAGTAGCAGAGCAAGAAGCCGGAGTAATAGCAGAAGCAGAACAAGGCTCAGAAGCAAATGTGCCTGGAGCTGGTCTTGATGTTACAGTTGCTGCGAACATTAAGAAAATCAAACAGTGGTGAATTTCTTACCTTCCAGGTGTTATTGTTTAGCGTAACTTACTCTGCTGGGCCATTATGGATTCTTCTATCAAGAACACCAGTAGGATAAGGGAATGTACAATGCTGTGTCCCCATTGCATTGAAACAACACAACCAAAGGATGAGAAATCTGTCGGAGATACTCACTCTTGTCATTAGTTAATGTCTAGATGTGTGTAGTGTCTGACTGGTGTTTTCTTGTTCAGAAGGCAAGAGATCTAAAGGTGCACAGTGAAACTGTAGCACTTTTCAGAGTGGTAGCTGCATTCGCCTGTTTCAACAACAACAAAAGGAAAACCAAAAAGTAGATAACAAATTACATTGGGTTATACATTGAACTGAGGAATGGCATCCCCATAATGAATCTCCTCACACCTTACTGTACATGAATATTCACTGGGAGACTGTGTTCCATAATGCCTTTTCCCAGCCAGAAGAGAACTTGATGACATGGTGCCACATGGCGAGCTTTTGCATATCAGACTCTAAAAGGCAGCTTAGGTAGCAAAATCTTTTTCCTGAATTGAATTACATCAAATTATGTCAGGGACAGGTGATGGAAGAGCTTTACTGAACACTCTGTCATGGGAGAAAAGAGCACTGCAGATAGAAAATCAGCAAGTTAGGTAGGAATGCTCATCTTCCTCATTCTTAGGCTTCTATACATGTTGATTTAAAAAAAAATACAGGGGAGCATTTACGCACACAGTGTGAAATTGTACAGTCTTCTGACAGTTTTCCACCTCACCTTCTGTTTGTTTAGCTCAGTCTTTAGTTAGAACAAAGGTATGAAATACAGTATGTCTAAAGTTGAAATGAGTTTGTGGCTAACTGCAATAGTGACGGATTGTCTCCATTTGGATGTGAATGAAATCTGAGATCACTGTTGTAACAGAAGCATTTTCAGGCTGGAATTTATGGAACCACAGGATGCTGGGAATCTTCTGAAGTTATCATCAAGCCTGCGGTATTGGAAAGTGTGATCCAGTGTCAGAGTCTTCTTCCAGTCTCCCCACAGCTACCACAGAATTTTCTGTAATAGCTTTTCAAGACTAGAACTTTCATGACGAGCCCTCCCCCAAGAAAAAAAAAGAAAAAGAAGAAAAGGAGGGTTGAGAAAGATCCAAAGGAGAGGTCTGCAGGCTCCATAGCTCTTTCAGCCTCCAGCCATGCACTCAACACAGAAGGAAATTTTAGAGATGCCTCCATGTGGAAATAGCTCCTTTCCCTCCCACTGCCTACAGTGGGAAGCGTTTTCTGGTCCAATCTTTCAAGGAGGAGGAGAACAGTGAAAAAAAAAAATCAACTCTGGGGATCCTTCTCGCTGCTGGGAAAAGCCTCTGAAATCTAAGCACCATTCATCAGTTTGACATTTCTCAGCTTCAACTGACAACTGCAGAAATACACAGAATCCTACACTGATGTTTCATCTTAAATGGCAAACTGAATTTAGAAGCTACAGAACTAATTTATGAGACAAAATAATCTATTTTGCTGAAGGAAAGTACAAGCGAACACAACTTGTGTCCCACCCACCCCAATTCAATTATGTGTAGAAGGAATAAACACATTATCTAGTGGGAAAAGACACACACACACACACACACACACACACACACACACACACACTTGCTTGGGACCACAAACCCCGCACGAAAATATTTGTATGCAATACATGTTAAAACATTGTTTTAGTGGTTGATGTCCAGCTATTTATTTGGTTAAACTGGGGGCTTCCCAGAGTCTATACAGGATCAGGTAATAAGGATGACTATCTGAGACTTATAATGAAGAAAAATACCATAGATACTGTAAGTGTAGCCTATGTGCAAATCCAGGAGAGACCATAAAATATCTATCAACAGGGTGTCCTACTTTACCAGGAAGACATAATATTGCCATGAAAATTATGCACCCAGAAATAGCATATGAAGCATGTGAGGAAATTTACTTTAAAGTGAAAATATATGCACGAAATGTTGTGCAGAATGTAAACCACAAAATGCACTGAGACATGTGTTTACAATATCCTTACTGATAACATTTTCATCCCTAATGAGCCGAATATATTGCATACTGATAAATGAGAAGAAATCATTATTGACACAGACAATAATGACATTAAGAGTAAGGCTGCAAACAGCCAGAAGTACATAACACTGGCCCATGCAAATTTAACACGTGATATCTTAAAGATACAAAATGTCATGTGACAACAATGAACAATGTCAGGATATCTTTTGAAGAAGATCATAATTGCAAGCAGCAGTAAAGCCAAAAGTTTTTTTTTTTTAATTGGATCAGTAGTGGGAAAGGAAACAAATATCGCTAGTATAATTTAATGGAACTCAGGGGGAAAATAACAAAAGTAATTTTAGTGAATCAATTGAGATTCACAGAGCATGGACAGAGTTCAGTCCTCTGAAGATGCCGGCCACAGAGACTGGTGAAAAGTCAGGAAGAACAACCTTCAGAACACAACCAAAGAGCCCGAAAAACCCACAACAACCATCAAATGAGTTTGTTATAATGGTAACAAAGGGAGTTAAAAAGGGGTGGGAATGAGTCCATTATTTTGTTTCAGTAGTGTTCAGGATTATCTGAGAGAGAAAATGATTGCTGTCAGTAAAATGCTATTCTCCAGAGTGCTCAAGGATGACACAACACTAGGGCATTTTGGTGAAATGAATGACACATACCAGAAGGCAGCCACATAAAGGATTTCTGCTGCAGATGAAGGCAAGTCCCATCTCTCCTGAATGTGGGGCAAGTGGTGATGAATTGTTTAGCAGAAACCAATGCCACAAGTACCCTTTCCTTATTCTTGGCACTCATGTCTTTTAATGAAAGGAAATTGGGATGGGCTAGATTTAATTACATCGTTATTTGCTATAAAAAGGCCCTTATGCCCCCTGACACCCATATTCAGCTGTTCACTGCTATGGCTACCAAAGTGCATTGCTGTGGCTATGAGTGTTCTTCAAAACAAAAAAGTGGGGTGTGAAGGGTCTCTATAGATTGCATGGGCAGCTACCTTAAAAAACAAACAAACTCTAATTTTGTTATGAATGAAAAACATAAATTTGTGGTTCTCAATATCATATAATCCTCAAATGTAAGTAAACGTGAATAAAAACAAACAAACAAACAAAAAAACACCAGCTGCTCAGCTATACCTACTGTATCTCCCTGTACCAGTCCCAAGGAAATTAGGTTCTCGTTTATCCAAATATCAGGGTGTTCAGAAGTCTGAAGTCAACATACAGTTTATTCAAAAGTGTGCAGCTGTGATTTAATTGATCTCTGAATCAGTTAATTATAATTGCCTTTTGGTTTTTTGGCCTTTTAGGTCTTTGATATATTGTATACTGGGTTCTGTTTTGAAAACCTTCTTGGGTCACATTCCATCTCAATAATTTCATACTTGCCACATTGAGCACGATGTGCATTATTTCACATTTTGGTGTAAGGAATTTAATTTGCTATATGTCTGCTCAATTATAAAGTTGACCTAAGTTGTGATGGATATTTCTTGCCACTCTAACAATTTGGTATTATCAGCAAATCTGGCAGGCATGGAATTGTTCTTCATGTGTAGGTCATTTTGTTAAGGAAAAAATGGGAACCTTCTGTGAAATATTTCTAATTCTTCCCCTTTGGATGGCTGCCTAAGAACAAGCATCAGTGTTTTTGCTTTGTTTTTGAAACTAGATTTCAAAAATGCTTTCCCCCAATCCCTGTTTGCTTCATCTTTAGAAACAGCCTGTCACACAGATTTTTATCACAGACTTCTCTGTAATTCTGGAAAAAAATGTCATATCCATTGTAATTATCTACTTGATAACATTTAAGCTTGTTAAAAGAGGTCAATTAGTCCTTATTGCCTTTCCACAACTCACTGGAACAGCCTCAGGTTAGGCTTCCTGTACTTTGAGATACACACAGGGTGCCCAAAATTACTTCTTGAAAGCTTAGCTCTTTTCCAATAAGCTTCGGGAAACAATTGAAAGGTTGTCTGCTCTTCCCTTCTCCCATTAAATATTGATGCAAAGTTTCAGAACTGGAACAGGTCTAAAAGAATGATGGAAGGGAAAAGAAGCAACTCATCCTTAATGCAGTTAAGGTACAACTTTGTTCTAGGATTCATCTGGCTTTTTATGCCTTTTTTTCTTCCTGGAATAAAGCTAGGAACCATTTCTTTGAATATATTTGATCAGTTTAATTATAATGTTTCAGACCTCACAGTGCTTAACAGTAACAAAAAAAGGAAGCAAAGCAACAGCAATCGTAAAATCTGTTAACAGATGGGGAAAAGCCAACCTACCTCAGATCATCCTTATCCTGTGGGTAGATGGTGATGGATTCATGAGATGAAACCTTCGGTAATTGGAGGAGACCTGGAATTTGTCCTAGCTTTACTGGCTGATTTAAGGGAAATTTAAAGAAATATGCATGCATTTGAATATTGACATGGAATTTAAACTTCGCAGTCTTTTTTAACCTACATGCTTAAAAGGGAAACTAGAGAGAAATAATATGCTTTCATTCCTGACATTTCTCATTTATACCAGTTGTTACACAAAGTTCCCAAACAGATTTTTCATCTCTAGGGCTTATGAATCACTGAATGCACCATGAAATTGCAAACAGACACATCACATAGCACTGTGCAATTCTTTCTAGATGGTGAACAGCATAAATGGAGTTGTTTGCATCTTGTTTTGTTATGGCTTTGAAAGTGCCTAAAAGAAGACCATAACATAAAACCTGCATAATTAGCTTCCATTTTGGTAAGTACTTTGCTGCAATGTAAGATGCAGTTGAGGTTATGCCAAATGTAAGGGACTAAGGAGATGACCCGGGCTGTTGACACGATTGCGCCTAAGTGCCCTCTCCCTGCTCGCCGAGCCCAGACAGCCCCTTGGTATACTTCTGAACTGCGGGTGATGAAGCGAGAGGGGAGATGGCTGGAGCGCAGGTGGAGGAAATCCCGCTGGGAGTCCGATCGAACACGACTTAGAGCCCATTATTGGGCCTATTTCATGGCAATATGGCTAGCGAAACGGCAATATTTCTCCAGCCGTATTGCTTCCTCAGAATGTCGTCCAGCCGAGCTGTTTCAGGTGGTCCAGGATCTTCTTCAACCGGGAAATCCGGTGGAGGTCCTGGACTGCTCATCAGCTCGCTGTGATGAGTTTGCCATCCATTTTGAAGAAAAAATCGCTCAGATTCGCAGTGGGTGGGACTCCACAGTTACTGCAGAATCAGAGGATGTGTCCAGTGCACCGTGCTTTGGTCAGGTATTAATGGATGAGTTTCAATTGTTGAGACCTGAGGATGTGGACAGGGTGCTTGGATCTGTCCGTTCTACCACAACTCTGCTTGACCCTTGCCCATGCTGGCTAATTAGAAGATCAGCCAGGGGGGTTCGCACCTGGGTCCAGGAGGCCGTGAACGCCTCTTTGAGAGAGGGAGTGGTCCCTACCACCTTGAAAGAGGTGGTAATTCGACCACTCCTTAAAAAGCCAAACCTGGACCCAAGGCTGATGCCTAACTACCGACCAGTAGCGAACCTCCCTTATTTGGGCAAAGTGTTGGAGTGGGTTGTGGCTGGGCAACTCCAGACACTGCTGGATGAAACGGATTTTCTGGATCAATTTCAATCGTGTTTCAGGCCGGGTTTTGGTATGGAGACTGCCTTGGTCGCCCTGTATGATGACCTTTGCCGGGAGAGAGACGGGGGAGTGTGACCCTGTTGATACTCCTGGATCTCTCAGCGGCTTTCGACACCATCGACTATGGTGTCCTTCTGGATAGGCTGGCTGGGTTGGGAGTTGGGGGCACTGTTTTACGGTGGTTCCGCTCCTTCCTGGCTGACCGTGTCCAGAGGGTGGTGCTGGGGGACAGTTGCTCTGCCCCATGGCATTCATGTCATGGGGTTCCTCAGGGCTCGATACTGTCCCCCATGCTGTTTAACATCTACCTGAAACCACTGGGAGAGATCATCAGGAGGTTTGGGCTGAGGAGTCAGCAATATGCTGACGACACTCAGCTCTACCTCTCGTTTTCCACCAATCCAGGTGAGGCGGTTTCTGTGCTGAACTCGTGTCTGGACCTGATAATGGACTGGATGAGGGTCAATAAATTGAAACTCAATCCAGACAAGACGGAAGTGCTGTTAGTGGGTGCTTCGCCAGACAGGCTGGAGGGCCATCTCCCTGCCCTGAATGGGGTTACACTCCCCCTAAGGGACAGGGTCCGCAGCTTGGGGGTGCTCCTGGACCCCAGTCTAACACTGGAAGCCCAGGTGGACTCGGTGGCCAGGGGCGCCTTCCTCCAGCTGCGGAAACTATACCAGCTACGGCCCTACCTGGACGAGCGGAGTCTCATGACAGTTACACATGCACTGGTAACATCCCGTATAGATTACTGCAATGCACTTGAAGACGGTCCGGCGACTGCAACTGGTCCAGAATCGAGTGGCGCGGCTGGTGGGTGGTGTGGCCGCCAGGGAACATATCTAGCCGATTATGTATAAGTTACATTGGCTACCAGTTGCTGCCCGGGCCCAATTCAAAGTGCTTGTTTTGACATATAAAGCCCTAAACAGCTTGGGCCCTGGATACCTGAAGGACCGCCTCCTTCCATATGAGCCTACCCGGCAGTTAAGATCTAGCCGGGGGCCCTTTTGAAAGAGCCATCCCTCAAGGAGGTAAGAGGGACGGCTTATAGACAAAGGGCCTTTTCGGCAGCTGCCCCCAGACTATGGAATGCCCTCCCTGCTGAGATTCGTCTGGTGCCGACACTGATGACATTTCGGCACCAGGTCAAAACCTTCCTGTTCCAGAAGGCTTTTAACTGAAATAATATTAGCTGTGGGTCCGATGGCAATTTTATATATATTTTAATTGTATTTTAATTGCTACATATCTTTATTGTATTTTATATGCTGTAAGCCGCCCAGAGACCTTTGGGTAGTGTGGGCGGCATATAAAATAAATAAATAAATAAATAAATAAATAAATAAATAAATAAATAAATAAATAATAGGATTGCAACTAGCTTCACACCAGGAGTCATCAAATCAGCCAGTCACTTTGGTTGACTGGTTCTTGAGGATACATTCCATACATCCATTTTTGTCCTGTTTTCATCACACAACTTTGGGCTGAACAATATTTAGTGAGAAAGCCCAGTACATATGCCCTATTTAAGTCTAACTAACTTTTAGCTTTGCATCACACAGACTCATGAAGATCTTCACTACTGATCTTAATGTCCAAGAAATTATAAAACTTAAGTCCAGCCACTGTGTAGTACAGATGAGCACCAACCTTGGACAAATTCACTTGTTCTAGACCAGTGGTTCTTAACCTTTGTTACTCGGATGTTTTTGAACTGCAACTCCCAGAAACCCCAGCCAGCACAGTTGGTGGTGAAGGCTTCTGGGAGTGGCAGTCCAAAACTCCTGAGTAACCCAAGGATAAGAACCAGTGTTCTAACCTATATTGCTGTTCCTATGACAAAAGGCCACTGATACTTTGTGCAGAACACGGCCAAAGAGCCTGAAAAACCCACAACAACCATTAGATCCCAGCCTTGAAAGCCTTCGCGAAGTCTTACATTGTTGTTGATACATGTTGTCAAGATCCATCTGATTAGAGGCGACACTCTGAATGAAAGCATCATATTAGGGGGTGTGCTGAAATGCTATGTTTGGTTTCGCCAAACGTCTCCACTTTGGTCTCATCTGTCCAGAGTTTCAGAATTTTTGTGATTGTCCAGATGCAACTTTGCAAACCTATGCTCTGCTGCCATGTTCTTTTTAGAGAGAGGAGGCTTTCTCCTGGTAACCCTTCCAAACAAACCATACTTGTTCAGCCTTTTTCTAATTGAAATGTTGTGAACTTTAACATTTCACATGCCAACTGAGGCTGTAGTCTGAGATGTAACTCTTAGGGTTTTTGAAATTTCTCTGAGCATTGCACAGTCTGACTTTGGGGTGAATTTGCTTTGACGTCCACTCCTGGGAAGATTGGCAACTGTCTTTAAGGTTTTTAACTTGTGAATAATCTTCCTCACTGTAGAATGATGGACTTTAAATTGCTTGGAAATGGCCTTATAGCCCTTCCCAGATTGATGGGCAGCAACAATTGCTTCTCTACAATCATTGCCGATGTGTTTTCTCCTTGGCATTGTGTTAACACACACCTGAATGCCCCATTTAATGACTGTTAAACAAATCATGACATGGTGTAATACGTCAAATGTTGTTGTTCATCTGAGGTTGTATTTACCTAATTTTCACACCTGCTAAGAACCAGCTGACTTTTATTATGTTCTGATACATAAAAACCATAGAATTCAAAGAGGGTGTTCTCTCTTTTTCACATGATTATAGTAGTTAAGTTAGGGAAAGCATGATCAGGGATATGCAGGGACAGGTTTGAACCCCAGTTATTTCAAACAGCTACCTTGGTAGTTTTCTTCAGATCTCTTAGGATTAGCAAGCTGGTGGTGGCATCCTTGTTGGATGCTTCAGAGTCTGCCTTTCATTGGGCTGATTTGGTGAGCCTCAAAAGTCATTCACCTTCAGAAATCCAAAACAGATAATTTACATAAGGGAATGGACACTAAAGTAGGACAATGTTCCATACACTTGCCCAGTATAAACCATGGTAGACTATTTGGTCAAGGTGGGATGTGCAAAGTATTTTATTTTCGCATTGGGATTGTAACCCCCTCTTACTAAATTTCAGTTCTGGAAGGTCACCTCTCAGGTGCTGAGTAGTGTAGGGATTAAGGGCTGGCAATTTGGAACTCATTCATTTTGCACAGATGCACTTCAACTGTTGCAACATTGGAGTATGACACAGAGGAGATAAGGAAGGTGGCAAGGTGGTCTTCCCACAGATACCTGTCAGTTTTGTGTCCTCTATTTGTTCCCTATTTGTTCACTTGCTGAAGGCTGTTTCTCTATTTGTTTATTTCAGGTTTGGGTTTCCCAACAAGCTAAGTGTGGACCCTACTGTGCAGCCACAGTTTTGCTTTTGGGGCAGCAAAGCATACTACACAAACTGCCTGGGTCCAGAAATTGGATCTTGGAGCATGGGCCTTGAATGAGTGGAGAAGAAAGAGAGGAATGCTTTGGGATGAGTTCTCGACTTTGTATCTCAGGATGCAGAGAAATTATCCCTAGATATTTTGGTGGTCCACCTGGACTGTAATGACTTGACCCAATGGAAGGGTGAGTTATTGATATTGCAGGAAGCAAAGGACTTCAAAGATCTGAAGGTGAGGTGGCCAGGAATTTAGAATTTTTTTGGGGGGGGGGAATTCCGTGTCTAGTCACGCTGGCCACGTGACCACAGAAGATTGTCTTCGGACAAACGCTGGCTCTATGGGTTGGAAACAGAGATGAGCACTGCCCCCTAGAGTCAGACATGACTGGACAAATTGTCAAGGGGAACCTTTACCTTTAACTTACCTTATCCCACAACTTGTTTGAAGAGCAAAGTGTGACCCCTTGCACATTTTTGGATGAACAGGGAAGTTGACTAGGCTGTGTTGGCTGGCTTGAGATCTGTTTTGGGGCATCTGGACACACAAGCATCTGGAATCGTATAGAAGTGAAGGGGTTCATTTGCAGCTTTAGGTCTTGAGACATTCTTACAGGACCTGAAGTGGGACCTTACAACTGAGATTCTCAACTGGGTGTGGGACAAGGAGCTTACTCAAGGCTAGCTCTATCGCCTTGGTAGGTACTGTGGAATAGGTGGTGTTTTGCTGAGTTCCCAAGGAGCACTGGGGAATGCTAGCCCCTCCAATGTCATAGCATTGCAGATCCTGAAATTGCATTGCTGGGATGGGGGATGGATGGGGGGCCTGCCTTCCCAGGCTGCTACCCATCTAAGGTCATGAGGCTTGGGCAGGTGATGGCCGGGGTGTGTGTGTTGTCACTCAGTCTTTGCAGGCTGGAAACAGGCCGTCTAAAAGACAGCATGGAGCTGGAGCTTGGGACTTGCCCATGTCAGGTCCTCTCTGCAGGAGTGGGAGGTTACAGTTTGAATGTTCAATAAAATTGTAGTCCTATTTAAATTTCATCATCTGAGTCTGGGGCAAGGTTCAGCTCTGCAAACATACAGAGCTGTTTGGGCATGGGTTCTTTGCCCCCCCCCCATATATGGATTGAGATTAGTGGTGATGGTAAGATGCTGGTGCATCATCATGCATCCAGGCAGGGCACAGGGACATAGTGTCTTAGATAAGGCAGCCTTGCCATGATCCTGATCTCTTTGTCCATAAGGCACTCAACCCACCTGCTCACACTTGCAAGTCTAATGCAAGACTTATTATTGGTTCCTTTAGGGTCAGATAGGAATTTTTGGCCGGTCCCACCTGATCGGCATATTGAACAAATGGGATGTTTTTGCCTATCTCTCACTGATTGCTTTGGTGAGTTCCCATCCGGGCACCTGGGAATATTAACCCCTCCAATATCATAGCACTTTGGATTCTGTTTTTTTTGGGGGGGGGGTAAGGATGGGGGATGGGTGGCGAACCTGTCCAGCTTGCAACCAACCTAAGGTCATGAGGATTGCGCAGGCAACAGCCTGGGTGTGGGGAGCCACCTAGTCTTTGCTGTCTGGAAATAGGCTGTCTGGATCAGACAGACAGCATGGATCTGGGGCTTGGAATTTGCCCATTTAAGGTCAGGAGCAGAGGTCCAGTGGGACCCCTGGCTCCTACAGTAGGCCCCTTTGCAGGAAGTGGGAGGTTGCAGTTTAAACATTCAGTAAAGCTGTGGCTCTAGTTAAACACCATCACACGCATCCCCTCTCTTTATTCCAGGCTGGGGAGGCAAGGAGGCAGCACAGAATCAATTATTGTTCTAAAGAAGCCCCACAATTGCAGAGTCTGAGCATTTCACAACCGTTTTAGTAGTCAGGCAAAATTCTGGAAACAAGATGCTTACTTCAAGTAGTGCTGTGCTAGTACATCTTAAAACCAGCACACCAGAATTAGGTTGTTAAGAGTCAGAATGGTTATGAATTATAAAGTGACACTGAAGATGTCAGCTATGAATGAAAGTAAAAATTCATCAGCTGGTTAATAAGATATTAATCATAAGACAAAAGAAGAGATAACATATTTGGCTGGAATCATGAGCAGGAGAGATGAAAAGAAATAAATGGATAAGAAAATTAAATCATAGTGAATGATGTTCTAGGCATGTAAGAAACAGAATAAGAAAAAGCTGTGAGACTAGCACGATCGTTTTGATGTTTAAAAAAGAGACAGAATAACCTAAGAGAATTCAGTGTGCTCTGAGAGCATCAAAGGCAGTCAGCAAAGCAGATGGAAAAATGAAATGGTGGCCTTTACAGGAAGGTGCAGTGGGATGTCTTGTTTGGTGCAAAGATGTTGGATTCCGGGGGTGGGTGGGTTGGGTTACTGATGTCTATTTTTAATATGCACCAGGCACACAGGACCTGTTTCTCACATGCAGTGCTGCAAATGCTTAAAGTCTGAAGCAGAAAACACAACATCAATTCCATTTTGAATGAAATGTAGAACAACCATGTTTTAAACCCAGTATTAAAAGGAAAATTTTAATTAACGGATATGAAGCTGGCAACATTTACATAGACTCTCTATATCCAGAAGTACAGAGATTAAAAATGATGGGTGGTGGACAAGCATGAGAAAAGGCCAAAGATAAGCTGAGGGTGCATTCTAAAGGACATGTTAACAGAAAACAAAAGAGCAAAATAAAAATATGTTTTAATAAAAGCCTGTCTTTCTGGATTCCCCTGCCACTTAGGTAAACAGAAAACTGCCTTCTATTGAGTCAGACCATTGGTCTAGTATTGTCAACTCTGATTGACAGCAGGATTTCAGACAGGATAGTTTCTGGATCTTATCTGGAACTGAACCTATGGCCATGCTCTATTACCGAGCTACAGTCCTGGCCCAACAATGGCTGTTGTATACCCTGATGATCTTCCAACAACATACTAACTGATAGAAGTAACTGGGTGCAACTGAGCTTACTAGTAAAGACTAAAGAGGACCTCCTCAGGTTTCCTCGACTGTTCTTTACCTGCTCTGACATACAGTATGTTGACTTTCCTTTGACCTTTTCATTGTTATTCTTAAAAGTTGCTGATATCACTTCCTTCCTTCCTTCCTTCTCACATCTCTCTCCTGTCCCTCAAGGAGAAGATTTCTTGCCTTTATTCTCTAGAGGTAGAAAGGGCAGCCATGGTTCCTCACATTCCCAACACAGTTAACCAGAAGTAGGAGTTCTATCGCATTTCCTATCCCAAGTGTTTCTCTCCAATAAACACAAGCTTTCTTATTTTCTTAGAAAGAGTTGTGGACATGACGTCAAAGGGAAGTGTGCTCTGATAATGATTCCAAGTCTCAAAGGCCTGCATCCACAAGTCAACATTGCTCCAGTATAGCCATGTCTGGGTTCTCTAACACCAATTGGGTCCAAAATTGCTTTGGTTCCAAAATCAGATGAGATTGGCATGCTTAGGATGTTATGGCAGCTTAGTTTGGCCGAAGGTTGGCTCACTAAACAGCCACTAAACAGAAGAATGGCTCAGCACAGGAGGGGCAAAGGCTCAGGACCACAATCAGCAGTGTTCCTTCATTTGAAAGATATTTGATGACCAAGATGTATTATTTTTGGTCAGAGAATATAGGTGTTTTGAGAGAGGGGTCAGGGAGGCCATACATGTGCATATAGAAAATCCCTCACTCAACAGAGGTGGAGG
Source organism: Pogona vitticeps (assembly GCF_051106095.1). NCBI lineage: Eukaryota > Metazoa > Chordata > Lepidosauria > Squamata > Agamidae > Pogona > Pogona vitticeps. Next base: position 271,022,148 of record NC_135783.1, on the reverse strand, counting down.
CCTTAGATAAAATCTGTCTCCTGTTTATATCTTGCTGCCCTTTCATCCATTCCCAGAAAGACCACTGTTAACAACTGTTAACAACCCATGACAGTGGGTGCAGAAGGACTGCAGAAGTGGGATTATCCCTCACCCCCAGTCCTTTGTCCTTTTAACAAGCCTATTTAGACCAGGGGGAAGTGAAACCAAAGTGGAGGATATATCAGGGCTCTCCTACCAACTCTCCTCAGACAGAAGAAGCTACTTGGATGAGTAGTGAAACATTTTTTCTTTGAAGGATGAGGTTTTGAAATCATGCCTGTCCAGAAACAAACTTGTGCTGGTCAACGCACAAGGTTTGAGGCTTTTGTAGCCATCGAAGACTACAATGGCCATGTGGGCTTAGGAGTAAAATGCTTCCAGGTTGTCCATCATGCCAGTTCAGTGAGGTTACTGGGGGAACAAGAGTGGCAAGCCCCACACCGTGCCCTGCAAGGTGATGGGCCGGTATGGGTCTGTCCAGATGCGTCTCATCCCTGTGCCCTGTGGGACTAGAATTATGTCTGCGCCAATTCCCAAGAAACTCCTTATGATGGCTGGGACTGATGATTGTTACACCTCCACCAGGGGCTGCACGGCCACCCTGGGCAACTTCGCTAAGGCCACTTTTGATGCCATCTCTAAGACCTACATTTATCTGACCCCTGATCTCTGGAAGGAAACTGTTTACCAGATCTCCTTACCAGGAGTTTACTGGCCATTTGGCCAAGACCCACGGAACCCGGGTGTCTGTGTAGAGAGCTCAGGCTGCTGCTGTGGTGACTACCTAAAAGAGGCTGTACATTCAATAAAGTGACATGACCAAGTCAAATTTATTATATATATATATATATATATATTGGTGTTCTGACCCCAAATGTAAAACTATAACTGGGCAGGAGAATTTGAGGTCAAATGAGGTCAAGTCCAAGGTCAGGACCTTAAAGTCAGGGGAGTCAGCATATATGAGGCAAGCAGGCAAGGCCTACAAGATCCAACTGTAGTCATTGTTGTAGCAGCTCCTCTAGCCTCATTCTGAGGAGATGCTACCAGAGCCTCACACAAGGTCACAGTTGCTATATATATCAAAGACCTGGTGGTGAAGAGCAGGGATGGGATTTTAGGAACTAAAAGTTTCATAATTCTCCATTCTGGGAGTTTTAACAGATAAACAAACATCTAGACACAGATCATCTGTGAGGAAGTCCTCAATTGGAAGGCTCTGAGGCTTAGCTAGGCCTAGTTCCACCCAAGCTTCCTGTTTCTGCCTGACTGCTAGCTGAAAGCTTTCCTTCTGAACAGGAAGGAAGCTAGGTGGAGCTAGGCCTAGCTAAACCTCAGAGTCTTCCAGTTGAGGCCTTTCTCCCAGGTGAGCCACATTTAGGTGTCTGTAAGAAGTAGAACTCCTAGATGGGAGCTGTAGTCCCCCAAACCCAAAAAACCTATCCTAGTGAAAAGACCACCACACATGGTCAGTGCAGAGCAGCAAGTGTCATTTTTCCTATTGCTCCATTCCACTCTTGGGTATTTAAGCAGTTATCAAATGAGTTTGCAAAGGTACAAGAGCCCACTGGAGAAGAAGGCTGGCAACCTCAGGATACTACAGGTCATGCTGTAGGCCAGTCATAGTCTGCATTAAAAGTAGGGGATACTGCTATCTCCAAATCTGCTGGAGTCAAGACAGACACAGGGAGAGTAAAAAAAAAAGTAGCTGCAATACATTGCCTCTGGATCCAGAACCTCACTGGATGACTCTTCTGTAGCTCTTTTCTCCCACTATTATGGCTCTTCTGCTTCCCACAGTTGAGGGACTCCAACTGTTGAAGAAACGAAGGTGGTTGTCACTGAGACAAGACTTAGTTGCCTTTGGGTTGAAATTCCTTTCTTCCTGTAATCAGAGGAAGGCAGAAAGGGATCCTGAGTGTTCAGTCAGCAGTGGCAATCAATGGAATGGAATGACTGATATTTACCAACAGGAATCTTACCTGCATATAGGGGTTCACGGGCACCAACACCCATCCATTTCTGCACAGTCTCTCATTCTGCATCCTGAGTAGGAAACAATGTCATTTGCAATTGGAACCAATATAGTTTCAGGTATGGGGTCCTCCAATCCCTGCAAAGACAAGTCTAAGCAGTCTATTCTTCTTGCATGTGATTCAAAGCAGAACTGTTGTGCAATGTTCTGCCAGTTTGTGCTGAATGCTTTCCTGCCATGATTTCAAACCCCAGAATATTGCCTGGTGTGTACACAGCATGATGTTGAAGTGCCATTGTTACACGCCTATCATTTATGGGACAGACTCCTTGAAAAAGGGTAATGCTGCTGTTCATGCATGCAGTGACTTCTTGCAAGGCTTGTTTGAGTGTTATGTTCCCTTGTGATTATGTAGGCTGAGATGAAAGACCGTACTTCCAGGATCTGTTAATGTCAAGGGAAATACTTTACTTTGTATTATCGTTCGTACCCATATAAACATTACACCATTGTAGGGATGAGACCAAGACCTGAGGGACCATAAGATCTCACCAAGTGCCCCAGAGCTTCCCATTTGTTGCCCCTGTTTGACATTTGCCCTGTGCTTGGTGATCATGCCCTTGTATATTATCTTGCATGTGCCTCCAATTCACTGATGGAGAGGACCTAGTGCCAAGTCCTAACTTTTGGATAATACAAAATTGGGAAACCCCTTCTTTCCAGTTAAGAACATTGTATATCTTTAAAATAAGTAAAACCTCAGCCAGTGTTATATTAAAAGCATTACGTATATTATCCATCTAAAATCACCTACCCAAACATCTGATCATGACTAACCATTGCTGTAGTACAGAATTTGGCCACTTGTCTTGTAATATGAAGGGTATTGTCAGAGAGTAGCAACTGTACATAACCCTCCTATGATCTCCCAGGAGATTTACAGATAATAGGAAGTAAAAGCTCCATACATAAATCCTGATAGCAAGTACAATAAAGAAGAACATGACTAACTGATTTGACTTTCTATAAGTGCAAATTTCTACACCTGGAGGGGGGACCGAATGTTACAGTTACAAGTAATACAATGAGTGAGAAGAGTCTTAGAATTGTTGTAGAATCACAAGCTGAATATGAGCCAACACTACAGTGAGGCTGCAAAAAAGGCAAATGTTATTTCAGATTGCATTAATAGAAGTATAGTTTCCAAATCCTGTGAGGTACTAGTTCCCCTGTATCTGGCACTAGTTAGGCCTTGTCTTGAGTATTGTTCCCAGTTCTGGACATTGCACTTTAAGAAGTTCAAAGGAGGGTAACAAGGATGACCAGGGAACTGGAAACCAAATCCTATGAGGAAAGACCGAAAGAACTGGGCATGTTTAACCTCAAGAAAAGAAGACTGAGGGGAGATATGATAGCACTTTTCAAACACCTGAAAGGCTGTCATACAGAGGAGGGGCAGGATATGTTCTTGATCATCCCAGAGGGCGGGATATGTAATAATGGGCTCAAGCTACAGAAAGCCAGATTTTGGCTCAATACAGTATCAGGAAAAGCATATTAACTAGACATGAGATATTTATATTCATATCTTGAGGGATACAAATATGAATATTGACACCACGGATGCCAGTGGAAACCAAGCCATTCCCCTGGAATCTACCAGTCCATTTGCCACTCTCTGTATGGCATGCAGGGCTGTCATCAGTCACATAAGTGCCAATAGTGGAATTAGCCTGGCTGGCCCTTTCCTGCCTCTCCACACAGCCGGCCACTCAGCAGCTGAGCAAGGAGACACGTCATCCCATCCTTGCCAGAGTGGTCAGCTGCGTAGAGTGGCAGGGAAGCGCCAGCCAGGCTACTTCCATGAGTGGCGCTATGTGACTGACGATGGCTACACATGTCGCATGTAGAGCAGTAAGTGGACAGGTTCTGGGGGAAGGGTTAGTTTTTTGCTGGCAACTGTGGTGCTGATATTAATATTTGTATCCCTCAGGATACGAACATGAATATCTCATGTCTAATCTTAATTGTTAGAGCAGTATGACACTGGATCCAATTACCTCAGGAAGGGGGCATTTAAGAGAAAATTGGACAACCATCTGTCAGATCTGCTTTGATTTGGATTCCTGCATCGAGGATTCCTGCATTATAGGCCTATTCCAACTCCATGCTAAGTTGAGTGAGGACTGGTTGATCTTACATTAGGCTAGCTGAGGAGTGGCTGAATCCCAATCACCCCCTAGATTAGGGATTTTGGAAATTTTGGGTTTTCTCTTGCTTTGACCTAACTTTGTACCAGCAGGGGGACTGCCTCCCTGAACTGGAGAAGGTTTGGATCCAGCATAACTCAGTTGCTCCTTCATCCCACCCCTTCTTTGTCTTTTTTTCTTTTCTGCTGCCTTCCAGCAGTTGTGTTGGCAGATCTTCTACTGGGAGATCTCTTGGATCAGGCAGCATAAGAGGCCTCTGTCCATTCCAGACCGACAGTAGCTATTATATAACTTTGAGGTAATAAATACGTGTGTGGCGTCATGCCAATTCTGATTTATTTCTTTCCAGGGTTTTCTAGGTAGAGAATACTCAGAAGTGGTTTATCATTCTCTTCTTCTGGGGGCATTCTGGGACTGTGCAGGTTGCCCAAGATCATTTTAGGATGTACAGTACATTGGGGAATTTAACTCCCATTTGTTAGCTCAACAGCCAGATGCGTCACTCACTGAGCTATCCAGCCACATTAAGATTGCACTTTTATCTGGTATCCCAACATGCTCTAGCCAGGGTAGCCATAGTTTGGGATTGCACAATTAAAGCAAAAAAGAAAAAGAGGGGAAAAATCAGACTTTTATTAAGACGTCTATTGGAGAAAGCTGAGCAATGCTGACAATTATCTACTGTCATCACTATGATTTAGTAATAAGACTATTGAGTCAAGTGCTAAAAACAGTGTAATTTTCAAAGCACAAAATTATTTCCAGTTTCTAAACAACTTAATAATAGATTTTAAAGAGCAAGACTTTCATTTTCAAAGAAAATACACAGGCAATGAATTCTTAAAGGGCTTCCTGATTCTACTTTCTACCAACTAAAGAGTCATCTCTTTGCTAAACTGTGTCCTTCTCCAGCTTATGATAAACTGTGTTCTTGTTGGAACAGTAGTAAAGCAAAATGTAGACAGTGATGACCAGAAAATTTGATTTCATAAGATCTGTATTTCAGCAATATCTGCCGCATTTTTGCCACCCACACCTTGGGTGTTCTTGTCCTTGCTATATATATTTCACTTTATATAATCCTGCCTTCTGTGGATATCGGGATCTAATTTCTGATTATTTGACCTGGTGCAGATAACTGACCAATCAAACTGACTGACTGATTGGTAGTATTATAATCTCAGTATCCCGAGAGCTATGCTTAAGCCAAGCCATTTGCACAATAAAAATTAAAGACAGCTCCACCCATTGGATTTACAGACTAAAAAACAGATAAATTGATTTACTGCATTAGAATCTCAATTTCCAGCCAACTATAATCAAGAAAAGCCCCACTGCACACGCACGGACACACACACACACACACACACACACACACACACACACACACACACACACACAGAAAGAGAGAGAGAGAGAGAGAGAGAGAGAGAGAGAAAGGCCCATCCTTTGGGTTCACAAGCTGAAGCAAAAGACATGTGAAGGAATGGGGCTGATGGAAATGGAGGTGGGGAATGGGGAATCTTTTCTTCAGACAAGGTGGGCATTTAGAAGTACTAGGAAGTTTGCTTTTTTGGATTGTAGCTCCCAGAATCCCTTAACTCAAATGCCAGAATCCCCCAGCTACCTTGCTGAATGAGAGATTGTGCAGTTTTCTATTTTGGTTTTCTAAAAATACCGTTAAGCTATTGGTTAAACTGCTGTACTGCAACTAAAACTGTGCTCATGACCTGGGATTCAATCACAGGTAACCAGCTCAAGGTTGACTCAGCCTTCTATCCTTCCAAGGTCAGTAAAAGGAGTATCCAGCTTGCTGGGGGGGGCAATGTGTAGCTTATATAATTAACTTGTAAACTGCCCAGAGAATGATTGAAGTGCTATGGGGCAGTATACAGTATAAGCAGCACATTTTGCTTTATTTAAATATAGTTCCAGCCAGGTTGATGCTCTTTTGCTGACAATCTTGAGGGAATGCCAGTTTGTGGCTCTTGTTCCTTTTGCCAATGGATAGAACCAAAAGTACTCTTTCTGGCAGAGAGGAGAAAGTGAGCTGCCTGCAATGCATGTATCAGGCATAACAAAATGCATGTATCAGGTTCATAACAAAAACCTGCCTATTAGGCAAAAGGCCCATGTTAGGAAAAATACATACAAAATAAGCACATGAATGTCTTTTAAAAAATCACAAATGGATGTAGAAGTAGGACAAAAAAGGCAAAGAATATTTTAGACTCCATTAGCAGAAATATAGTCTCCAAATCCTGTAGGGTACTAGTTATCTCTATTCGGCACTGGTTAGGTCTCATCTTGAGTACAGTGGTGCCTCGCTTAACGTTTGCGTCATTTAACGTTTTTTTCGCTTAACGTTTATTTTTTCAGAGGCAGATTGTGCTTCGTATAACGTTTTTCCCTATGGGCGATTTTCGCATAGCGTTTTTGGGACCATGCTTCGCTTAACGTTTTTGGTTTTAGGTCCCCTGCTTCGCTTAACGTTTTTTTTTTGTTTTCAATTTAAAAAGTGTCTTAGAAGGGTCCAAAACGGTTCTAAATGCTTGGATTCGTTAGAGGACCCCTTAAGTCATGTGCAAACCTGATTTGGCTTTGATCTGACGTTTCGTTAATTTTTTGTGAATTTTTGTTTTTTGGCCCATAGGAACCAATGGACCTGTCAAAATCTGACAGCTCCATGCTTTCCTATGGGGGAGAAAACAATTTACAAAAAATTAACGAAAGTTCAGATCAAAGCCAAATCAGGTTTGCACACAACTTAGGGGGTCCTCTAACGAACCCAAGAATTTAGAACAGTTGCTGAGTCTTCATTAATTTTTTGTGAATTTTTTCTTCCCCCATAGGAAATAATGGAGCTGTCAGATTTTGACAGCTGTCAAAAGTTGGGGGAAAAAATTCACCATTAATTAACGAAATGTCAGATCAAAGCCAAATTAACTTTTGCATCCGTTTTAGAGGGTGCAGAAGCTAATCCAAGCATTTAAAACCATTTTGGACCCTTTTATGACACACTTAAGTTTGCAAAAATTGACTTTGCAAAGCCCTTGAAATGTATTGAGTCAGCTACAATACATTCCAATGGAGGATACATTGTATCGTTTAACGATGTTTCCTATGGGTTTTTTCGCTTAAGGACGGCAATCCGTGCCTATTGGAACAGATTAACCGGTTTCCAATGCATCTCTATGGGAAATGGTGTTTCGCATAAAGTTTTTTTCGCATAAGATTTTTTTTTTGGAACCAATTAAAAACGTTATGCGAGGCACCACTGTACTGTGTGCAGTTCTGGACACCGCATTTCAAGAAGGATGCCAACAAATTAGAACAAGTTCAGAGGACAGCAGTGAGGATGATCAGGGGGCTGGTAACCAAGCCCTATGAGGAAAAACTGAAAGAACTGGGCATGTTTGGCCTTGAAAAAAGAAGACAAAGTGGTGATACGGTAACACTTTTCAAATACTTGAAAGGTAATCATATTTTTCAAGTAACTGAACAGGATTTGTTCTAGATCATCCTAGAGTGCAGGGCACATAATAGTAGGATCAAATTACAGGAAGTCAGATTTAGACTTAGTATCAGGGAAAACAACTGTTACAGTAGTATGACAATGGAACCAATTACTTCAGGAGGTGTTGACTGCTCCAATGCTGGAGGCATTCAAGGAAACATTGGACAACCATCTGTCAGATCTGCCTTGATTCGGATTCTTGCATTGAGCAGGAGGTTGGGCTCTATGGCTTTATAGGAACCCACCAATTTACTTGTTCTATAATTCTATGATTCTATGACTCAATGAAATGCAAGTGAGAAAATTTGAATCAGAAAAGCTGGAATTGGGAAAATTGTTGATCCATAGTCTAAATTGTCAGCTGTAATTCACAGCAGTGTTGGTATAGGTTGATCTATGGCACATGTGCCTGTTTTGCTGCCACTGTCTCCCTCCTACTCCTGTGCACCGTAGAGAACTGCTGAATTCAGGAAGCCACTGCAGCAGCGGCAGCAAAATCTGTGGCTGCTGCCCAGGTTCTGCAAAGAGGTGGCAGTGCAGCCCTAGGAGGCAATATCAGTGGTTCTGGGGACTCAATTTTTGTGCCCAGATTCCGTTGTGGGCTGCCCAGAACCCCAAAATATTTGGAAATATATGTTTTTAAACAAACAAACAAACAAACAAACAGGAAATGCCCAAATGGACACTTTGATTTCTTTGTTGTTATTGAAGGGCCTTGGAGGGACCCTCCAAGGCTCCTAAAGTGAAAACTACCACTTCTGGAGAGTGAAAATGAAAGGCCACTGCGAGGGTTCTGGGCTGCAAAATTCCTCCTGGAGGGCCACATCTCTCTGTTCTAGGGTCTATACAGTGCACCCAATTCAACTCCGGGAAGTTACCCATCCTGTCCTATTGTTATGCTATTCTGCTTACATTTTTTAAAAAGACAAAGCAGGGCGAAATAAGCCTTTGAAGGAACTGAATATATGGTGACCTGTAAGATATTAGTAAACTACTAGTGGTATCCTAGAATGCCGGAATGTGCATTCTGTCAGAAAGGATGCCACTGATGACATCCTCATTCCTTCAGCTTTGAGCCTGAGGACTTACAGCGTGTATGCTAATCATCCCCCACAGTCCAGCACAGAGTTAAGTATACTTCTCAGTGACTGCAACAGCTTTAATAAATAAACCTTCTGAAACCCATGCATTTATCTCTGTGCTGGATTGTGATTACTGTGCAAAAGCATGACATTTGAATGGTCTCAGATGATGAAAAATATAGAAGACACTTTAACTAGCTCAGTTGGGGATCAAAAATGCTAAACTACAGTCTTTGCTGATCTTTGTGTATAATGCTTGCCAGTAGCATGTGTTGCAAAGGAAAGTACAGAGCAGGTGAAACAGAGGCTCACCTGCCAGGCAACATATGTTTTGCTACAATCAAACCCAAGGGCTTTGTACTGAACTGAGACAGATGCTTATCTAACCTTCTGCACCAGTCCAAAAAGAATGAGTCTACACCTATAGAGCTCTAGACTGTGAAAGAAAGTGTTGTTTTCCCCAGTCAGTTATTGACAATCAAGGGTCTCTTGTTATCCTCCACAGTTTTCACACCAGCTACCTGATGCTCTATGAAATAATTTTTTTTTAAGCTGACAATCTAGCATTTCCTCTGCACATGGCGACTTTGCAACTCTTGAGACTCAATGAATTGTAAACTTTTACAACAGATTTATATGCTATAGGATTTAGTACCTGCTTGGTGCTTCAGGTACTGTACATTAAAGAGGACAGTTTTTTGGAGCATTTGATAGAAATTATTCCAGACATGGCCTATTTTGCACGTGTTAATCTGTTCAGGATAGTTATTACTTGGCCTTTGAAACGGACATCTAGTTTCCAATTTATCTTACAGATTCCATCGAAGTATTAATATGCAGCATTTTAACTAGATGCATAGTTGCTTTCATATAATCTGTGTACTGACACCTTACGTTTTGTACTTTTAATCCATGCATTCAAACGACAGTTATAAAATCTTGTACAGCTACACACTGACAACGAGATGCAGTTTAGATATCAATTTGACAACTCAGAAAACTGGGTAATCTGACTCAGATCCATTTGGAAGTTTTCTGGATCAGCTTGGATTGGAATCCAAATCTCAATTGAGAAACCCACATTTTCATGCCACCCTTTCACTATTATTGGAAGTTAAAAGGTGGGGGCATGTGCTAAATCTTTTGTTCTCTTTATCACAATTGGATGAAATGTGCAAGCATACTAGCCCCTCCAAGAAGAAATTATGCCTGACAGATTTCATATATGTGTAAGGGTTTCTACGTATTTATTGTTTATTTATTTAAAATATTTTTAACCCTGTGTTTCTCCTTAAAAAGGATCCAAGGTGGCTTACATCATTAAAAGACAACATTCAAAGCTAAAAACAATGAATATGCAAATATTAAGGAACAAACAAATACCGCTGTGAGAAATGGTAAACACAAGCAATAGTAAAAACACAGTAAAAACAGTAAAACATAACAATCCATCTAAATATCTCATTCAGGCAGGCAACCACAGTGGGAAAGCTTGCCTGAAGAGAAAGGGCTTCACCTGCTTGCTTCCAGATCTGCTCAAAGTAGCCTGATTTGAGCTTTGAGCTGTGGGATTAATCTGAATTTAAAGCATATATCTGTACAAAGAATTTCTATATCTTAAAAATAGATATGTGGATTTCTCTGAACAATTAAGTAATATGTTCAATTGAAAAATGGCATTTTCACCAGGCAGTATCATTTCAAGTAATGGTTTACATTTTTGTGAAATAGAACTTATTTCACATAGGAAACAGCGTTATGTCCTGATGATCAGGGTAAGAAGCTGGACTTCTTGTCCTTGCTGTGCTTATTGTCTATCCACAAGGAGATTTTCTCCTGGCCTTGCTGCCACCTCCACCTCCTCCACTGCTGCCACTGTTATCCTCATGGAGAGTGGGCCCAGCCTCCCTTCTCAGAACCAGCCTGCTGCCCAGATGATAAGCGGGTGCATGCACAGAGACTTCAAGGAGCAAGCTTGACGCCTCTGCATAAGTACCTGTCACCCAGATGAGAGCTTCACATGCAGAGGCAGCAGACCGGCTCCTTGAAACTAGGCTTGACACCTCTGTGTATGCACCCATTTATCAGGGGGTAGGCAGGCGCATGCGCAGAGGCAGTAGTCCTGCTTCGGGAAGGATGGTGGCAGTGGAGGAGTATCAAAGGGGTCATGGACTGCATGAGGAAACTTTTGAAAAAACACAACCTACAAACAGTATTCAAGCCCACCACAAAAATACAACAAATGTTACGGTCAGCAAAGGACAGAAGGGACCCCCCTCACCACTGCAGGAGTATACCATATACCTTGCAGTTGTGGCCAGGTATCTATTGGAACCACAAAATGAAGCATCCACACCAGAATCAAAGAACATGAGAGACACTGCAGACTAAAACAACCAGAAAAATCTGCAGTAGCTGAACATGCCCTAAAACAAACTGGACACGAAATTCTATTTCAAAATACTGAAATACTGGACAACACCAGCAATCATTACATCAGACTGCACAGGGAAGCCACTGAAATCCATAAGCACCAGCAGAACTTCAACAAAAAAGAGGAAAGTTTGAAACTCAACAAAACTTGGCTCCCAGCTCTCAAAAATATAGCGTGCAAAAGGTCAATGAACTCTACCCAGCCACAAGGACCAGGGATCACTACGCACAAAAGACCAGCTAGTGACACCCATCAACCACAGTGACAGATAATCTCTCCTTCTTATCACAACAATACACCCACAACAAGACACACTAATCACCCATCTACAGAAAAAGACAAAATCCCATCTCACAGCCATAAATACACTCCCAAGCCAACTACACCAGAGCATAGAGTGCTGTCCTCTGAAGATGTCTGCCACAGAGACTGGTGAAATGTTAGGAAGAACAACCTTCAGAACATGGCCAAAGAGCCCGAAAAACCCACAACAGCCATTAGATCCCGGCTGTGAAAGCTTTCACGAATACAGTGGAGGAGCCATCAACATCGGCAGGACCAGTGAGGGAGGCGATGGATGCAATGGGAAGGGGTGAGTGGACCTCTCCTTTTACCAAACAGAAGAAGGTGCTGAGGGGGGGAAAGTTCAGTGCTTCATTTAGCTTCAGCAAAATAGGATCCCTAAACTGGCTCATGACATGAACCAGCTGGTTTCACCTGTTCTTCTGGTTCATTGTTTGATTTATGCCCACCTCTATTCTTCAGTATGGTGGGCTTTTCTTTTTAAGGATGAAAGATTAAAATGTATGATATCCTCACCAGACTAAAGTGCAGGAAAAACTCTGAAATTTTATAGTATCTCATATTTGTAAATTTAGATGCTTACTGGGAGGTTATTTAATAATAAGGCTGCAATCCTATACCTGCTTACTTGGAAGGATGTCCAACTGAATGGTGTGTACACAGAATATGTATGTATATGATGGAGATGAGACTTATGGTACTTGCTTTGGATCCTGTTTCAGAGCTTAGAAAAGTTGCTTTTAAAAATGACTTTTTCATTCTCTCCCTGACCCCTGGGCATTCAGTAAATAGTGTACAGTGGTGCCTCGCAATCAGCTGTGCTTCGGCTCTCGCTCTCTCTCCACCCTTTGCAGCTTTCTCGGCCAGGGTGGCGGCGGCGGTGCCTCAGTCTCCCTACCGAGGCTGGAGCTGCGAGAGGTGGAGAGAGAGCGAGAGCCGAAGCACAGCTGATTGGTGGGGCCTTTGGGATGATTGCAGGGAAATGCTCCCCCACGATCATCCCAAAGGCCCCATTTTCGCACAGCTGATTGCGGTTCCAAAATGGCCACCCGCTGTGTTGCCTCGCTTTAGAGGCACCGAAAATGGCCACCCCTATGGAGGATTTTCGCATAAGGTGAGTTTTTAAGCCCATAGGAACGCATTAAACACGTTTTAATGCGTTTCTATGCGCTTTTAAAAATCGCTTAGCGTCGTTTTTCCTGCACGGATTAATGTCGCTAAGCGAGGCACCACTGTATCTGATTGCAGCCTAGTATGTCAAACAGTTTGTCCTTAGGCCGTGTACCTATGCAGGCTTCCTGATGGTGCAGAAATAGCCTACATGCATACTGCTGCATGTGCAGAGGCTCCATTCAGATCTTTCATGGAATGTCTGGTCTCACACTATCCCTCCATGCCTTCCCTTTACCATCATGTTTCATAAGCAGGACCACCTTCTTTTCCTTTGCCATTCTCTCTTTTTCTCCCTCACTCTCAAATAGAAGGTATACCAAAAACTATAGCCAAAAATAGCCCAAGAAGCACTGTGATTTATTGTTAAATCTATCATTGCAATCTTGAAAAGTAAACAACTGGGCTAAGAGAGACAACAAAAGCTAGGGCATTATCCTTTAAAGAAATCAATAACTTGCTCTCTCCAAATATTAGCTTTTGACCATCGTACCCTCCTGGCACCATTTTAAGTACTCTGTGCTCTACTCATTCACTTGCTCACTCAAGTCATTTTTGAGTCGATTAAATTTCTATTACTGCTATGGTGGAGCAGTATGGTGTCATTTTTCAAAGGAAGTGTGTGATGGAACGAAGCTGAAGTAATGTGCATGGCCAGCAACAAAAGGGAAAAAACCATGGGGACAGTTGGGCAAATGTCTACTTAAATTCCTGCTTTACTGAGCCATGTATGGCCATCCAGTAAGTAAACAAAGCCCTTTTTGCACTGTCTATCCAAAAACTGTCAATTCTAGTCACTCATATTGAAAATATTTCATCGCTCAGACTGGAACTGCTGTTTGTCTTTTATAAGGCTGAAGATTCTGGATTGGTGGAAAATCAAGAGGCTATTCTTGTTGTAATGCACATCAGAAGTCACATTCATCTCTGCCCCAGTGGGAGGTGGGTGGGGGTGAAAAAGCAAAACAAAATCTTTTTTGCTTCACTGCTAGCATTTATTTATTTATTTGTTTATTTATTTATTTATTTATTTATTTATTTATTTATTTATTTATTTATTCATTTATTCATTTATTCATTTATTCATTTATTCATTCATTTATTTATTTATTTATTTATTTATTTATTTATTTATTTATTTATTTATTCATTCATTTATTCATTCATTCATTCATTCATTCATTCATTCATTCATTCATTCAACTTATACGCCACCCACACTACCCAAAAGTCTCTGGCTGGCTTACAACAATTATATCTGTTGTCAACTCAGTAATAGGAGGCAAATTGGAGTAAATGTGGAGCTACTAGGATTTCTAGTATTACAGACAAGGTTTATTTCCAGTAGATATTTGTGCTCCATGATCTCATTTGAAGTTAAGGATGTGCTTCAGATTTTGAATGCATTCAGAAAATGGAGTGAAGTAAAGATATTTCTTTTTGAACTGATCTGAAGAGAACCAAGGAAGCCCAAAGTGTGGATCAAACTGAATTGGAGCTGAAATGGGAGAAAAAAACACATGGAGTCAGGAAGACTTAATTGGAAAGCAAAAGTAATACTTTAATAGAGCCAGGAAGTCTGAAGCAAAGGAGAATGACAACACAAACAGCAGTGAAAAGCTCAAGCTCTCCTGGAAACCCCAGTCATGCAGCCCTAGGTGGGGGCTCACATTAACCATATAAAGCCTCTTGTCCTATGATGGGCAAGCATTTTACGTCTTGGCACAGGAAGGGAATGATGCAGTTTGTTAGATAATGCTATTTACATTGCTTCCATTTTTAGTAGGGTGGGTGGGTATTTTTTTTTCTTTTAAGCTGCTGTGGATCTCATTTTGCATCACATTTTAGAATCCAATCAAATGAGTGCTTTTGTGTGTGAACTGTGCCATAGCTCTGTGGAGTTTGTCAGGCAGCACCTGTGTGGGTTAGGTCCCATTAGCATTAGGAATAGGGCCTAAGCTCCCCTTCACCAATAATTTTGTATTTTACTTTTTAAAATGCCTGCCACTGGCTTCTATTTTTGCTGTGCATCCTTGTATTTCATAGGGAGGGGCTGGAAAACATGAAACACAGAGAAGCAATCAGATACCCTAGCCACTGGGGCAGCAAAAGTACTAATCACGAGTATACCCTACCTCTAAACAAAAGTTTTTGTTGAATAAATTTGAATAGATTAACTGGCTTCTTGATGGGGAGGGGAAGCAACGAGGGAATAAAGGAAGGGAGGATTACTGGTGGGAGCTTTGGCTGTATACTGAAGATCAAGCAGTAGTTGATGGTATTGAGTTTACACCTCCTCCTCCATTCCAGATCAGAGCCCTTTATTTTTCCCATTTTCATGTTTTTCAGTATTCAAACCAATATAGATATGTACAAATACTTTGAAATAGTTGATAAAAATCTGATTTGTAAGATAAAAAACAGAGATGGAACTGAAAAAATGGTGTTCGCACACCCCTATTTGTAGTGGTTTGTGTGGCAGGTTTAGGGGATGAGCCATCTATACATCCCATACATTATAATCTGTATTTAAATATGTATATTCTTTCCCCCTTGTTTAACCTTGCCTCCCTTTCTTCTGTTGTGTTGACTAAAGACTTATAAGACCTTTGACAGAGATTGGAAAAGGTAGAGGAAACAAAGTAAATCTAGAGGAAAGGGAAATAGTGGCGCCTCGACTTATGCATGCCACACCTACGAACATTTCGACTTACGAACAGCTCCATTCGCAAAATTTTGCTTCAACTTGTGAGCAGAGCTTCGACCTAAGAACAGAAAAAGGCAGGGGGAAAATGTGGGAAATTCAAACCATTGGTGCTGAAGAGGCTGCTTCTTTGTAGCTCTTTCGCCCCAACGGTTAGAGAAGGGGATCAGGGAACTTTTTTACTCCTGTGGCGCAGGAGGAGGAAGGAGAGGCGGGAGTGGCTCCGGACTGCTGTGGGGCGCAGGAAGCCAGCACACTTCCTGCCCATCCCTGGCACGGGTCTACTCATTAGTAAAGGCAGCCAAAGGCACTGGGCTGGGCTGAGGCGCGCAGATTGGAGGGGCTCCTCCGTGGATGGGGCCTGCAGCAGCAGCGCAAGAGAAGGCTCCCCACAGAGGAGTGAGTGCCATTGGAGGAGGCTTTGGTCTGCCTGGTAAGGTGCTGCTTTTTCCTTTTTAGAAACTTCTGGGTGGGTTTTGCAGGGTGGGTTTCAGCTGAGGGGGGTTATGTTTCTATGCTGTGTTGGTTTTTGTAGTCCCAGCGTGGGGATTGCTCCATTTTTTTTTTTTTTTGCAGCCTTCGGGGCTTGCTCTGTTTATTTTTGGTGGTTGTTGTTTTTAAAGCCCCAGCACCTTCCAATGGGGCTTTTGTGTGCTTTTTGGGGGGTATTTTTTAGAAATGCTGGAACGGATTAATTCCCTATGGATTTCAATGGGAAATGGTGCTTTGACTTACGAGCATTTCGATTTAAAAACACCATTCCCATACGGATTAAGTTCCTAAATCGAGGCACCACTTAGTAATAGTAAGTGAATCATCTGGTTGAAGATTAGGAGTTGTAAACAGGTGGGATTTCACTCTCTTTAAAAGAATCAGTTTTATATTCAGAAGTTTTTTTTGGGACAAAAAGCCCTGTTAGATACACAGGCAGCATAAGTATTTTTCTGCCGCTTCAATTGGTTTGCCAGCAATGACTCTTTCTGATGAAGTTTGGCCTCAACATGGTCAGGGCCTGCTTATTTCCCCCTTCTTACTGTAGGTGAGGATGTACTTTAGAATGGTTCAAAATGCATTTACAAATGGTGCGAAGTATGGTGGCGAGTGTGCTAAGTATTTTGAACACATGCCATCTCTTCTACTTATTCTTGGTTTCTGGGCTCATCGCAAAGTAGTTTTCTTCTGATTTATTACTTGATATGCTTCTTCAAGTCCCCCACTCCATGAAAGGGTTTTTTTTCGTGTCTTAAGGAATTCTTTGTCCCTAAGATTCATAGGGCCAACTTGCTATTAATTTAGGATACTAATAAAAGTTTGTTTTAAAATAAAGTGTCTCATTATTTTTTTTAACAATTGCTTTCTTTTTTATTACTGTATGTACTAAAATGTGCACTTACTATGTTAAAGATGGGGCTTCTAAGCACTTTTGACCATTAAATAAGAAAACCATTAAATAAGAAAACCATTAAATAAGAAAACACTAGCCTTCTTCAGTCATTACCATATTGAGTAACATAGAGGGGAGGGATCCAGCCCCATCTGCTCTGTTTTTGGTTGAGTCACACTCCTTTGTGAGAAGACCAATGAGTCTGAAGAGAAGAACCTCTGCTATCCATGGAAGCTTTCCACGTGAGTCAGGCCCTTAGAAAATCAGGATGTGACTCATGTGACGAGTTCCCATGTTCAGGCTTGTAATGGAAGAAGAGAGAAAGGATAAAAATTAAAGATGTCATTTTATTCATGTCAGGGAATTTAATCTGTCTCTTTGACATTCCTTTTTGACTCTAGTCATATAACTAGCAGGTACAGTATTCCGCAGATGTATCAAAAGACAGTAAGAATCATCCATGTCACTTGGTATTAATTTCTTGCAACAATAGACACTGCTATTGAATCAAAGCTATTTTTCTTAATCCCAACACTAAACTAGCCAATATAAAAGAAAAGTCAGATCTAGAATGGTTGTTGTAGGTTTTTTGGCCTGTCTGGCCATGTTCTGGAGGTTTTTCTTCCTAACATTTTGCCAATCTCTGTGGCCGGCATCTTCAGAGAACAGGAGTTAGAACTCCGTCTGGTCTGGAAATGTGGCATGATTTGGATTGGACGTACAGGAATTCTACTTCCTCTGTTTCAGAGGAGGCAAATCTCTAATCATGTAAAGGGTTGCACTCCTTGGGATCAATCTCTTGAGAACTATAGTGTGTGAGACTGAAATCAGTGGAGGACAAAGCCAGAACCAAAATTGGAAGGCCAATCTATTTCTTTCTCTCTCTCTCTCTCTCTCTTTAAGAAGTGGCTGTGTTAGTCTGCTAAGCATATTAGACAAAAAAAAAGAGAATGAAGGCAAAAAAGCAAGAAAAAAAACAGTGGCACAAGGACTATTATAATTTAATGTGAACTTTCACAGATCAAGTCCACTTTTTGTTGTTTAGTCGCTTAGTTGTGTCTGACTCTACATCACCCCATGGAGCAGAGCACGCCAGGCCTTTCTGTCTTCCACTGCCTATCGGAGTTTGGTCAGATTCATGTTGGTAGCTTTGATGACACTGTCCAACCATCTCATCCTCTGTCATTTCCTTTTCCTCTTGCCTTCACACTTTCCCAACATCAGGGTCTTTTCCAGGGAGTGTTCTCTTCTCATGAGATGGTCAAAGTATTGGTGCCTCAGCTTCAGGATCTGTCCTTCCAGTGAGCACTCAGGGTTGATTTCCTTCAGAATGGATAGGGTTGTTCTCCTCGCAGTCCAGGGGACTCTCAAGAGCCTCCTCCAGCACCACAATTCAAAAGCATCAATTCTTTGGCGATCAGCTTCCTTTATGGTCCAGCTCTCACTTCCGTACATCACTACAGGAAAAACCATAGCTTTGACTATGCGGAACTTTGTCGGCAAGGTGATGTCTCTGCTTTTTAAGATGCTGTCTAGGTTTGTCATCACTTTCCTCCCAAGAAGCAGGTGTCTTTTAATTTCGTGACTGCTGTCACCATCCGCAGTGATCATGGAGCCCAGGAAAGTAAAATCTGTCACTGCCTCCATATCTTCCCCTTTGATTTGCCAAGAGGTGATGGGACCAGTGGCCATGATCTTAGTTTTTTTGATGTTGAGCTTCAGACCATTTTTGTGCTCTCCTCTTTCACCCTCATTAAGAGGCTCTTTAATTCCTCCTCACTTTCTGCCATCAGAGTGGTATCATCTGCATATCTGAGGTTGTTGATATTTCTTTTGACAATCTTGATTCCAGCTCGGGATTCCTCCAGTCCTGCCTTCCACATGATGTATTCTGCATATAAGTTAAGTAAGCCTGGGGACAATATACAGCCTTGTCATACTCATTTCCCAATTTTGAACCAATCAGTGTTTCCATATCCAGTCCTAACTGTTGCTTCCCGTCCCATGTATAGTCCACTTATTCTGATGTAAGAGTGAAACTTTATGACTGCCAGATTTATACATAGCTCCATGACCAGTTGGGGATACAAATAACAGATAAATGGCAGTAGTTTGTTACTAAAGGAACAGGACTATTGGGTAATGAATAATTTCAGTTATCAATCTACAAAGTAACAATAGAAAGGTGATGCAAGTGGCAAACTGTGGAACAATGTAGCCTTTCACACTTGGTAATGACTTAAGGGTCATTCTTACGGGTTGTTCTGAACGTGATGGGTGTGCCTCAACACTTGACTGTCTTGAGGTGTAACTTTTATTGTGAACAAGAAACTTCTGTTAGGATAGAATCTGGAGAGACCAAATGGTTTCCTAAAAGCAAAGGTGTCAGAGAAGGGTACATTTTATCCCCTTATCTGTTCTATCCGTACACATACAGAAAGCTGGACTGGATTCAGATGGAGGAGTGAAATGTGCAGATGACTCACCATCGTATTAACAGAAACCAGAAATGACTTGAAACAACTGTTTTGGAAAGTGAAAGAAGAAAGTGCCAAAGCAGGACTGCAATTGAATGCTAAGAAGGCAACAATCATGACTATAGAAGAACTACATAACATTAACAGTAAAGAAACTGAAATAGTTGGAGATTTTGTATATCTTGCTTCAATTGAAATAGAGACTGTGGCCAAGAAATCAGAAGAAGTCAGGGACTAGGAAGGGCAGCAATGCAGGAACTAGAAAATATCATCAAGTATAAGAATGTGTCACTGGAGAGCAAGACCAAGACCATCCACTCTCTTTCTTATTTTTCATCTGGTAGTCAGCTGGGGAAGATACAAATCATTCTTGCAGAGAACTCAGGGAGCAGTTCAAATTAGGCTGAGGGCCACATGCCACTCTGCAGCTGCAGGTTGTCTATCCCTTCAAAAGGGCATTTGTTTATACTGTATATGCCTTGTTCTTATTTTTGTCTTGCTGATGGTTCTTTCAGCAGAACGAACAAAGGAGGAAACAGGAAGTACCCCAATCATGCACAGGGAAATGCCCTTTCCCATACGTACTCCTTCTGTAGTCTTGATATTTGGTAAGACAGACTTGTTCTGGTTCCCAAGTTACCAGAAGAAGATCATTAAATGGAAAGAGGTATTGGTGCTTTCTGTGTCATAGCTCCTCTGCTATAATGATATAAGGTTGGATGATACAGTTTTAATTCTTGGAATTGCTTTCCCTGCTAGATTTTTGAAATCATTCATTGACAGTTTCTTGACAGAAATTGTCAATGAATGATTTCAAAAATCTAGCGCCAATACTGCTGAAACTTGACAGTTTCAGCAGATTATCAAGGTGTGTCGAATAAAGAAATGGGCAAGCTTAAATTGACAAAACAATCATGTCCAGTTTTGAGAAGAAAGTAGCTTCTATTGACTAAAAGAAATTGATATCAAGTAAGTTAAACAAGATGGTGCAAGCAAGTAAAATAAGCAGTAACACACAAACCTCAATTTGTTATATAACTCTCAGATGGGACTAGGCATTCTTACAGTATTGCACAGGGAAGATGAACTGATAGTTATACCAAGTGAAAAAAGAGGCCACAGGAAAGGTGAAGGCATCCTGGATGTTTGACATACTCTGTTGCTTAGATCAGATGCCACAATGCCAAAATATGGGGGTACATATCCTAATATGTTTTAATTTCAGTCTGCATGGGATAGGGGGATATCTGCCTGCGTATCAGGTCTGGGAAAGCCCATTTTCTGTAGGACAGCAGGGTGAGTACATGGCGGAGTTCTGTAGCAGACATAGAGCAGGTATCTTCCAGGCTTACACAGTCTCCAGAACTACAGGAGCACAGAGACATAATGTTAGTTTTGCAGAGCAACCTCAAAACTGATGGGAATGTGCCCTTAGACTCTGATGACTAGGCCTAGCATTGTAGTGAAGTATTGTGGTTTATCTATGCTTGACATTTTACATTTGGATAGTAAGCTGCTTTAAGAATACAGCATAGGAAAGAAAAGCAGACTAGCTGCTCAAAATGCTGTTATAGACTTTAAGTTCCATATACCGAGGATTAGTCGAGAGGCTGCCATAAACTCCTTATCCGCAATGGACTTGCTACATGATGTCATTGATACCTGAACAGTGGTTTGTAGGGAGTTGTAGACCAAAGAGTCTTGAGGCAACTATGGTAAATATTATTGGAATAGAGGATTTCCTTCTGTGTTTTATATTCTATGTCAGGATGAGTCCCACAAAAGAAAAAAATCTACTATTAAATCATCATGGGAACACATGGGGGGTGGCGGCATATGCCTGGTATATGCTAGCACTGTTGTTATTGTGATGTGCTGTCATGTTGGAACCAATTTATAGCTACCCAGATAGGGTTTTCAAGGCAAGTGAGATATTTAAGGAGTGTCCTTATCAATTCCACTCCCCTGGTAAATTTCCATGGCTGAGCTTAGGTTCAAAGCCAAGTTTCATAACTCTATCTGGCATTTATCAACAGCAAATCTATATAGGTTAGCCTAAATTAGGCAATTTTCCCTCTGTGCTCCCTGCCAGACAACAGGAATGGTAGAATCCCTGACACTTTGCTGTTGAATTACACAATGGTTTTCCATTAGTAAGCCTGGAAAAGAATGAGTTCTCTCATTTGGGCAGCAGACAAATTCCATCTTGGACAATGCTGACCTCTGTGTGAGGCTCTGTTGTTGGTAGAAAAGGGAGGTCAAGGCCTCTGACCACTCCAGTCTAGAGAAATCTGAAAGAGCATCACTTGAGCCCTTCGTTCAACATCACACTTCACGTTAGTGGCTCTTCAAGAAATGAGTTGATGAAACTGACTGTAGGATTTCACCCTTCCTGTGAAATCCTCTTCCCTTTTGTGACACCAACTGGTCTTGAAATGCTGCGAAACTGCTGACAGAAGAGATACCAGAAAACAATTTTTAAAGTTGCCAAGGGTTTGTGCATCTGTGTGTCCAGAGGTGTTATTTTTAGCTTTCCAAACAGCTAGAGGTCATGTAGCACTTGATGGAAAAAATTACAGAAGACACAGTAGATTTAGTGGTGTTTGAGGAAGTCTCCAGAATGAAAGGTAACATATTTTGGAGTGGGGCTGGAGGGGACAGAGCCTGATGGATGGGATGTCAGCCCAGTGGTCATCACAAGAGTAGTGGGAGCAATCTGCACAACCGAGAGAGATGAATGGGATGAGAAAGTTCATTGAAGCACAATACGGCCACAGCAACCTCAGACTGTTCGCAGTGGTAGTGTACAGCCTCGTTGATCCCACTGAGCTTTACATTAAAATGAAGTGACAAAATCATCAGGAGGGAAATGAGAATGGCCAGCTGAACCCGGAGGAAGAATTGTATAAGAAGGGAGTCAAGCCTACTAAAGTCCTGCCTGGGGTTAGTGCTACTGGACTGCAGATTACAAACAAATACACAGGAAAGGGTCAGAGGGGCTGAAGAGAAAGCTGAAGCTGAAATAAATATTTATGGTGGTGCTCCCCAAGAATCATAGTATAAATCACATAATGAATGTACAATTAAGTACTAGTAGCAATAGCAAAGCATTATTTGATGCATTTGTCATCAGCATTCACCAACATTCCTGTCATAATCAAGACTTGCTATGAGAAGACATAACTCACTGGAAGAGGCAATTATGCTAGGAAAGGACCATAGTGCATGGAAAATTGGGAGGCAATAGGAAAAGAGAAAGACCAAACACAAGATGGATTGATTGACCTTCAAGAGGTCATTAATTCCAAGTGCTGCAATAAGTTGGAAGTCACTTGACAGCACATAAGAACAGCAAAGAAAAAATAATTTGGTTTCTTTTAATATACTTGGCTAGCATCACCATGAAAGTATTTTCAAAGTGCCAACGTTTTTATTATATTTTGCATAACACAAAAATTGAACGCACTTGGCATGGTTTTGATCATGGTGATTCTACTGGGTTCTCAAATATTATGGTTTATGGACAAAAATCTGGATTCGTGCCTGCTTCTGCCCTTCATTCTGCCAGTCATAGCTGAATCACTGGTACAGGAGGCTGCAGATACAGTAGGAGGGCATGCTGAATAAAATACATACCACAGCTGTACCTGGTCTTGTCAGAGAGCCAACAAGCTTTATACCAGTCTGTTCTTCACTGTTTCCTGGTCATCGTCCATCTGTTTCAACTTCACAAAATGCTGAAGAATACAAATATCTCCACCTATTATAGGCACCCTACTTCAATTAAATTCTAATTGTGGAGCTGTGCTTCACAGAATAACACTGGTAATGTATCTCCTTCAAATTTGTCAATAAAATAGATGCCAGCCTATGGATTCTTCCCTCACATTTGGAACATTTTCCAAACAAAAGCTTGCACATATGGTCTACCTGTATGGCACACCTCCACCCACAATGCAGGGGGAACAGAGAGTACTAGGTTATGAAGACAGATTAGTCAAGTAACCACATATAGTATGAGATGCCCAAGTGGGAATACTTAAAAGTAAAGTAGAAAATACATGTATTATTCTGCCAGTCATTGCTTTAGTTTTCAATTTGCTTTAGCAAGAATACTTACATGAAAAAAAAACAACCATTAAAAAACGCTAACCTTGTACATTAAGAAAGGCTTACCTTTTTTTCCCTAGAGGAGATGCAACGCTAAGTGTTACAGGGTATATTTTATAAGATTAAAAAAATTAGGAGAATTTAGCAGGCTGCCCATATCTGATTTAATAGGAACAGACTAAAGTTGGAAAAGTAGGTGAGGGATGTTGCCCCAGGATATTTGCTGAGGCAACATACAGTTCCTAGGATTAAACTAACTGTCCTGTGGATGTCATCACTACTCTTTTCATACGTTCTTGGTTAAAAGAACATTAATGTGGAATCTAGCTGTAATCCAAAGGAACATCCTTTTTATAGGCTACTATTGGTAGTTCAGAGTATCAGTATTTGGACTTTAATACAAGATGGCATTATCCAAACCGCAACCCACAGAATACTGGATGTTACTGAAATCCCACTGAGATCAGCATAGCCTAGTTCTTGTTTCAAAATTAGGAATGGTTAGTTTGCTTATTTATTTCCATTTAAATGCCACATCTCTACAAAAAAAAAAAAAAAAAAAAAACGGTTAAGGCAGTAGGGAACAAACACTATCCTAAAACATTAAAACCAACCAAAATGATGAAAAGGAATAAAACCCAAACAAGGCAATCTTATTGCTAAATCAGAGTACTTCAAAATTTCCATAGCCTTGAGTTCTTTTGATAGGGGGACAGGGATAGAGGACTAATCCATTTCTTTCCCCCCAAAATATTTCACCCCAAACTATATTTCCCTCCCATACAGCTGAGCTAAATGCTAGGGGGTCAGGCAAGAGAGTAGGAGAGTTTGAGATACTGATTTCCCCTGTTCTCCTCATGTCAGACCCCCCAATGACTTTACCTGTTCTGATGCCTGAGGATAAAAAAACACACAGAGAGGATGTGAGTCTGGATCTCCTCCGCCAAACTTGGAGCTTTGTCTTCAGCCACCAAGGGGCAGATCTGATCTATCCATCCCCCACTTCTCTGGGATGACAAGACTGCACTGTAAAATATTTTAAAAGGACAAATTTTGAATCTTTCCTAAGAGCCAAACTTCATATTTCAGATAGAGCATTATTCAAAGGGAACTTACAGACCCTTGCCATCTCCATAATTTTTTTCTACCATGTACCTCTGTCATCAAGAAGGCTTGTCCTTAACAACCAGACAAGTTTATAATGAGACTGAAAGTCCCTCAGATAGCCAAACACTAAGCTGGTTAGAGCTTTAAATCACTGGTTCTTAACCTTGGGTTACTCAGGAGTTTTGGACTGCAACTCCCAAAAGCCTTCACCACCAACTGTGCTGGCTGGGATTTCTGGGAGTTGCAGTTCAAAAACATCCGAGTAACAAAGGTTAAGAACCACTGCTTTAAATCTTTAAGTGAGCCTGAAAAAATGTTGCAGAGTTTTAAATATCTGATTTAATGTATCTAGCTAATGAGAAGTTCATGGATTTATAGAGCAGAGTACCTTCAAGTTCCCAGGAGTAGACCACCCTTTTCACATGAACGGGCACTTACTGTCTCAATGCTAACATAAAGTGTGCTGCTGCATTATGGAAAAAGTCAGAGACTTCCGTTTCATTGACTACACCAAAGCCTTTGACTGAGTGGACCACAGCAGACTATGGCAAGTTCTTAAAGAAATGGGACTGCCTGACCACCTTGTCTATCTCCTGAGAAACCTATACGTGAGACAGGAAGCAACAGTTAGAACTGGATATGGAACAATTGATTGGTTCAAAATTGGGAAAGGAGTACGACAAGGCTGTATATTGTCCCCCAGCTTATTTAACTTATATGCAGAATACACCATGCGAAAGGCTGGACTCGATGAATCCCAAGCCAAAATTAAAATTGCTGGAAGAAATATCAACAACCTCAGATATGCAGATGATACCACTCTGATGGCAGAAAGTGAGGAGGAATTAGAGAACCTCTTAATGAGGGCGAAAGAGGAGAGTGCAAAAAATGGTCTGAAGGTCAACATAAAAAAAACTAAGATCATGGCCACTGGTCCCATCACCTCCTGGCAAATAGAAGGGGAAGATATGGAGGCAGTGACAGATTTGACTTTCTTGTGCTCCATGATCACTGCGCATGATGACAGCAGCCACGAAATTAAAAGACACCTGCTTCTTGGGAGGAAAGCGATGTCAAACCTAGACAGCATCTTAAAAAGCAGAGACATCATCTTGCTGACAAAGGTTCGCATCGTCAAAGCTGTGTTTTTCCAGTAGTGATGTATGGAAGTGAGAGCTGGACCATAAAGAAAGCAGACCGCCGAAGAATTGATGATTTTGAATTGTGGTGCTGGAGAAGACTCTTGAGAGTCCCTTGGACTGCAAGGAGAACAACCCTATCGATTCTGAAGGAAATCAACCCTGAGGGCTCACTGGAAGGACAGATCCTGAGGCTGAGGCACCCTCAGTAAGTCACTCTGAGACATTAATAGTAGAAACAATAAAGAATGTTTCATTTACTTACAGATTAAAAGCAAACTGACAAACATGACCGTTTCCAGCAACAGACTTCATCAAGACTCTAGAGAGGGCAAATGGAAGAGAGCAGAGGGGTGGAGTTCTATTTGAATTCAGAGGCAGGAGGGAACTATTGGTTAGTGTTGGATAGGCTTACAGTCAGCCCAACCCAGAAAAGTCCGTCCCAGCCACATCTACTAGAATTAGTATGCAAGGTTGTAAATACTCCAGCAAAAAAAGAATGGGCAGCCAGTGCAGGAAAACAAGAAGCTGTCTTACACGGAATCAGACCTTGGCACCAGATCTGAGAGAGAATTCCTGGTTGTCTGCTTGCTTCTGAGCTCAATTCCAAGTGTTCATCTCTATGTGTCAACTGGCTTGGGATCCAGGGACCTTAAGGAATGCCTTCTTCCATGACAACTTGCCAATGTTCTTCCTAGGTCAAGTGCTCACATCCTTTGTCAAATGTGTATGCAGGACCTTTCCACAGGAATATAGCTGCCTTCAGAACTTGTCAAAGTAACTGCCTTGGACTACAGCTCCCAGAGTCCCTCAGTCAGGATAACCTACCTGACTTATCATCAACCATAGTTTTTAAAAAAAGATATACATTGAAGGTTTCCCAGGCTTCTAAACTTGCTGAAGTGTTTGCAGCATTCTGTCCATTCGTATAAGTATTTATTTGTTGAAGTTTTGCTTTTTTAAAAGATAGATCACTCTGGATGGCATTTAAAGGGGGGAAAATTTGAATCTGTAAAAAATATATATATATATATTTAAAAAAGGATTACTGCGACCTCCAGTTCCTATCTTTATTAAGTCCAGGAATGTTTTCATTTGCCATTACAAACTGCCTCATGTCTCTCCCACTTTTCCACCTTGGGGGCAAATGCTGTGCTCCTCACTTATAACAGGAAATGGGAATAAAAGGAACAATAATTATATGCCACATCTGCTATAAAGGTTCCTTCAGTACATTTGATAGTAGATTTTAAAAATTTCTGAACAGAACAGAAAGTTCTATTGAAATGCAAAGTTGTATTGATAACAGGTTTATATTAACACTTTTAGCCAGTGCTATGAGGTTTGATGTGGAGAGGCAAAATTGGAAGACAGTGCTAAAAATATCATTACAATGCCTCCTTGGTTTATGGCTGGCACTTTGCCTTGCATGATAATATGTGCATATTCTCTTGCCTAAGCTGTGTTAGCTGTCCTCCTCCTTCATTTCTATTTATTTTTGAGGCAGCATATGTTTACTAAATCGAGTCCAAAGTGTTAATGATCGGTTTGCAGAATATTTGTTCATATGGATTCAAAATTACTTTCGCATGACTCGAAACAAATTAAGAAAAGAAATTCTGTGATCACAAATTGCTTCAAAGATTGCAAAATACAGTTCATATTTTTCAAGTACCTAAAAACAACCTCTGATAGAGAACAGTATTGTCTAGAAAACTTATGTTGTGAGGTGTTGGGGTGTAGTGCAAATTAAACAACCATGTAGGATCCCCAGGAGATGATAATGAATACTAGGTTTCTCCCTTTAAAATGTTTAAAATTGTACACAGACAGTAAAATATAGTAAAATAATTTATACTTGATACAGTTTTGCAATAATTCAGTTTACTGGCATTAAGACACAACCCATGATGTGGGCCAAATCACATATAATTTCAGAAACTGAATTTTAGGACAATTACAACCACTGCCAACAACAACAAAAGAAAGTGATATTAGTTCTCTTTGCAGGCACACCTTGAAGAACATCTCATTAACTCTTTTGTTGCTGGAAGCTAGCTAGATTGCAAAAAATAAAAGGAAGTACATGTTGAAGACAGCTGCTTTGATCCTACATAAGTTACAGTCTAGATCAGCAGCATCACATTCATTACACTAGTACACTGAAAGAACACCAGAGCTTCTTTACACCTTTACCTGAATTTACTCACTAAAAAGAGGAAATGCAAATTATCAGCCTCTAGAAAATGAAAATTTAAATTGTAGATCTCATGGCACAAATTGCTTGAGAAGAAATCATATTAATTATAAATACTTCATAAAAACATAACTCCCAGTCTATGACCATAGAAGTTTCAACGAGAGATTAAAACAATTGCAAAAGCTTTGTTTTAGGAATCCAGTACATGAAAATAAGCATACTTTATGAATTTTTGTTGTGTATAGCAACTTACCACCAGTTTTGAGGCTGTATTCTTTATGGACTTGGCAATGCAAGTGTTAGAAGAAAACATTCTGGATGCGTCAAAGCTGTTAAAGTCAATGTTATGATTGAGCAAGTGTTATAAATGTCAGAAAAGCAACGCAAACCCTAATTCAACAGAAACTTTAACAAAAACACCCATATGTCCATTGCAGTAATTGCTGTCTCCATCTGCTTGTTTTAAGAGTTGTGGATGATGTAACAGCTGTCAAGCAACATTTTCACCAATTGTGATATGTTTTATACAATTTTTAAGCATGCAAATTTGTGTGATAGTCAAAACCTGTTTTGCTGTTTCAAACCCTGTTAGTCATGTCATTTGACAGCTAGCAGGATTGTAAAGGGTAAAAATTGGGAACCTTAATGAAGGTGCTGTTGTGAAGGGGCACTTGCTATTATGAGCAATCTTCAATTCAGTTTTTGTTTAGTGTTCATGAAGAAAGTTCTTGACATTCTAGAATCTCCACATAAGGTCTTGTATGCTGAAGAAACCGGACTTAAGGGCTCTCTGACCATTATCTAATAGAGTGCACAAACAATTAAACAACTTCAAAACTATGAAGTCATTCAAAAGGCAATACATAAATATAAAATAATGGCTGGAGTGCAATAATGAAGAGCAAAGTGGATTTAAAGAACTTAAGGAGACAGTTGTAACCATGGAAGAGTGTGTTTTAACAGAACATTTTGATGAAAGACTGAGACAGAAAGAGAGTGAAAATGTATTTGGAATTCATCAATATTGTTCTTATTGACATGAACAAGAGATGTTAAAAAAGCATTGAAATAATTATTGTTACCTGCTGATGGCTTGAATTGTGAAAAAGAAAATCCACTTAGCTGCCCAGGAATCATATTTCCAACAGAAGAGTTTTCTATGGCTACACGTTTCTTAGGAAAGCAGAATAACCCAAATATCTTTCATGAAATTTATTAGAAAAGAGTGGATTTTGCACATAGATGTCAGTCGGTGGCCACAATGATTTTGGTTTGCAGTCTAGCAAAAATTATGTACTGTCAATATTTTTGGTTCCACCTTTGCTCAATCAGCAGCAGAGATTTTGAAAAACTCACAAGTATTCAGAAAATTTGGTTCTCATTATTTAAAAAAAAGAAAGGACAGATGACCTTTTTTCCATTACTTTAATTCTAAGGAAATCTGAAAGCTTCAACTGTTCTAAAATATGATTGTTAGGTGCCATGAATTTTTTCTCTTTAAAAAGTTTCCAATCTGCTATTTAGGACACTTTTTTGAATATTTATCAAATATTCTTGCAAACTTACAAAATGAAGTCTATAATGTAGTAAATACTTTACCAAGTTAGAAATATGATCTGGTTAATTTTAACAAGAAAACTATGTCTATTTTCCTTAGCCCTGCTCTCCCGAAATGCTTGACCATAGCTGCACTGTAATGAGCTTTTATTCTCTGTGTAAACCTTGTAGTTATTATTGTTGTTGTTTGCGGTGGTGGTGCTGTTATAGCATTGTTGTGTTAGAAGAAAAATGAGGAAAAAAGTCAATTCATCTTTAACTATTTGATTTGGCTTCATGATACCACTGTGTAGTCAAATCTGGTTGGTTATGCCATGTTCTCATGACACCTAACTGAAGCAACGGCAGTGCTTCTGCTTTCAGTATGGTTAAATCCATGACATAATTACACAGACAGATCTGGCAGTTTGTATGGTGATGAGATGCCATCAGATAGGTTACATGGTCCCTGATTAGCTGGAATTACCTCAGCAAGAAAACAGTGGTGTTTTTTTTTAAGGGACAAAGAAACAGCTGTAAACAATTGGCGAACAGTACGTGCACTGAGATAAAAGAACATGCTATAAAACTTGTAACCTTGCTTGCACCCTCATTTTTTTATTGAATAAAACATCAGGGCAGCCCTAACCTGCTCAAGGTTTAACCGAAGGGGAAAAAAAACAGCATATATTGTTTCTTTATGTCTTTCTTACCCAGTTCTAACCAGATATAGGTGTTCCTGAGGAATTATCACATTTATTCAGAAACAGAGAAAGGAAGAAAGGCAACCACTTGCCCCCTGCCCTCCTTAAATGACATCCCTATGTTTTGAAGGAGACCCCAACCATGGAAAGGGCCAATTGTAGTAGCTCTGCTCAGCTAATTCTTTATTATACCAACTACTGGCCACATATACTATCACTGTGAAGAGCTGGTAATCACATCAAGTACAACTGGCTGTGAGAACAGTGTACTTTAGAAAATGGCTTTCTAGAACTAAGTGATGGTGTCACAGGCTGCCCAAGGTAAATAATATGTTCATTATTCCAGATCTCATTCTTCATATGTAGAGAAAAAAAGCTGATACATGGTCATGTAGCAAGCGCTGGAGCTTTTAGCAGTTAATGAAGGCCATGTGCAGTTTCTGATCAGTATCCGATCTATTATCATAAAAGGCTCCGAAAATGAAATTCAGTGTGGTGAAAGAAAGGGCTAATTTAGAATGAAAGATGTGTGTTGAAGGTCTGTTGTGATTACAATTATACCACAACAACTCACTTAAATAGCTAGAAGGTTTCAGAGAAATGGTTCTTTCTGCTTATAACAGCCATTTCTATTACTAGTATTATTATTATCACATTGATGTATAACAGAGCTGTTAAATGAGTAAAAGTGGGATCATAAATAACAAGATGAGTATTTGTTCCATTAAATGATACAGGAGAGCAAATGTTTTTGTATGCTTTTTTTTCTTGTTGGTAGGGAACAGATTGCATAAAAATGTTTTTATTATTTGTATAAGCATAGAAAGGGTATGCAGAAGAAATTAGTTGTGCCCCGGGTTGTTATTGTTTTTGTTTGCTTGCTTTTGTTTTTGTTTTTACATTTTTTGAACACAGGGATTTGAAAAAAGAAATCATCATCATCATCTAGAAATTTGAAAAGACTTCCCTTTTCTCTTATAGAACACAGCACAGCCTTGATAGGTAAGGAGGAAACCTCCTTTGGTAATATTTATCTAGAAGATTCTCAAAGCAGCTCTGGAGGTCTTCAAGCATCATAAGTCTGTGCATCTCTTTCTACTGCTAAGCCAAGCTGGATTTAACAGTATGCAAGGTAAAAGTAGAAGGAGATCAAAGGGATGAATTGTGAATCACAGCAGCCATCTCAGTAGTTGACCCTTTAAAACCACAAGCATTTGTGGTCACAACTTTGCCACTAGGCAAAGGGAGATGAAAGCCATCACCAGCATAAGCATCTTCTTTTAACCTGGACCTGAGCCTTGAGGTTAGTTTCTGAGAAATTCAAGGGTGAATCCTTGTCCTGCTCCAGTTGTCTGAGTCACATTGTCATGATTTACACTAACAAAAAGAAAAAAAAACGCAAGAGAATGCCTTGAGACCTGGCCATCAAGAGACCCAAGACTGGGTGAACAGTCCTCCCTGCTTTCTCAGGCGTGCTTTTCAGTTCCTTAGAGAGCTGGTCCTACCACTAAGTAGAGGGAAGCTTCATCTTAGATAACTGGCTTTGGGGATCATAGAGAGAGAATACACGAAGGTTACATATTCAGTTCATTATTACTACATTTTTACTCCTAGGGACTGAGAAAGGAGCTTAATGTACTCTCTGCCCCATGTCTCAAAAAGCCCAACCATGGATCATACACACATGCACACACAGAGACATAGATACCCCCCTTCTCTCTGAAGCTTTAGATTATGTTCCATAAATCTGAGGAAGTTGGCTGTGGTCCATGAAATCCTGTGCTATAACAAATCTTATTAAATCCTTAAAGATGCCATGGGGTTCTTTTATATTTGAGCAGCCTTGAGGGTTAAGGACATTTACTTGAGAGCTGGGTG
This sequence comes from Pogona vitticeps, assembly GCF_051106095.1. Taxonomy (NCBI): domain Eukaryota; kingdom Metazoa; phylum Chordata; class Lepidosauria; order Squamata; family Agamidae; genus Pogona; species Pogona vitticeps. Next base: position 270,990,197 of record NC_135783.1, on the reverse strand, counting down.
CTATTTGCTGATCCACTTCAGGTAGGAATTAATTAATTAATTAATTAATTAATTAATTAATTAATTAATTAATTAATTAATTAATTAATTAATTAATTAATTCCTTCCTTCCTTCCTTCCTTCCTTCCTTCCTTCCTTCCTTCCTTCCTTCCTTCCTTCCTTCCTTCACTTTCCACTAAAAATATTACTCAAGGCAGTTAGCAAGCATGGTCCTGGTACCTTGCACCTATTTAGTTTTGGGGAAAACACCCATTTAGTTTGTCCAATATTCCATGGAGGCAGCTGTAAAAAAATTAAAAGTGAACAGCACCTGCATCTTCCCTAGGAACTTGGCATTGGTATAGATGTTGCTTGTTTGTTACACACCATTTGAATGCTCTGAGCACCAGTGAGATGAGAAGGTACCTTTTCCACCTTGGGCACCCTGCTGGTCTCTTGGTTGCCTGTGTTTTGGTGAACTTAAGTGGGAGAACTAGGAAGCAGGCAAAAATACACACCAACAAGGACAGATATGGAACACATAAGACACTTTACTGTTTTTCAGTAGAGCTGTAGTGTATTGGTGACACGGGGCATTTTCAGCAGAAAAGGCAGCAGTGGTAAGCAAGAAGAGATTGTGATACTTGTTTAGATGAGAATGGCAATTCTCCTCAGAGGTTGGAACATTACGTTTAAAAGGAATTCATTGTATTACCCACTGCTCCTCAGCAGCCAGGTTGACCAGTAACTAATACGTAGTACAATTTGTTATTAGTGATGTTGTCAGCAAGTGAGGAAAAATACAGAGAAATACTCTCTGGTTCTCTCTAGTGGCCAATTCTGATATTGCACTATGGAAATATTTATAAAAAGACAAAATCAAAGAATAATTCCTTTAGGTCTAATAAAGCAAGAGCATGCAATACTTCTTGTCAAAATGCTTCTAAAATGACTTAAATGTCTTTTAGAAGTATATTTATTTAATAATTTGATTTATATATACCACCCAATTAGTGCATGCACTACTCTGTACGGTTTACAAGTTTTAAGTTAGAAATCCCATAGAACCCACATAACAAAACCTACTAAAATATGGTGATTAAAAAATCATAAAAAACCAGAAGAGAACAAGAAAATAAAATATATTAATGTTAACAGCATTTGGGAGACTTAGTTGTCAAAGGCAGCCCATGGGTAGTTTCATCTTCAACAATTTCCTAAACATAAGGAGGAAAAGAGCCTATCCTATCTCAGCTGGTAATCTTTCCCAGAGACTGGGAGCCACTACCAAGAAAGTCTTCACTTTTCTGGTCTCCCTTGATGAGGCCACTTTTGGCACTATGGATTGCGAGGAGTGAGTGAAATGGGTAGTTGATTTTTGGTAGAGATATTTGAGTAAGTATTGAGGTCCTAAGCTGTTAAGGGCTTTATAGGTCATAACCAGCATCTTGAATTGTGCATGGAAACTGACAGGAAGCCACTGAAGGTGTGCCAAGACTGGGGATATACAAGTTAATTTACTAATACCAGAAGTCAATTCAACTGGTGCATGAAGTTCCATACTGTTTTCAAGGGCAGGCCTATGTAGAGAGCATGACAGTAGTCTATTTTTGAGATCACCAACGTGTGAACCACTGTTACTAGACATTTCTTATCTAGGTAGGGGTGCAAGCATTCTCATCTCTCTTCAGAATCTTGTCCTTGCATGATATGTCCAAAGAATGATGCCCTCATTTTTGTTATTTTAGCTTCTAATGATAGCTCAGGCTTGATTTGATCTTGAACCTAGTCATAGTTGTCTTTCTGGCAGTCCATGATATCCATAAAGCTCTCTTCCAACACCATATTTTGAATAAATTGATTTTTGCTCCCTTCAGCTTTCTTCACAGTTCAGCTTTCACATGATGAAAAATACCATAATACAGTATAGATGATTTTGGCCTATGTTTTCAGTGATACACTCTTACACTTGAAGATCTTTTCTGATTCCATTATAGTTGCTTGTTTCACCAAGGTAACTTAAGGTGTTTTAAACTATATTTAAAAAGTGACTTTGTAACTAACTAGGTACTGTCAGGCTCTGATTACTCCTTCATTTACTGTTTATTATGTGCCATCAAGTCACTTCTGACTTACAGAGCTCATAATAGGATTTTCAAAGCAAGTGAGAAATTTTAATGTCACACACTTACCTCAGTGAGTTTCCATAGGCAAGTGAAGTTTTAAACCCATAAATCCTAGTCTATCATTCTATCCACTACACTTCACCAGGAATTACTTCATTTATTAGTAAGTGTGATACAGCAAATATGCTGTGTTTCAAGGTCCTCTGCCTCATTCTGTTGATGAAGGCCTTGGATTTCTACCCTAAAGTCCTGCCTTGATGACCTCACTGTACCCAAACAGAAGTCCTTCCCTTTTATGCATAAGTCATAGATGACTCTTTATCCTTCCTTTCCCTTCAGTTGTCTTGTTTACCTTCTTTTCTTGCTCTGCCTTTCCTGAATAGCTCACTAATTTTCCTTCATTATGTCTGGGTTCCATGGCTATAGGTAGAAGCAGATTAAAATAGGGAGAGGTGATGAAATATCAAGATCAATATATGTAGAATCCTATTTTCTTTCTCTGCCTCATGGTGTGATAGAAAGGATAGTACACAACGCTGTGCATGTTTATGTGGATGGAAGTGTATCAGGTTTTGCTTCCAGCTAAATGTACATAGGATGGGAGCTTCTTACTGCTACCCGAGATGTGGATCCTCAGAACTAAGTCTCAGTAAGCTCACTGGGGCTTACTCCTTGGTAATTCCATAAATGCCCTGATTATTCTGGATTCTCATACAGTACATCCCATTCTTCGGGCATTTAGTAAAATTAATAAACTGAATGTGGGTTATATGTGTTTAGGGGACAATTTTTATCTAGGTAAATGCTTTAGATCTAAAATACACAAAAGAATCCCTTCTCATTCTGAATCAAGGTGACTGTTTCTAAATGCCATTTATCTAGTGTTTTTTCTATCTTCTTTTTAGTGCTACAGATGTTTGTTGACCCAAATTAAGGAAAATATGAGTTGTAATTGTGTTTTTATCTGCTGTGAAGCAAGTTTACCTAAAAGTTAAACTGCATATGATCTGTATCTAAAAGTAAATTGGGGAAAAATGGGCAATTAAAAATATGAGGATTTATTTTTCAGAAAATACTTTAAAAATGTTTTGCTGATCTGTGAGAGAAGTGCACTGCCATCTGTTGGAAAAATGTTGCCACTTCACAAAATTGTACGAGATTCTATTCAAATGTCAAAATCACAACAAATGATAAGCTGAATTTGATGCTATGTGTGAGAGAAATCATGCCTTTAAAAATAACATGAATAATTGCTATTCATTAAGTTCAACATGGGTAAAGCATAATACAGCAGGCATCATAAGTAGACACACTTATATTAATATTTCAAACTTGAAGAGGTTCTTTTTTAGATTATCAAGGCATGCAAGAGATATAACAACTAACAGTGATAAGTAGCAAAATAAATTGAGGTATTTCAGAGTTTTGCTTTAGCCAAACATTTTCCAATCAGCTTGACTAAAGAACTGGACATTTCTGTCGTGTAAATAGTCTGCAACAGTATAATTTTATGTTTCATGGAATGAAAGGAAAAGGGAAGTTGGAAAATGTGGGAAAATACATAAAGTGAAGTATATTGCTTGCCTGTAAAATAAATAGCAGAATTTAATTACTGCACTTTTATATAGTTCTGTTAAAATTTGAATTTACTGGATGCATTGGTTTCAATTTTCCTTTCCCCTTTTTAAAATAATGATAAAAAATTTACATGTAATTATTGTCTAAACCAAAACCAACACACTGCATAATTTCTGTGATTTCTTCTACTAGCTGAACATGTAGCAAATATTTGTGGAAGGAAAGGCTGGTGACTCATATATATAAAGATCTGTTTTATTTTTTAAATAATACAAATACTGTAGCCACATTTGTTGATTCCCCCTCCTCTTACAACTTTCCAGTGCTGCCATGCAAGGAGAATAACTTGACACTCCAAAGAAATTGTCTTTTAATAATAATGCAATATTTTGTGAGATGGAGGGGAAATCCCCTCTTCTACATTTTCAACAGGGATGCCTTTATAATGGTAACTGGGGGGAAAAAAATAACAAGAAAGGTTAAGAACATTCTTTGACTGCAGTGGATTATATTCCAACAAAAATATTTTTCATAGATTTTATATTTTTAAAAATTTAAAGCAGAATTTTCTTTTCTCCCCCCCCCCCCCATCAAGCAAGGAATCACATTAAAGGTAGGACTAGCAAATGCCATTATATTTTCAGAGGTGTTTGTTGTTCTGATTGGATCATCTTTTTTCCCCAGTAAAGTTTCTCCACAGAGGGAAATAAATACCTTCTATGTGAAATCTCTTATTGTTTGAATGTTTATCCGGCAAACATAGTCTTGAACAGAGATTTTCTTCCCACAATAACTACAAAATGAATGTTTAATTCAGTACTGGAAAGGCATTGTGTAAAGCTACATACATGGCCAACAGATGCATTAATTATGATTTTAGCTAAGGCTTTTAGCACATGGGCTTTCTCAAAATCACCATCACCATCACCATCATCATCCAGATGTTTAGAAAATGAACAAAGCAGAGACTTAGGTGGCAATCTAATGTCCACCTTCCTCAGAGTAAGTCCCTATGGAACTCATTAGGACTTACTGCTGAGTAGATATTTATAGGCTGCATTCCTATATGCACTTACTGGGATTAAATGTCACTGAACTCAAAGATGAAATTAAATTCATTTGGAGCATGTTCAATCTTTGTTTCCCCCCCCCCCCCTTTAATTTGTATTTTTTTTTAATACTGATCTCCATGCAAGGATTCCTAGACCAGCTAAGAACATCTATGCATAGATGTTGTGCTTGTTTTTTAATGGAGGGCACTGGGATGTCCTCCTGCACATGCTCCATTTTCTAACATTAATGAGAGATGTGGAAGAGCATGCCCGTAAAGTCTGTGGACATACTCTCCCTCTTCTGTGCAAGCAACACAAAGGGCACAGGAAGTTTCTAAAAATATAAACCTGGAAGACCAAGGTTTGCCCTGCACCTGATCTTAAATGGAAAGATCAAAATGTTTGGGGCATGAAACAACATTTTAAAATTCATAATCAAACATAACCATAAAAGAAGTCTGTAAGTACACAAAGACTTAGTCTGACACTGTACAGGTTTAACCCTGAGAACTAGAAGTGAAGTCAAATTAGGAAGAATGTGTTCCACTTCGATTTATCTCCCCACCCCTTCCACCAGACGTGATGATTTCTTAGAGGACAAATGCTTTGAAAAACAAATGCTCACTCAGTATTCTGTGGGCATCTGTAACAAAAGGGCAAAGTGCAGAACGAAAGAAGCTTCCCTGTGACAACCCCTACCACATCCAACAGGCTGTGAAATACAAGGTTTATCACAAAAAATACTCAATGACCCTTACAAGCACTGATGTGTAATTTGAGAAATGGATCTTTTCCTTTGCAACATACAGTTGTCACAGATACGTCATCACCATCTGTGAGATGGACTGAGTGCTGAGGATGCCACCTAAGTTCTATGCACGGCACACAGACATGCTTTCTAGGGTTGGAAAAAAGCCTCCTTTCCTTGCATTTTTGCTCCGTTCCTTGCAATGTTTCCCCCTGATCTACTGTTCTTTTAATAATTTTTTTTATTCCAAGTCTTGCATTTTTCCTATTGGAGTGCCCTTCATATTTTCTCTCTCTTATATTTCCTCTTTTTTTATTTCCTCCACAAAATGCATCATAAGATGAAGCGGTGGCTATTAAGTACCTCCGACTCTCGTTGTCTCGCTAGAAGGGCACTGCAGAAAGCATCAGCATCTTTCCAAATCTCAGAGCTGAAGTTCTGCCACCTTTTGTTTGTCAAGAATTAGGAATGCACAGTAAGCATTGAAAATGGCATTTCTGTTCCTTCAGGTGTCCCCAGTATTCCACTGAAGGGAAATACTGAAATAATGCTGCTAAATTTTAACAACTGCCAACAGTCTTTTGTCACAGTACATTGAACAAGATAACATATTGCTGAATAACATATATATTCACCTACCTCATTTGGAAAGAGACTGCAACATATGAATTTCTTTGAGCTTGCACAGAGATACTTAAATGCTTAAGCTGTACCCTACAATGCAGTAAATAACATTCAGATATTTTACTTATAGACTTTGGCTGAAAAAAAGGCTCCAAAAGTCATTTTCAAATATACATTTTTTTTAAAATTGAAACAGCTGACTTCTCAGTTGTAGATTCTGAAATGTTCCTCTGAATTAAAATGATCACATCATAATGGAAAATATGTCTGATAATAATGGGAACTTGGGTGAGGTGGTTGGGAATCCAGCTGTGCAATGTAGCATTGGATCAATACCAGTTGTTATCAATTAGTAATGAAACTGGAATCAAATAGTGAGGGATTAGTGGGGGAAACCACTTTGTCTTCAACTTGGAGAGCCTCTTATGAAACTCTTAATTTTATTTAGTATTGCTGTTCCGTTCCTGAAAATGCAGGTGCTGGATAATGCATATCAAAGCCCATGTTTGTCTATTATTGTGAAGTATATGTAAATTATAATTTATGTGTAAAATGTGTAAAAATGTGCATAAAACCAGAGATATGATAATATCTTGTGCTGAGTCACAACACTGAGCTATCTAGCCCACTCTGTTATGATGCAGGGGCAGAACAGATTCTCAAAGGCCTTGGGCAGAGATCTTCCGATTACTGTTGTTTTATTATTCATATGTTGGAGAGTCCAGGAATTTATTCTGATATCTTCTGCATGCACTTTTGGAACCCTATCAGTCTGGATATATATATTTGTTTAAGTCTGGCATGGACAACTCTCAAATACCTGGAGGGCCATGGCATTCCTTCTCTGGTTTAGCAAAGACCAGACTTGCTGTAGCTGAAGAATTTGGGTAACAGGGCCAATTTCTCCTGGAGGAGAGGGCAAATAATCATATGTGAATATAATTTGTGCACAGAGCATGTGCTGCTGCAATTCATCTGGACACCCATGCTTTGATCCTGAGCATCACATCCAATGACATTTAGAAGCCTACAAATTATGGGAGGAAAATCCTGCAAAATGCCAGAAGCATCATGAACACTCACAGAAAAGTATGTTCTGTGAGATGCATTAAAAGAAAGAAAAATTAAGAAAAGGTGGGGACCTACATGAATCAACATAGTACTGACAACTTTACAAGTTTTATCAGCTAAAGGGAACAGTATTGCTAATATTTTTTTTCCATCTTGATGACACAGGTGGACGTTTTGTAGAGAGTCATGTTGGAGTCTGTACAGATTATCTTGGTCAAGAAGAAGAGCAACGGTTATGCCTAATTAGGACTTAGTGTACTACAGAAGCCTGAACAGTTCACTTTACATTTCAAGTTTTATTTTACAGCTGCTACCATAAAATAACTTCCACACATTCATTTAGAACTCCATGTTTTTAGTGTATAAAAATCCCTGTCAGTTTCAGAGGACAGATCTAACATTTCTAGTAGATGTGGTAGCCTGGGTACAGGTCTAAGAAAGACAAGTAGGTCTCATTACTTCTCTGTCGTTTCCCAGTGGATAGAACTGGTGTCTGGAATATGTTCTCCCACCTGCAGCTAATGATTCCAGTTTTCCGCCGATTCTTTTCACCTCAGTCAATGGTTCTCCATGCCTTAATAAATTGCATTTCTGTTACAACCAATTTCACAGCCCCATTCATAGCTTTTCCCTACAAAAAGCCATCATACTGGGAGACTCGGTAATAACAGTCTAGGGTTGCCATGGAGCACTCCTGACTCCCAAGAACAAAACAGGCATAGCAACATTGCGCAACTTTGCAGGCCTGGCAAACAATCTTTTTGTCCACAGCATTGCCTTCTATGATGTGGTTATAATACTCATGGTCTCTGTAAACCTCTTGTCCACCTGCTGAATGTGCATCCGTTCATGGACACTACTAAAAGTAAATAACATGATCCTTTATCTTTAAATCAGACATGGACTAGACATGCAATCACATAGAGCACTGGTCCTTAACCTTTGTTACTCAGATGTTTTTGGACTGCAACTCCCAGAAGCCTTCACCATCAGCTCTGCTGGCTGGGGTTTCTGGGAGTTGCAGTTCAAAAACACCTGAGTAACAAGGGTTAAGAACCACTGACATAGAGGACATCTTCAAAAGGAGGACTGTCCTTTGGCACCCCTTCAAAGGCAAGACTATCTCTCATAAAAGAAGGCCCATGGCCACACTGAAAAGATCTGGAAGACTACGGTTACCCACCTCCACTCCAGAGGTTCAATGGCAACTTCTTTCCACCCTGGCCAGTACACCTAATAGTGAAGAATAAAAGGAATTGGAGGGCCTCACATTCTTCAGCTTTGCTGTGCATGGACTTACCCATGTACAGATGCCCTCACAATAACCTTGGGAGCTAGCCCAGGCTCAGAGTGACAGGACAAAAGTTATGCAGTGAGTATTACAGCTAGGCAACTATTTGAACCCAGTGCCTTCTCAATTCTAGACTGGAACTCGGAACACTGCAATGTACTGACTATCAAAGGGAGGAAGTAGATTACTTAGCAGGATAAGCACCTTCAGATGAGCACAGGGAAACTCTAAACATGCTCAGATGTACTAGAGATTTTTTGTTTTGAAACCAGATTATCTTCACCCGGAAAAAAGATATCTTCTATGACAGCTTTCCCTAGTCCAGTGGCTTCCAGATATATTAATTTTAGCTCCCATCATAATCAATGACAGAACTGGCCTTTGCAGACCATACAAGGCTCATGGACCACACAATCCCCACCTTAGTTTACTAGAATTACTTGCACATCAGCTGGGAAATATGTAAAAACCCATGTTTTTTTCTATATTGATTTCTATTAATTTCTTTTCACATGTTGATCTGATGTTGATCAAAGAAGCTGGTGCAGTCTCAACAGAACTGACCCAACAACAGACATATGGATAGGGACTGATTGGGTTAGCTGCAGGTCTTTGGCTTCTAAGAGACCCCTATTGCTGGCTGACATAATATGTAGGAGAGACATTTCATGATGGCATGTGAAAAGGAGTATGACCAAACTGGATTCAAGCCTAAGGCTGGAGGGTCACCACCTTTGCACACAGAAGCTGTATGAAAGTGGTGCAAATTTGTTTGTAATTGACAAAAAAAGCTAGAATAAAAATGCACTTATCCATCTATTGCATCTTGCTATTCAGGTAATTTTTTTGTTCCAATCAGTATAATATATTTGGGGAAAAGATGTCTTGCACTGAGCTTTGGAAGCAGAAGTGATATACACTGGTCATCAATAGTTTGGGTTTGATGGGCTAGGAGTAGAATTTTCCAGGAACTTAGAAAAAAACATGAGGTGTGCCTTAAGCCTTTCCTCTAACTGCAACCACTACTGTAACTCTGCTTCTAACACTCAATACACTGGAACTCTCAAGAACACAGAAAATATTCCACAACCCATTCAGTGCAATATTTTTAAAAAATTCCTGGTGGATGACAATTAAAAATTTTCTGTTTCTGGGGATATGAAAATAGAAAATGTGTTTTTATGGGAACTATTGACTCTGACCACCGAAGAATTGATGCATTTGGATTGTGGTGCTGGAGGAGACTCTCGAGAGTCCCCTGGACTGCAAAGAGAAAAAACCTATCTATTTTGAAAGAAATCAACCCTGAGTGCTCACTGGAAGGACAGATTCTGAAGCCAAGGCTCCAATACTTTGGCCATCTTGTGAGAAGAGAAGACTCCCTGGAAAAGACCCTGATGTTGGTGTGAAAGCAAGAGGAAAGGGGGATGACAGAGGATGAGATGGTTGGACAGTGTCATTGAAGCTACCAACATGAATTTGACCCAACTCCAGGAGGCAGTAGAAGACAGGAGGGCCTGGCATGCTCTGGTCCATGGGGTCACAAAGAGGCAGACACGACTTAACAACTAAACAACAACAACAACAAAATTGACTCTGTCCCAACATTTTGTATATGCCACAGCAGTCTTGGCTTCCATATTCTATGGCAGGCCCTCTTCCATTCAACAGCTGATTCCCACTTTCAGCTTTGACAGGAAGTGAGAAAAATATCTTTTTAAAATTTATTTTGGAATTAATCACTCCAGCACCTCCAAAGCTGATAGGTCCAAGGAGATTCAAGAACAGCAGAGGCATGTGGCCAGGTGGTGGAGGCGGGCTTTCTCTCCCACCCCTCCCCCTCCAGCATCTCAATCCAGGCAAACAATCGATATTTGCCACAGGATTGTGTTGCACATTTCTACCCAAACCATTCTTGGGCTTGGAATTTGATCCACCTACCCCAATTTGTGACGCTTTTTAAGCACTCTTTTCCATTAGGGCAGGCATGGAAAAATTTTATTTCCTTCTCTAGCTATCGTTTGGTAGTCATATATGTTTTACTTCTAGTTTCCAGAATTACAAATTTGACAGATATGATTACCCTCAAATTACTTCCACAAGTTTTAAAAATATTGATATGAGAAGAAAAAGTGGAGGGGGAGATGCACAATCATGTTTAAATCTACTCAGAAATAGGTCCCAGTGCTTTCGGAGGGGATTTCTCCTAGGTATGTATAGGACTACCACTTCAAGAACTTAGTTTTGCACCAAATAAATCATATGCTAATAATCCTAATAAAATGGTACAACTCAGTTTGTATTGGGGAAGAAGAAAAAACATGTTTTTTTCTTTTCTTCTATAAAATGTCAATTCTCAGTTATTTTTACTATTTATTATAACCTCCTGCTTCCATCACATCACTTGTAAATATTGGCCAAACTCTTGCAGTGAGACTATACAACAAATATAACTTTAAGCAACAAATTGCCATAATTTAAGAAACATCCATAGACATTATTGGTTGCACACCAAGTCGTACCACTCAGTAAGCAAGAGTTAATGCTTCTGAAGATTTCTTAACTTCACTACTGTTAAATTTCCACTAGGAAGAAGTATGCCTTTTGTGTACAGTAAATGCAACAGGATTTTAGCCAGTATTCAGTGGATACAAAATACTTATAAATCCAGAACACAAATGAAGACAGCCTGGTATGCTTTATTGCTCTTAGCTCAGCTACATATGGGACTTCTAATGTGATCATTCACATCTACTCTGATTGCCAATCTAACATCTGCTTTCACCATATTGGACTGTGAACATTATAGAACATCAACTGAAATCCAGATGTGTTTTATTCTGAGAACTCTCCACATCATACGTGAAATTATCGGTGTACCTTTTTAAAAAAAATTAAAAATGAATTCAAGCATGCAAGAGTGACCTAGAATGTACTTGATGCATTAAAGAGATTTTGTGGAGGACTGCAGGCACCTGGGTACAGGCATACTGCTTGCCCCTATCATAGCTGGGAAAAGATGCGAGCGAAACACTGCCTGACAGTACTCTTTGAAGACAAAAGACAAAAAGCGAGCAACACAGGATTTTCAACCACACAGTAACATCTGATTGTTAAACAAACAAACAAACAAAAAAAGCAGTGGCAGTTTTTAACCAAGTGGCCCATCATGTATCTTCCAACAATGACGAGCAATAGTTGCTGAAAGACACGTAGAAAAGAAGAGGGCATTAAACATTCAAGTCCCATTCCTTGCTTTCCCTTCTGATCTTACACTAACTTAAAAGTGAGTGCATCAACCATTTGGAAGATACAGTAAACAATTCATTGGATGTTCTGCTTTCTATAATAGTCTTCTTACTCTTGCCTCCCCCATGTTGGAATTTAATAGTATAAACCTCCAAACCGAGACTAATATACTTGCTGTAATTTAAGGCAGATCAGAAATTGGGGTGGGGGGGTGGGGGAGAAAAAGATGGATTGGATACAGACTTTTTCTGTACTTTACTTGAGTTTATAATCTTAGAACTGCAAAAGACCATATAGATCAGTGGTTCTTAACCTTTGTTACTCGGATGCTTTTGAACTGCAACTCCCAGAAACCCCAGTCAGGACAGCTGGTGAAGGCTTCTGGGAGTTGAAGTCCAAAACTCCTGAGTAACCCAAGGTTAAGAACCAGTGATATAGATCATCCCCTGTCAAGGAGGCACAGTGAGGAAGTGAACTCGCAACCCATGCAGCCAGATACCTAAACCACTAAGCCATCTTGAAGTTCATTGATTAAATTCAATTGCTCATACCAACTAGAAAAGATCCACGGAATCACTGTGATTTTATATAAATGCTGATTCAAGGAGTTATTGCTTCCTGTTTTTCCTAGTTGACTTGGAGTTGGTGTACTTGGTGACAGCCTTGGTGCCCTCCAAGGCAGTGTGCTTGGCCAGCTAGCACGGAGGCACAATGGTAGTCTGGCTCTCCCAAGACAAAATGGCAGAGTGCTTGTTGTAATGGGCCACCTGGTGTCTTAGAATCTTAGAACAGAACTTGTTGATGAACAAGTTAATGATGCTCATGACCTTGGAGGAGATACCTGTGTCCAGGTGGAACTGCTTCAGCACCTTGTACACATAGATCAAGTAGGTCTCCTTGCAGCTCTTCTTTCACTTCTTGGTCTTGGTAACAGCCTTCTTAAACCCTTGGGAACCAGAGCGTTGCAGATCAAACAAGCCTCTAATGCTGTTGTAGAGAAGTGCCATTCTATCAACTACCAAGTCTACAACATTTATTTTTCTGCAGGCTGGAAGGGAATAATTTTTTGGGACCACACCTCTCAGAGTTGGAACTTTTCCAGGTTGTGACGGGTCATGTGGGATGGTGAGGCAGACTATGACTCTGCAGGATTGCCTCACCTAACTTGAGAAAGCTGGGCTGTTGTTGTTGTTTAGTTGTTAAGTTGTGTCCGACTCTTCGTGACCCCATGGACCAAAATACGCCAGGCCCTCCTGTCTTCCACTGCCTCCTAGAGTTTGGTCAAATTCATGCTGATAGCTTCGATGACACTGTCCAGCCATCTCGTCCTCTGTTGTCCCCCTTTCCTTTTGCCTTCACACTTTCCCAGCATCAGGGTCTTTTCCAGGGAGTCTTCTCTTCTCATGACATGGCCAAAGTATTGGAGCCTCAGCTTTAGGATCTGTCCTTCCAGTGAGCACTCAGGGTTGATTTCCTTCAGAATGGATAGGGTTGTTCTCCTTGCAGTCCAGGGGACTCTCAAGAGTCTCCTCCAGCACCACAGTTCAAAAGCATCAATTCTTCGGAGGTCACCCTTCTTTATGGTTCAGCTGTAACTTCCATACATCGCTACTGGAAAAACCATCGCTTTGACTATGCGGACCTTTCTCAGCAAGCAATGTCTCTGCTTTTCAATATGCTGTCTAGATTTGCCATCGCTTTCCTCCCAAGAAGCAGGTGTCTTTTAATTTCGTGGCTGCTGTCATCATCCGCAGTGATCATGGAGCACAAGAAAGTCAAATCTGTCACAAACTCCATATCTTCCCCTTCTATTTGCCAGGAGCTGATGGGACCAGTGGCTATGATTTTAGTTTTTTTTATGTTGAGCTTCAGACCATTTTTTGTCCACTCCTCTTTCACCCTCATTATGAGGTTCCTTAATTCCTCCTCACTTTCTGCCATCAGAGTGGTATCATCTGCATATCTGAGGTTGTTGATGTTTCTTCCAGCAATCTTAATTCCGGTTTGGGATTCATCAAGTCCAGCCTTTCGCATGATGTATTCTGCATATAAGTTAAATAAGCAGGGAGACAATATATAGCCTTGTCGTATTCTTTTCCCAATTTTGAACCAATCAGTTGTTTCATAGCAAGTTTTAACTGTTTCTTCCTGTCCCACATATAGATTTCTCAGGAGATAGACAAGGTGGTCAGGCACTCCCATTTCTTTAAGAACTTGCCATAGTTTGCTGTGGTCCACACAGTCAAAGGCTTTGGTGTAGTCAATGAAACAGAAGTAGATGTTTTTCTGGATTTCTCTGGCTTTCTCCATAATCCAGTGCATGTTGACATTATCCAGTGCATGAAAACTGGGTATATTTAACTAAATAAGCCTGCTAGTCCTTTAGAAGCCACAAAACCCATTGTCATTTTTGCTGCGATGTACTAGTGCGGCTGCCCCGCTGGAATTTAATTTATTTATTTGATTTTTTTTTTACCACCCATTTGGCAACCAAGGCCACTCTGGGCAGTTTACAACAATATAAACAACAACAGTGACAGAATAACAAGATTTAGAACAGCTACCAAATAAAATGTAAGAAATACGCAACGAATAAGAATAAGGAACATCATAAAATAAAATAAAATAAAATGAAGATAAAATAGAAAATAAAAACAAAAATTTAAAAATGTAAGACTTGCCTTCCCAAAGTACTGCAATGTGATTGGTTGTCTGCCCAGGCTAGTAGACAAGATTCTCCCAGCCCCTTTGAGCTGACCTGGTCAATGGAAAAGATTTTTCCCCTTACCTAATGTAGCATGTGCAGTATCCCATGCAATTAAACTGAGACTGAGGGTTTTCTCTTTAGGCATTAGATGGGACAAACTGCCATTTGGCCTATCCCAATGAATGTCTTGAAGAGCAAGGAGTGGGACTAGTGACTTGCTCTATGTCTCTAAGCCAGGACAGAGTCAAAGAGCAATTACTAGGGAGAGGATTTCTATGACATATCATATCTTTTTTCTTCAACCCACGTTTGAGTTTATGGGTGGCTTTGAGCATGTTTCTGAGTAATCTGGTGAAAAAGGCCAGATTACTCATAAACATGTTTGAACTTGCTCATTGGTTCAATAGTAGGTTGCAGAGAAAATGTGAAATGTCATAGAAATCCTCCCCCTGGTAATCACTCAGTTCATGCTTAGTTTTTCAAAGTGGAACAAAACAGAAATATTAAACATAGAGAAGGGGGAGACTTTTGATCTGAATCAGGTTTATGCTGTAAATGGAAGGGGCATGGCTATGCCCTGCCTGCCTGAAAATCACCCCTGAAATGGCTGTTTGCCTCCACCCTTCAGATTTGCTATTGCAGGCCAAGGCAACTTCCAAGGACAAAGAGCAAGGCAAAGTGGCACAGAGGGCAAAGGCTGGCCACCACTGCACCCTCTGCCCCTAAGTCCTGAATCAGATGGAGGGCTCTCCCAAGGCTGCCGTTTCAAAAAAACAAAATTAAACAGCCCTCAAGATTAGAATTGATTCTTTTGAATTGTGGTGCTGGTGGGGACTCTTGAGAGTCCCCTGGACTGCAAGGAAACAAACCTATCCATTTTGAAGGAAATCAACCCTGAGTGCTCACTGGAAGGACAGATCCTGAAGCTGAGGCTCCAGTACTTTGGCCATCTCATGAGAAGAGACGACTCCCTGGAAATGACTCTGATGTTAGGAAAGTGTGAAGGCAAGAGGAGAAGGGGACAACAGAGGATGAGATGGTTGGACAGTGTCATCAAAGCTACCAACATGAATTTGACCCAACTCTGGGAGGCAGTGGAAGATAGGAGGGCCTGGCGTGCTCTGGTCCATGGGGTCTTGAAGAGTCGGACACGACTAAACGACTAAACAACAACAACAAGATTAGAAAATCATATGGTATCATTTATTACTTAGATACTTTCATTTTGGTAGGAGAGAGAAAGATAGATTTAAAATTTGTTAACAGATTTTGGCCCAGTTCCCACAGTATATGCCACCTTGTTCTACCTACTGCAATTCCTGGATACTAGAGATTTCTTTGTCACTATATTTTGTTTCATAACAGCAGAGAAGATAATATATTAGGGGTGGCAGTCTAATAAGTGACCACTCTGAGCATTCATTCTGTCACAGCTGAAAGTTCATGAAGGGACTACCATGGGTCAGCAAATCTGTAACATGTCGGCTTAAGGAGGAGGTTCCAGTGAACTGTTTATCATATATGCTAGAATGAGCAACTTGCATTATGAAATAGAGGCAATGAAAAGGCAAACCAGTGGCCTTCTGAGACTCCAGCATTTTGCTGGTCATCGTGAAGGGCAAGGCATTTCTAAAACAAGTCAGTTAGAGATTAGCTATTTTTCCTCACAATATTAGCAAATCTCGCAAAGGGACCCAGTCCTAGAGAAGGAGACATTCAGATGCACAGAGTAAGTCATGTTGCAACAATGGGAAGTACAATAATTTCCCACTGAATTGCTTTCGGTGGAATCTTGTAATAGCTGCCTTTTGCTGAACAGTGATTGTCCATAGTAATTGCTACTCCCATGAATTGCAGTTAGCACGACAGCTGGCTGAGGATTATGGGAGATGTAGTCTAGTCTGAAGGGTACTAGCCTGCCTATTCCAATACTGCAATATGTGACTATTTAAAAATGATCATCCTTATGACCCAACTTTAGAGTTTATGAATAACCAGGTAATGGTGTAGTTATTTAATACTGCTTGGTTGGACAGTTCAGTGAGTTACATACCTGGCCAAGGCAGTGAGAGGGGCAGTGGGAAAAGAGTGGGCAGGGGGCAGAGGGAGCAGAGGCAATAGGGGCCCCTTCCCCCCATACACAAACTGGAAAAATGGACCACAAACTGGTTGGTTTTTCCAGAGGTTCGGGGGTGGTTTGTGGTTTATGGGTAGCCATAAACCATGAACCATCATAAACCACTGGCTTTCTGATTGATGCCCATCTTTAGTTGTAGAGATGGAGTGTGAAGGGGGAGAGTTACACTGAGCTCAGAAGCAAAATGGCAGGATATAAAAACAACAAACCAACCAAAATGCTTGCATGCACACCATGCTGATGACAGAGTCTTAATTCAAATGAAACTCACTCATGAATTTACTAAGTAACTTCATGCAAATCACCAGCCAATCCTTTCATGTGTGATATAGGAATAATACCAGGCTTCTGTAAGTTTTGGTACCCAGTGCAGTGTAGTGGATAGAACCATGGAGTAGGACTCAGGAGATCTGGGTTCAAATTACCAGTCCACCATGGAAACTCCCTGGGGAAGGGTAGCACTGTTAAAACCACTGCTTAAATATCTCACTTACCTTGAAACCTCTGTTAAGGTTGCTCTTAAGTTGGATGTGACTTGACAGCACATAGCACACATCTGTATGGATTCTGATGAGAATGAATATTTTGTGCTCTACAAATACAAAGTAGTGGTGATGATTGTAACAACTATCACCACCACCAACCACTGTTTTTAAAAAATTAAAGAATTAATTCCAGGAGTAGGGTGGAGGGATTTGGTCAGTTCAAAAGTATCTTCTGTTGTCTGTTGTTTGTAAAAATCTCATGTGAGGGGGTAGGTGAGCATGAAACGTGTATGCATAGGCTCTTGGATAGTTAGGCAATGCATATTTACTTGTGTCCAAAGAAACAGGGGGCAGGGGTGGAAGGGCAAAAGTATAATATAGTGATGGACATACTTTCCCAAGAATCTGGTAGTTGTATGAAGCCTTAGAAACTATTAAGCCCAAACTCCTGCCCCATATGCCAAATCCGGCGTTACAGCATTCTCTGCAGATGGCTGTCCAGTGTATTTTGCAATGATTGCATTTACCTGTGAACAAGGTGTCTCGATCACAGACAGGCAGGGCCTCCGATATTGTAAAAGGCAAGGAAAACCTGTTGTGTCTTCTAAGCCTATCGTGGCATGAAGCACAGAGCATCAGCTCAGGCATTTGGAAACAGTGGAGTCTGGGGCTTCTCATGAGAAAAATTATTTCCCCACACCTTTAAACTGCTACCACAGAAGAACCTGAGATATCGTTTGTACAAGCACTATAAGTGTGTCCTCCACAGGAGGCAGCAACCTCACATCAACCAAGAGGAAGCCACTTAAAGACAATGTTGGAGGGTAACATAGCCGTTCTATGTAGAGCTTGGAAAAGTGCTTTTTTTGCATTATAACACTCAAAGTTTTCCATCCAGCATGGACATTCTCTGTGCTGGATAGGAGAATGTGAACCGTAGTCCTAAAAGTGATTCCCCCCCCCACACACAAGTTCTGCTCCCGACTTCAACAACCTAACAATGGGCTGTGACCACATTCCTGATCGTTGGTGTGCACCATCTTCTTTCTACATCCATAAAGTCCATCCATATTGCCCTCACCCCGAGATGGCTCCACGTTGAGTTCTTTCCATGTTGACATCAAATCATGCTTACTTGAGAAATTTGTCAGTTGTAGTCCAGAAAAGTAATTCCTTTACGCTCATAGAATCTGAACCCAGATCTTCTCATTTACATGTAAAAGCTGTACTGCATGATATGCCATTCTTTTAAAACTTTTCTAGTGTGCATTGATGTAGACTTACAAAAGTGGAGGGAGTGCAAGAGGCAGTCTATACACCCTTTCTCCCCACCCCACCCCACCCCACCCCATTTGGCATTTTGTGTCTGTTTTGGGGTAAGACTGACCCAATCTTTTAGTACCCTCAGATACTAACACATTATGCACATGAGCATTTTCTGTATCCTTTTGAAAGATGTTGTTGTTACAAATATACCCATGCAGCCTCTGCTATCTCTCTGTCTGGCCTGTCAGAAAAATCATGGAGGGACAATGAAACTGTGTTCCTACCCAAAATGACAGGATTGGTTTTATGAATCTGCTTTCACAGAAAGACCTGGAGAGACAAGATAAGAGATATGAGAGATAAAGCTCTGGGAATTTCCCATGGGAATGAGGAAATGTGATGGATGTGATGGATCCACTCTTTTGGGAATCCAAGGATATGTGAAGAAAAGGGGCCCTGCCAAAAGGGAAATGAGAGAACATGTCTAGATTATACAAGGACAGTGGGAGTCAGCCTAACATGATCTGATAGGTGGATTTGGCCCCTAGAACAACTCCAGCTTCAACAGCTATTCAGACTGTGGCACATATACTAATAAAGTTTTTCTCGGTTGCATTTGAATATATTCCTTCCTACCTACCTTATTATCATTCACATTTCAACTCCCAGCTTTCTCATAGATTCTGTTATATGGACTCCAGGAGTTTTCTGGTGCAACTACCTATGAATGCAGGAAATCCAGAGCTGATATATCCCTCTCTGATAGCGCTCCAAGCTCTGATATGAAAACAAAAATCCACCAGCAATGGAGTCACAGAATCATAGAATTGTAGAGATGGAAGGAATTTCAGGAGTCATAAAGTCTAACCCCTGGCAAAAGCAAGGAATCCTTCAAAAATTACCATTTAATCTCTGTTTAAAAATATCCAGTGAAGGAGAGTCCATCTCCTTCCAGGGCAATTCATTTCACTGTCAAACAGCTCTTTTTGTCAATATGTTTTTTTCCAATGTTTAGGGAAAATCTCCTTCCCCATAATTTGAATCCATTGCTTCAGATTCTGCCCTCTGGGGCCTTACCTTCGAAGCAACACCCCTTTAAATATTCCAAGATGGAATTGGCTATAGCACAACACCTCTCAGTCTCCTCTTCTCCAGGCTAAACCTAGCCAGCTCCCTTAATCATTACTTTAGGACTAGGTTTCCAGACCTTTTACCATGCTGGTCACTGTTCTCTATATGTCTTCTGAATGTCAATATCCTTCCTAAACTGGAAAAACTATTCCATCTGAAAACTGATCAAAGCAGAATAGGGTGATACTGCTACTTGTTAAGGTCCTCTTGAATTGTAATTCTGTTTTCTGAAGTATTAGCTACCCTCCCCTTTTGAATTCATCTGCAGATTTGATAAGCATTCCCGCTATGCCCTCATCCAAATTGTTTATAAAGATGTTGAACAATGCTGGGTCCAGGAAAGAACCTTGTGGCACCCCACGTCACTTCCAGTTTCTATATTACAAAAACCTCCCAGAAAACCGAGTAGACATGGTCTAGAGGGGAGGGGTAAAAATCCAACCAACCAACCAACCAACCAACCAACCAACCAACCAACCAACCAACCAACCAACCAACCAACCAACCAACCAACCAACCAACCAACCAACCAACCAACCAACCAACCAACCAACCAACCAACCAACCAACCAACCAACCAACCAATCAACTTCTTGTAAGAGTGTGCGTCCAAAATATGTGTGAGCAAGAATCCCCTTCCTTGAATTAT
Organism: Pogona vitticeps; assembly: GCF_051106095.1. Lineage (NCBI taxonomy): Eukaryota > Metazoa > Chordata > Lepidosauria > Squamata > Agamidae > Pogona > Pogona vitticeps. The sequence goes on along the minus strand of NC_135783.1, from coordinate 270,970,104 downwards.
AGCTGGTATAGCTCAGTGAGTTTGACCACTCAGCTGTGGAGCCAGGCAGTGGGATTCCAATCCCTGCTGCACCTCTCAGGAGAGGAGTGAGCAGAGATCACCCTGAGTGTCTGTGGCGGATGGGATTACTTGCCCCATCATGGTGCAAGAACACAAACCACCAGATGGAAGCAACGGTAAACATCTTCTCAGTGTTTTATAAGTAGAAAACCCTAGGAAGGCTGCCATAAGTTTGAATAAACTTCATGGCACATCCTTATTATTATTATTCAGCTAGTAACATCGGTTTGCTTCTACAGTGGGGTCTTGACTTAAGAACGGCTTGAGTTAAGAACATTTTGACTTAAGAACCACTCTCATAGGAAAATATTGACTTGACTTAAGTACTTAGATTTGAGTTAAGAACTGAAAAAAACCCACATGGGAGGCAGGGAAAGTGCAAAAAGTGAACTTTCAGTTAACTGTTGGCCAGTGAAAAGGGTGCCTGTCTGCTTCCTCACTCCTCCCAGCGTTTAGAGAGTGGATTGGGAGACAGTCTTCAGACTGCCTGGTACTGTACTGCCTGGACTGTATTTTCCCTGCCTTCCCTGAACCTTTCTTGACCTAAGAAAAAAAGAAACAAAATATCTCCCTCTAGTGGTCGAAGGCAGAATAGCAGCTTCCCATTAGTTTCTATGGACGGAAAAGAGCAGATACGGATTAAATGGTTTTCAATGCATTCCTATGGGAAATGCAGATTTGACTTGAGAACTTTTTGACTTGAGAACCACCTTCCAATACGGATTAAGTTCTCAAGTCAAGACCCCACTGTATAGGGGCAACTGAGGATGGGGGAGATTAATATGCAGAATATGTCTATGTATTCTTTTTCACCTTGGGCATTATTCCTGAAGCTATAGGCCAGGGGTCTCAAACTCAATTTACCTAGGGGCCACTGGAGGCAGAGTCTGGGTGAGGCTGGGCCACACCGGATTTTTTTAAAAAAAAAACCCTCACAGAATCGCCTTGCCAAAGGATAAAAGCCCCCATCGGTACCTGCAAAATTAAACAGAATGGGGTGCCCCCCACAGGTGTGCATGCCCACACACACGTGCACACAAACACGCACACACACACATGGAGGTCCGGCAACCTTCCTCTGAGGGCCCCTCTCAAAAAAAGGCACAATCAGCAGCAGCAGCTACCCCCACCATGAAAGGGGAGCAGACTTTGCAAGGCGAGCCCAGGCAGCCTCCAGAGCAGAGGTGGCTGAATTAGGACGAAGAGGAGGAGGAGGAAGCACCACAGGGCGCTGAGGCAGCCGCTGGCCGGGCTGGTGCTGGGGGTGCCGAGAGAGAAAGAGAGCCACAGAGCCGCTTCCCTGGAAGAGGAGGCTGTGGCAGCAGATGCTGTTGGCAGCACTGTTGGGCCGGGAGCGAGCTCTGCTCTCAGGCATTGCTTGGTGGTGGCTCGGGCGCTCGGGGAAAAGGGCTGGCAGTGCGCCTCGCTCGCCGACTCTCCCCCCAAGACCCCCAAGACCCCTCTTGCACCATCCATCTGGAACTGCAGCCTGCTAGCCGGCAGACAGGCAGTCTGGCTGGCAGGCTGCAGTTCCAGATGGAAGGTGCAAGAGGCACTGTCTTGGGGGAGAGCTGGCGAGCGAGGTGAGGCTTTTTTTTTACTCTTGACAGCAGAGGATGTGTGGGCCCTTCAGGGGGGGCAGGCAAGGCGGGGGCCACAAACTATCATCCAGCAGGCCGCAAATGGCCCCCAGGCCACATGTTTGAGACTAAGGAATTATAACATAACATAGTATAACATAATAGAACACAGTATAACATAACATAATATAATATAAAACAAGACAAGACAATGGTATCCTGCCACAATTCAGCTGAAACATATTGCAAAAGGCCGTAGGAGCTGGATATCGTGAGTACACATGCATACATACGCACACATATCACCATGTAATAATCAAATTGTAATCCAAGCTGAGGGGTTAGTTAAATAAAATGTGAAGGCTGTATTAATGAAGCCTTTTGGTGTCCAACATAGCATTTCATTTTCTTTCACAAGCTGCATAATGCAGAGTCTGGGAATAAATTATAAATGAAATCCCCATCATATGTTTATAAATACACCAACATTAGCATTTTACTTCCTCATAAATCTACCCTAAACATTCAGTGGCAAGATTGAAAGCCCTGTAAAACAATGATATATTCTTGGCTCGCAAGCCTTGACTAGTGGCCCATTCATTTCTACCGCTGTTCTTCAAATATTACTTCTTTCGTTCATGCCCCCTCATTTAAAATCCATTTTAATTTAAAGATGCTTGGTGCCGTCCTAGTGGTACATTTACTCATCCTAGTTATACATCATGGAGCAGGGAAAAGAAAATTGTTTAATCTAGAGATACGGTTCAATGTGGTCACCACTGAACAGTGGAGTAATTACCAGATCAGCTCCGCTAAAAATGCACTCAGGGTGTTCTGTGACCTATCAGCTTCTAATCTGCATAGTGAAGTATAGCTTCATAACTATAAATTGCTGACTTAATTAAAACCAGGACCTTTCTGTCATTTAATTACAGGGAGAAAGGTTATTGCTTAAATGCAATTTTCCAAATGTGAATTCTTAACAGTTATTAACTGCTTCACCATCATTTATTGTTTCAGATTTTTCAATTTTAAAATAGTCCCTGTGACAGAAATAATGACTTCATGAAAAACTCAATCTAGATGGAGCTGAGTAGACCCATTTGTTTCTTGTAAGTGGAGCAGACAGAAAACTTGAAAATGTCACAGGAGGATCCCCTGATGGCTCTCGCACTTTGCAGGAGTAATTAAAAACCAAAAGGTTGTATTAAAGGTGGAAGGAAGAGGTTTGTGACAATTTCAGGGTTTGATCTCCCATTGCCAATATAAGGGAGCTGTGTTATCAACCTTGTAATGGGGAGAGGGAACGGGGGCTGGACAATTTCATAACTATTAATTTATATCCATTGAAGCCACAGTACAGGATGTATGGCCCTATATTAGTTTATAGATCTGAAGGAGAAAAAAGTGAAGCTGACAACGAAAAAAGGGTGTTCTCCAGAAATTTCATGCCCTCCCAAAGCTTTCTGTGTCTCAGTAATTGGTGTTCAGCTGAAATGTTTAAGTTTGGGAGGGTGGTAGGGTACAAATATTGTTCAAAATGACATTTTAGCAGCATTTCATTATTTAAACATGCCTGTTCATCCATGAAATATAGATGATCTTGACTTGCTTAGCACTTATACACTTGTGCTGTGGTATAACAGCAAGAGTAAAAAGAGAGAGGGAGAACTTTTGAAATTACAGATCAAATTCTATTTTGTGCTTGGCCCTCAGTCCTCTTCTTCTGTTGTTCTTTTAAAACAAGTTTTAATTATTGATTAAAGGCATATCTTGTCGCTTGAACAACAATTAATCTTGCCAAGGGAAACAGATTGTGTGATAAAGAAAATTGTGATGCAGCTGTACAGGGTTATACTGTAGGAAGTGCTGAAATGCCACATTCTAGATGGATCTTTCAAAAATTACATTTTGATCCTACCTTTAGTCCAGGAAGGTTGAGGGCAGCACACATAGTTCTAGGTTTTGTGATTGGGGTAGAACATGATCTTTGATCCACCAGACCTTAATCTGCCTGTTTCTGTATTCCAGTCTTTCCCAACTGAACTACAACTCCCATCATTGTCAGCCAGCATGGCCATATGCAGTACCTTGCCCCATGGAAGAAAAGCCACATGTGAAGGAGAGATAGGAAAAAGAGAGAAAGAACAGAGTGAGCCATCCCCTCAAATAAAAACGTCGGAGAAAGAGGGAGAGATAAGAGGGAGAGAAGTAATAGAAAGGGAAGAATTGATGGTGGAAGAAAGAGAAAGAAAAGAATCAAAGGGAAAAGAGGAAAAGGTCGAAATCTGCTTGGTAGAGGAAGTAAAAGTGAAAAAGGAGGAGTTAATTCTGCCAGTGTGGGAAGAGAATATAAAAGATGAAAAGGGGAGGAGAGTTTTCAGTATACGAAGAAAAGAGACAACGAGGGAGCAGGAAAGGGAGAGAGAAATTGAAGACGATGGGCTCAGATACGGGAAAACGCATGGGTTATTGGAGGACTTTCCTAACTTAAAAGTGGGAGGATTATTGCCAGACCCGGAGTTAAAGAAGGAGAAAGGATTGGTGACGGAGACGCAAGAATGAACAGTTGTGGTCTTTCCCCGAGGACAAGGTCTTTGGAGGAAGGTAATCAGACCAGACCCCACCTTCAATCAGCCCCCACAAGAGGGAGACTGGGCCAGACATCCTTGTTGAGGCACAATATGCGTGGTGCGGAGTGCTCCATTGAGGAAGCCTACGGACCGGGAGCGGTTTGGACCAGCCCCTCAATAAACTTTCCTAATTTACAAGTCCAGATTTTCATAATCAGTTATTTGATCTTAGTTGTTTTGATCCTATAGAAGTTGTTGTGGAATCACCAAATGTTAAAGCAAATAAACCTGTTAATCTTTCAAAAGAGGTTCAGTGGTTATTTCCCGCTAAAAAGGAGAAACTGCTCCAGACTTATAACAAACCCAATCACACCACATTTCAGAGTTTTTTCTTCCTCTTTTTCTTTTTTCTTTTTGCGGTTGCATTTATAGGCCTCCTTTTCCATTCAAAACTTCCAGAGCAGCTTAAAAGGCAGAAGGGGGGATTTAAAAACTATATAAAAATACAAGTGAAGAGTAAAACAAACAAACAAACAAAAAACCCCACAGCAGACCAGCAGTAAAGAGCCAAAAAATTATAATAAAATAAGTCGTGATCAAGAGTCTTTATGGCCTAACAGAATGGCTATATTATGAGAGTCAAATTATTCTCCAAATTCATCTCTTGTTTACTTATACATTGATTTATTCAGATATTTTATTTATATTCTGACTCAGAGTGGTTCATAGTCTTTTCCACCATTTAGACTATTGAAAAGGCCCCATTTTATGATCTTATTTGGGTGCATTTCCAAGGTCCACTGCTGGAGTTACATATGTTATCTTGATACTTTCCTGTAGCATGTTGGTCCTGAGAAAATCTCAAGTCTTTCTCTGTTGAATGAACCTGAAGTCCCAGGAAAAGGGAAAACAGAACTAGCCTGACAACCTGAATTTCTCCATTTACATCCATTCTAACAGCTAATTAGCATTGGGGGGAAATTCTGTGTGAGCCTCACTCATTATCTGAAGGTATGTGTTTCTTCCTTTTGGTCTTTATGTCTGAAAAAGTTGCTCCTGCTTGTCTGGAAAAGACGTCAGCTGTGGATCTTTGTTCTGCAAACAAAACCTTCCTCTCTACTGACAAAGGCTGAGGGTCACAGTAGCAAACAGAACTTGAAAGAACCTCCCAGGAATGCTAAGACAGCACTTTTAGTATCTTAATGTCTGTTGTTTTATATTTATATTTTGTATTCATGCACAAAAATGTAATTTTCTGCAGTTAGTACAGTAAAAAGAATGTTTAAAAACAACACAAAATGACGTGTGGTTTGTTCAAGGGAATCCCTCCTTAACTAATTTTTTACATTAATTTTTTTTTTTAAGTTACCTTCACCACCCTTTCAGCAGTACAGTCTTGGACTAAAGTCATTTTCTATCTGGAAGAGTTATCCTGCCATAAATTCTAATAGATGTATCACAGCTGTACTGTTACAACAACATTCATTCACGTTATGTTTACCTCCGACTGTGTACTGTAAGTGGCCAAGAGGGGTTTTTTATGTGGCCTGCAAATTTCTTGTTTTGCATCTTTTCAGTAATGAAAGGAAACACACTAGAGCCCAAGAAGTTATTACATGGAGTGCAGCTCTGGTGTACGGTCCTAGAAGCTGTTGCTTGGAATGGAAGCCTGGAATGCAGCCAGGAAACTGTTGGATGGAGCCAAGCTCTGGTTTGGAGACCAAGATGCTAGATAATTATTTTATTAATGTAGCTGCATTTCTTTAGTTAGCAATTGTGGTAGACGGACAGTTGTTTTGATAAACCTGACATGTAGCCCTTGAGAACCAGCTGCCACATATGAACCATGTACGTCAGACAGTGCCTGCGCACAATGGAGAGTCATATAGAACCAGGATTTAAAGAAGACAACTCAGAGAGCCACTTGATGATTTCCAATGAGACCAGAATCTATTTATTATTTATCTTCTAAACAAACAGAGAACATGTTAACTAGGGAAATGGCAAAGCAGTGAGCCCTTGTAGTCCTTCGGAATCCTTCAGAAAAAGTAGCTCCAACATTTCTAGAAGCTAAAGCGAAATTTTAAAACAGTTTCATGCCACACATTCTTGAAATAGTTACATCAATTACAAACAGAAAGCAAAGGCTTATTACATCTCAGTCTGATTCTGATGATCATGGTAGACTGATTCAGGTGAATCTAGTTGCCACAGAGTAGTTGAATTTCAGAGTACAGTAACTGAGAGGTGCTTAAATCCACTGAAGAAATTTAGATGGACTTCCACAATTTCATTCAGGGCGAGGCCTTGGTTAGGGCAGAAAGTGCATCTGAGTATTTAAAGCCAACCAGGAAAAATATCTCTTAATGTTTAGTTGAAATCAAACCCCCAGTAATATAAGTCCATGACTTCAAGCATTGCTGCCTATGACAGCAGAAACAAGGTTTTACCCTCTTTTACATGACAGCTCTTCAAATATTTGAAAAGTTCTACAAAATGCCGCCCCCAGGTTCTTGTCAGGCTGAAACGTGCCCACTTCCTTCAACTTTACCTCACAGGAATTGTTTCCATATATCAGTCTATCTTCTTTGTCACCCACTGGACCTCTTAGTATTTGTTTATATAATTTTTAGCAAAGAGTACTCAGAAGTGGATGCAGTTTCCTTCATAAAGCCTTGCTAGCTTACAATAAAGCTAGAAGTGTGTTTTTGAGGACCATTTAAAGAATATCAGGATGTGCTGACTTTTTGTCTTTTATGCTTAAATAACATCTGGAGCTGGAGTCCCGAAGGCAGTTCATGTCGTTCTGCCAACTCCTGCGACGTTGCTGGAACCAGTTGTATTGGCTCTTGCCTTTCCATTGGACCATTTCAGCAACGTGGAGGGGGGGACCTGCTGCTTGGGTAACAGCCTATCCTCCCTATTTACCCAGGCTTCATGCTCTGGAGAGGACACTCCTTGATTCAGAGCATGTTACCATAGTCTCTCGAGACTGAAGGATGCCTATGCAGCTTAAATAACAATGAGAATGCCTGGATGCATCAAGTAGTTATTTGAACTTTTGAAACATTTATAAAAAATCAGCAGGGCCGGTTGAAGACTTTGAGCTGCTTGATACAAAGAACAAGATAATATAAGAGCCGCTTGGTAAGGTGGTTAAACTGCAGTACTGCAGTCAAGTCTTTGCTAATGACCTGAGTTTAAGCCCAATGGATTCAGGCTTTGAATGACTCCTAGAGGCAGCTCAGAGTTGACACAGCCTTCCATCCTTCTGAAGTGGGTAAAATAAATACCCAGCTTACAAAGTGGTGTTTCCATAATTATGTTGTAAACTGCTCAGAAAGTACTTTAGCATATAAGTCAAAAGGACAGCAGCAGCAGCAGCAACAACAACAACAACAACAACAGTAACAACACACCAAAGCAAATAGTCTAGCAGTTGATTCTTCCTTCAACCCTGGTGATGGGATGCTGTTCCCTACCTTGCCCAAGGGCAGCAGGCCCAACCTAGGGACTGTAGGGCAAGCAACACAGGTCTATTATTTTCAGGACCCTGGCAGCCATTTTCTTCCCAGCTATCTGCTGTTTTAGGCAGACATTTCATTCCACCAATCATACAGCTGCCTTAAGAGGTCATTCAAAGCAAAAATGCATATATTATATACCATAATCCCCCATCTAACATGGGCATTCTCCAGACTTGGAGAAAAAGCTGAAAGGTGAAGTTTCAACCCTCCAACTTCCCTTTTCCCAACCCACAGCTTTTGGAATGTGCATACTTATGGTAAGATTTCCTTTTCATCTCCATCTTATCAGATATATTAACACATGGAGGAAATGCTCACACAACAAAATCTAATCAGCCTTTCCAGTATCACTGGGTAAAATACTGTGCACATTTGGTCTCGTAATTTTCAGCACAAAAAACTGGAGATCAACAAGGAAAATATATATACGTATATAATGAGTAAGAATTTCAAAAACTCCATCAGAAAGAAATGTTTCACAGAAAAACCCAGTTACCCAGAACAAAGAGGCAAACATGATTCTTGCCTTCCACAGACCAATCCAATCTGAACAGACAGCTTCAGTTTGGTAATGCGATACAGGATTGCGTGTTTACAGATCGGCAGAGTGTGTTACATTTCTGAGCTGCTCAGTGTGCATTATGTACAAAAATACATGCCTATCACACAAGCACCTCATGGGTTGCTGACCACATTGTAAGACATTCAGGTTAATAGCCTGAAAAATACAGCAAGCCTTGTTCTGGTTTGTTCATTTGATAAACTGTGACAAGTCAATTGTCATGCAAGATTATTGTGAAGTCTGTGATTCCAGTTATTTAGTATCTGCAAAAAGCGGTTCTGGAGAATTTGAGACGGTAACATTCTAATGGCAAGTCCCTGCCACCATTGTCTCTTCCTACAATTGTAATTCTATGTTCTGATAATAAAATTTCATTAGTGTCGGCACATTCCCTTCCTTGCCTTTGAAGTACTGTCTCATGCTGAAACAATTAGCAGTACTTTACGTCCTATCACTTGACTGTTTGACAAGCAGTGTGAGTGAACTAAATTGTGAGGAATTAAAATTTCTGACAATTCCCATTACTTCAAAATTGCTGATAAATTAAAGGATATTTACTTCTACAAATATTAAAGGTTGTTTAAAATTTAAACTGACTTTATTTTATCAGTAGGTTCTGCAATGTACTAATTCAAAATGACTACACGGCCTTATTTGAATAAATTACCAAGTCATATCCCAAACACCAAGGACATTTCCTCCAGGCGGGTTTTTCCCCCTTCTTTTTAAAAATTTCTTTACTGTTTGTGTCGGTAGTAAAAGAAAACAGAAACACTAATGAATATTTCAAGAAGAAAGGTTAGTGAGTTGTTTTCTTCCTTTAACTGGGGGGAATAATAGTGAAGGTGATTAGTCTGCTATTTAATAATATGTATGGTCTGTGGACTATTTATTTTGTCATGACATTAATTGGAAAGAAAACAAAATATATAGTTCACTGACTAGCTGAGGCAGCACATGAGATAACTTGAGTTGTCTCCAGAAAGCAAGCACCAGGGGTACTTTCAAGACTAACAAATATATTGTTGCATAATCTTTCGGGTTCTATAGAGAACTTCACAAGATGCATGAAAGTTCAGGTATATATACTGTATTACATATTTTTGGACGTGGAATTTTAGATAGCAACATCAGAGTGAAATTAAGTGAGAAAATATTGATGGTGACAATTACAATGTTGTCACTGGCTATTCACAAAACTGTTACTCATAACACAAACATTGCAGCAGTAAATAAGTCAGTTAACATATACAGCTTAATAAGAATCCACAATACACTACTTACCAAATGTCTGGTCATTGACTGGAGTCTCCTAATGAATTTAGGGCCTCGATATCTGGCGGAATGCCTACTCCCACCAAGATCTACCCGTGTCACTCCTGCGAGCCAGGAAGTGAGGCTGAGGAGCCTAATGTCAAGGGAGGCCCGGAAGGAGAAGACAAGAAATCGGGCCTTCTCGGCGGTGGCTCCTCGTCTCTGGAACAACCTACCTCCTGGGATTCGCGGGGCTTCCACGCTGGGTATCTTTAAGAACCAATTAAAGACATGGATGTTCTGGCAGGCCTTCCCACCAGACAATTCCTGATGTTCCTCTTCTTTTCCTCTTCACTGGTTTTCTATTTTTGTAAGGTTCTTATTATTTATGCTGTTTCATATATGTTTATTTTTATTGTCTGTTGATTGTTAGCCGCCTAGAGTGATCCTGAGCTGACTAGATAGGCAGGATATTAAATAAATAAATAAATAAATAAATAAATAAATAAGTAAATAAGTAAATAAACAACAACAACAACAACAACAACAACAACAACAACAACAACAACAACAACAACAATAATAATAATAATAATAATAATAATAATAATAATAATAATAATAATAATAATAATAATAATAATAATAATAATAATAATAATAATAATAATAATAATAATAATAATTTAATCCCTCCCCTGCCTTTTGAAGTTTGCTTCATGGCAGCTACTTGAAGATCAGTGAGAAGCTGAAATATTCTCCTTCTAGTTTTTCTCTACCGCGACTTCCAACGTCGGGTGTGAGTTTGTGTATGTGTGTGTAAAATGGCCAATTTGTCCAATGCTGAATACAATAGGGTGTTGCTGACAGAAAAGAATATATATCTCATTGGAAGATGAGTAAGTATATGAATTCTTGATGGTGTGTGAGTAAAATTATTGTTAGGCCCTGTGGTGGGGTAGCCAAAGTAGTTGTGGAAACAGAGTTTGCATCTGGCTTTGTTTTACAACAAATAAGACTTGGCCTGAGATGAAGTATGGAAGGGAACTCTTTAAGTTGACTTCATGACCTCCCTGCCACGCAAATCCTCTCTTCAGTTGTTAACATTCCACTTTGGCTGGCAAAAGTTTGTTTTTAATTTTCATAAAAGAAAGCCTTCAAGAATGTTGCTCAGGAGAGCAAGAGGAGAAGCACAGATAAACCATAAGGTAGAGTTTTTCATGAAAACAATTATTGCTAAAAAAAGATATCAGCCTGGCATTTGAGCTCATAACCTTAATGCTGACATCAAGGAAAAAGATTACCACAGCTCCAAGAGCAGGGGTGTGCTCACTTCAGTCCATGGCCTCTTTAAGCCCAGGACTCAGAAACTGACTTTTGGGCTGGAAAAGAAGTGGTAGAAGTATGTATGTATGTATGTATGTATGTATGTATGTATGTATGTATGTATGTATGTAGGTAGGTAGGTAGGTAGGTAGGTAGGTAGGTAGGTAGGTAGGTAGGTAGGTAGGTAGGTAGGTAGGTAGGTAGGTAGGTAGGTAGGTATGAGGTATGCAGGTATGCAGGTATGCAGGTATGCAGGTATGCATGTACATTAGTTTGAAACATTGTTTGGAGTGGTTAAGAAATGATAGCTTCAAACACTAACAAAGAGAATCAGAGAAGTAAAAGTTAAATCATGTCTTTGTGAGTGTTTGGTTCAAACAGCCTTTTGGGAGGGCAAGTAGCAGGATGCTTGCATGATTCTCCATATTCGTAAAACACATCACATATACTGTTTTGTCAAAAACCATCCTTTCATTTCAATGATAACATCAAAGCCACAGAGTTTTGTATGCATTTGTTTTCTATCAAGTGTAGCTCCAGAGTCATAGCTGTGGTGGTATGAGGAGTCAACCTGAGATGACAAAAAATTCTGAACCCTGCATATCTTGTCTTAGACTCTTTCTGTTTGAGCTTTTCCAGAAAGTAGGAATTATGAAGGATCAAGCCATTGAACGTTAGCCAATTAAAAATCAAAATGTGGGGAATCTTTCCCCTTTCTTTTTATCAGATATCAAATATACCTCTTAATTTTGTGAGGTCTCCAAGCTCAAGCTGTTCACGTTAAGTGTAGGTATAAAATCAATAAAATGCTAATTTAGATGCTTTCAAAGTTATAAAGAATCAAATCTTTTAAAACAATGAAAAACATTCAACAATCAATATAAAATAAAGCAATGAAAATAATCAGGTGGACAGCTCAGTGAGTTGGCTGCAGAATCAAACATGGTGCATCTTGACTTCCCTGTGTCCAAGCCACCTGCATGTATTTGAACTTTCATCAACTGGAAAGGAATACGAGACAGATAGGTCTGTAGGAGATGTGGTAGTATTTGACAGTCACAATTTTTTTGCTGGCTCCATCAACCACTGTAGTTCAGACATTCTCTACAATCTCCCACCTCTACTAAGTACCAGATCAGCTGCCTGCAAAAATGTTCAGGCTGTCTCAAACAGCATCTGTAGCGCTCATCTGTGAAAATGTCATTTAAGATGTACTATCATGAAGTCCATGAAGGTCTAGCAATGCAGGTCAAAGAAAATCCCTGAATCATATGTATCTTTGGTATGATCTACGTTCTAACAAATGTTTGAAAAGAGCTAGGAAGGCTTACTGAAATGTAACAATAGGTGTGAAACATCCTCTCTGGGTTGGGCTTGGTTTCACGGTGCATGCCGGGAGCAGAGGGAGCCTGCTCCTGGCTTCAACCCTGCATATATTTCGTGAGATCTAGTGCGGAGGTCGGGGGCACTAGAAAGCTCACACATGTGAAGGATTCTTTACATGCAAAGCAAAATGCTTGGTGGATTTGAAGACTAACAAAAAGTTCCTGAAAGGGCATTGATTGTTTCTGTCCATTGGTTTTGTTTTGTTTCATGTTATTCTGATTCTAATTCCCTTGCTAACTACAGGGAGCATAGACTTCCAAGAGCCCTCCCATTCTTGAGTTCAGTTCAGTCCTGTTTTTCACTTAGGTGTGAATAAAATAATTTCTCTGGCTGCAAATGCCACTGTTTCCTCTTTCGTTAACTATAAGGACAGAACCTCCTTTTGCAACTCTTTTGAGTGCCTTTGTGGTAGACCATGCATCTCATAAATATCAGTCTATGTGCTGCTGCTTGAATACGTATGTCTGTGTACTGAGGGAAAGAGAATGTCCCATGTAGAAAGAAACTATGATTTTCAAATCATAACTATTAGAGACTATCTGTAGTGTTCATCTAGGCCACTGACAGAAAGACTGATGGGTTGAAAGACAGAGAGAGATGCATACACACACACACACACACACACACACACACACACAGAGAGAGAGAGAGAGAGAGAGAGAGAGAGAGAGAGAAATGTGCCTTATCTATGTACATAAGTAGCATTTATTAACACAGATTATTGGAGTAGAATAAACAGAATTATGGCTATGATTTTTTCCCTCCCCATCAAGGTTGCGCACATGTGTTACATGTAAGCAGGATATTCAGCAGTATGATGCTGCCCTTAAATTAAAATAAAATGACTGTCCCTAGTAATGTACTTAATGGGACTCTTTTTGGTGCCATTTGACATCTCAATCTCTCTCCCATTTTCTTTGTATTTTAGTTCTCTAACATTTACTGTAGTACATCTGAGATTATAAAGCACTTGAAGACAAACCCAGGGATAAAAAAGTAGTCCCAAAGAGCAAATTATTGTTAGCGTCCTATTATTCCTTCCACTCAAGGCTCCTTTATACTAAAGGGAGTATTCTGAATGAGTAAGTGCAAGCAAGCTTTTACATTTCTCTCTTATTGCTTAAAAGCTACAGCAACATACACACACCAGCACCACCATAATAACTGCTACGGCTTGCATTTATTTAGAGTTATCACACAAATTCTGAGTACTAAAAGGAGAGAAAGAATAGATAATGTGTACGCTGAATGGAAAAAAAACTGTGAATTAGATCATAGGGAGCCAAGGAAGTAAATGTGCTGCGATTAAATGGGCACATACTGAGAGAGAGAGAGAGAGAGAGAGAGAGAGAGAGAGAGAGAGAGATTGAGATTCAAATATAGAAACTTTTAAAAGTTTGAGCCCTTCTGATTAAATGCAGGCCTACATAAATAATGGAAGCGCTGTAAGAAATTGTGATGTAAAGCTTGATGAGAGGCTCTTAAAGCAGGAAGATTACCATGTTGTTGATGCCTTTTTGTTGCTTTATGGCAAGCAGGAAGAGCTGTTGGAATGCTGGCAAGGAGGACTTGCTCCAGACACCACTGTCAGAGCTGATTTATGCCCTTTAGGATGTGTTCATGCACTACACATACCAATTCACAGTAAACATTTCCCTGGTGAAGATGCTGAAGAATGTGCCTAATGTTTTGTGCAATAATCACAAGGGTAGAAGGAGTGAAATACGGGGTATTTATCAGCATAGAACTGGATGTGGCTTTGGAGGTCACTTAGATCCGTGAGTCGCAGCTATTGACCTGCCAGATGTTTTAGACTTCAGTTCCCAGAAGCCTCAAGGTCTGATCAGGATCTTTAACAACAGAATGCTATTCTGTTCTGATCTGTTTCAATGGTGCATTTTTGCCAGAAATGAGACTCAAGATTGCTTACAAAACAGTTTAAAACTACAGAGAAATTAAAATCCAGTGAAATCAAAAGCATCAATATTTTAATCAACTGATTTTAGAAGTCTTTTAACGTTACTTGCATTTCAATAATATACATGGAAATGATTCAAGTTTAAATTTAACTATATTATCAAAGTACAATTAAAATTAAAGCACTTGAAGTCAATTGATTAAAAAATACTAATACTGATTTGTCTTAAAACAGAAACCTTCAACATTTAAGACTCTTAATTACTGTATTAGATCTTGGCAAACATACTACAGTAATTAAGAGTCTTAAATGTTGAAGGCCTGCTTAAATAAAAAATGTTTTCCCCTGGCATTGGGAGGACTTAAATAAAAGTGGATTCGGCTGAAATGTGACACACAGTTCACTAAGTTGAAAATGAAGAGGTTCCTTCCAAGTAGACACACACAAGAAAGGAAGGAGCAAACCTAGCTTCTCTTGGCAAGCAGTTCCAGAGCTTGGGAGCAGCCACAGAGAGAGCCTTCTCACAAGTCCACACCAAATGGCCCTCTGAGAGTGATAGAACCACGAAAAAGGCTTCTCCAATAGATCTCAAACCCCAAGCAGACTTGTATGTGAGCATACCATCCTTCAGATAGCCTGGCCCCATGTTAAATACACAGTTAAATACACTGGGTATTTAACTTATAGACAGCATTTTCCATTTATTCTGAAAACAGACGGGCAGTTTGTGAAACTGCCTTGGTTAGCAGCTTGGCTGCATGTTTTGAAATGAAGCAGCCTGACAGATGGCCATCCAATGAAGAAGCGGATTTTGATCCCTCCCCCCCAATGCCCAAATACTCTTTCAAGGCAAAAATGTTGAAACAGAGGCTATCCTATCCTTTGGGCACATCATGAGAAGGCAGAATTCTCTGGAAAAAAACCCCAAACTTCTAGGAAAGGTGGAAGGCAGCGGGAAAAGAAAGACCAAATACGGGATGGACTGATTCAGGAACTCAGGCCTGAGTTTACAAGAGTTGAGCAGGCTGTTATAAGACATGACATTTTGGAGATCTTTCATTCAGAGGGTTGCTGTATGTTGGAGGCGACTTGACGGCACTTAATAACAGCAATAAAATAAAGGTACTAAATTATTGGTTATATGAAGAATGTGGTTAGATTTTGAGGAAATATTGCATTTGATGCTGATCTTACATATGTGGACTTAATAAGATTTCTATTTGTGTTTTATGTGTTTTTCAAGTTGCCTTGAAAATAACATGACAACAAATAAATAAAATGTGATTGTTCAATGTTACTTAAGCTTAAAAACTTTAATTTCTTGAACTACAACTCCCATAATTCTCAAGGGAGCACTGC
The DNA here is from genome assembly GCF_051106095.1 of Pogona vitticeps. Classification (NCBI taxonomy): domain Eukaryota; kingdom Metazoa; phylum Chordata; class Lepidosauria; order Squamata; family Agamidae; genus Pogona; species Pogona vitticeps. The sequence continues at coordinate 270,954,559 of NC_135783.1, read as the reverse complement.
AATTCTAGGAAATGTAATCTAAAACAATTCTGCAAGTTGCAGTTTAAAAAGAAAGTCATGTTTTCAAGCTCTGAATATTATCTATTGTTTTGGAAGGGCTAAAGCAAAGTACTGTGTAAGAGTAGGTTTTTTTTAAAAAGTGTCCAGCAGGTGGAGCTACAGCAGTTGAACTTCACATCATGAGTGGAGGGGGGAAAAATACAGGCCAACATCTTAATTATGGTCACAAATCTTATAAAGTTCACAGTTTATGCTTAAATAAAAGTGGATTCGGCTGAAATGCGACACATAGTTAACTAAGTTGAAAATGAAGAGGTTCCTTCCAAGTAGACACACACAAGACTGCTCTGCACCTTTATCTCATTGAATGAAGTCTCATACTGAGGTGTTTAGTATCTCTTTAGTAAGTTACATACAGATCTAAGAAAATGTTAGGAAAAGGGTCTTTACAGGATCTATGAACTAAATCCAGCCCTCCCTCCCCCATGTGACAAAGAAATGGAATGGTACAGGGCTTCAATTTGCTGCATTAAGTTTCACAAATTGGGAAAATGACAGAATGACAAGGACATTTGAAACTGCAAAATCAAAATTTGATATGCAGGATGGTGATCAACACATTTTGGGCTTTTCATTTCTGTGAGAAACTTGGTTTCCTGCTGCTGCCTCTTTTTCTTCACATAATGGCTTCCAATCCACCCCAGAGGAGGCAGGTGGCTTCAATGTCAGTGGCACACAGAATTCACTCCAAATTCTTGATACGAGCTGCCCCAAATGCTGTGTTGTACTGTATGTTTGAACCAGGTTCATCACCTTGGATAGCTCCTTCAAAGTTTGAACTATAACCCAAAGCAAATTCACTGCCCCACTGACACCGGAGCCAAACACCCTCAACCTGTGTTTCTGCTGTTCATTCTCCTTGCCTACCTCTCCATGTTTATCACCATTTACCTGTTTTGCTGTGGCACTCAGTACTACCACTGCTCTGGCAGCCCCTGCTCTTCACCTCATTTCTCCAGCCAATGTCTTTACCACTACCTCCATATCAGGCATGATTTGCAAGCATCTTCATAAGAGGAGGTGGTTGTGCTGCTGCCTCTTTCCTTAGGGTCTGTCCCTTCTTCTCATAGTTTTAAAATGAGTTGCTTCTTTGCACCAGTGTTAAGAATGTTGAGTAAGGGGAGAGGAAATGCTCAAGAAATATACTGTGAATTTGCAAATGCTAAAACAAACAAACATGCTGATCAGGAGTTCCTCCCTGCACCCCAACGTCCTTCAACGAATTTGCAAGACAGAATCTCTCCCACCAAGACTATACAGACTCCCCCAAATCCACAAGGACTCAGTCCCACTCAGGCCCATTGTAAGTGCCATCGGCTCCCCAACATATGAATTAGCCAAACACCTAGCGACCCTCCTACAGACCCACACTGGACAAACCTCATCCTACATCAAAGACTCAGGACATTTCATAAACAAGATCAGCACCCTAAAACTCAACCCTGGGGACAGACTGATCAGATTTGACGTAGTATCCCTGTTCACTAAGGTACCGATAAAGGACACCCTGACACTCATCCAGGAGATCTTTCCAGAAGACCTCAAGGCTCTTTTCCAACAGTGCCTAACAACCAGCTATTTCCAGTGGGATAATGAATTCTATGAACAGACAGATGGAGTGGCCATGGGCAGCCCCCTCAGCCCGGTTATAGCAAACCTCTACATGGAGCATTTCGAGAAACTTGCCCTGGCTTCGCCACCCCTTGCACCCAGTCTCCTTCCGATATGTGGATGACACCTTTGCAATTTGGAGCCACGGTGAAGATAAACTGGAAGACTTTCTGAACCATCTCAACAGCATCCACCCAAATATACAATTCACTGTGGAAAAAGAAATAGAGGGCCAACTCCTGTTTTTAGATGTCATGGTCATATGCAAAACTGACCTCCGACTAGGACACAAGGTCTACAGAAAACCTACCCACACAGACCGGTACCTACACAAAAATTCCAACCACCACCCACAGCACTGAACTGAACCATCTGAATTGGGCCCTACAGGAAAATGGCTACTCCGAAAATGAAATCACAAGACCCATCAAACCAAGAAAACAACACCAAACTGAAGAAGAAAAACAGCCACCCACAAATAAAGTATTTCTGCCATACATCAAAGGGGTAACGGACCGCATGGGGAAACTTTTGAAAAAACACAACCTACAAACATTCAAGCCCACCACAAAAATTCAACAAATGTTACGGTCAGCAAAGGACAGAAGGGACCCCCTCACCACCACAGGAGTATACCGGATACCTTGCAGTTGTGGCCAGGTATACATTGGAACCACAAAACGAAGCATCCATACCAGAATCAAAGAACATGAAAGACACTGCAGACTAAAACAACCAGAAAAATCTGCAGTAGCTGAACATGCCCTAAAACAAGCTGGATATGAAATTCTATTTCAAAATACAGTGGTGCCCCGCTAGACACTTACCCCAGTAGACGACGAATTCGCTTCACAATGAGTATTTTGTGATTGCTATTGCGATTGCAAAACGGTGTTTAGATAGGGAAAATCCGCTTGACGACGATTGGTTCCCTGCTTTGGGAACCAATTTATCGCTTTACAACAATCAAAACAGCTGTTAGTCGGGGTTCAAAATGGCTGCCCACTATTTCAAAATGGCTCCCCGCTGTGTTTCCTCGCTTTAACAGGCATTTGGAAAATGACCGCCCTATGGAGGAGCTTCGCTTTATGATGAGGTATTTCACCCATTGGAACGCATTGAGCGGTTTTCAATGTATTTCAATGGGCTTTTTACTTTCGCTTGATGACGATTTCGTTCTACAGCGATTTTGCTGGAATGGATTATCGTCGTCAAGCGGGGCACCACTGAAATACTGGACAACACCAGCAATCATTACATCAGATTGCACAGGGAAGCCACTGAAATCCACAAGCACCAGCAGAACTTCAACAAAAAATAGGAAACTTTGAAACTCAAAAAACCTTTACTTTACTTTACTTTAATTGAACTTATACCCCGCCCCTCTAGACAAAGTCTACTCGGTTGGCTTCCAGCTCTGAAAAATACAGCGTGCAAAAGGTCAATGAACTCTACCCAGCCACAAGGATCGGGGATCAATACACACAAAAGACCAGCTAATGACACCCATCAATTACAGTGACAGATAATCTCTTCTCCTTACCCTAACAGTACACCCGCAACAAGACACATTAATCACCCACCTACTGAATAGGACAAAAGCCTATCTCACAGCCATAAATATTCCACTCCCAAGCAAACTACACCAGAGCACAGAGTGCTGTTCTCTGAAGATGCCGGCCACAGAGACTGGTGGAACGTTAGGAAGAACAACCTTTAGAACACAGTGAGAGAGCCCGAAAAACCCACAACAACCAAATATACTGTGACTTTTAGGATATGGGCATGATAACAACACGAAATGCACCAACAAAAAATTAGGATTATGAAATAAAATCCCATCACAATTTTAAAAAATCAGTCTGTCTTTACAGAGACTAAGCAAGTTAGAAGAACCAATTCCTGAAAAGTAGAAAATTGAAGGCAGTATAGTTCTTAAGGATGTGTTCAGCAAAACATTTTGTGCTTGTTTTGTTTCCAGTTCTTGGGAATGGATGGTGCCTCTTTCATTTTCTTCTGTGTGTGCGCACACTGGTACTTTTGTTTTACAAAGGAGGGAAAGCCTCTTTGAAGTTCTTTTATTTCAGGTTTCTCTTTCATGTCTGCTGGTAAAGAGAAGACAAATGAAGACATCAAGTGGTAGGAAGGAGAGAAATCAATCCACATTTTAGTTTTGTCTAAAGAACCCTTAGATAATATTCCAGAAAAGCAGAAGAAAGGCAAAAGAGTCTACTTCAAAAGAAGACAAGAATGCTTGAGAAAGGAAAAATAATTTTAAAAAACCCTCAATTAACCAAATAATGCTGTTTAAGAAGAGAAAGAGATTTCTTAGGAGTTAAAAAAAAGGTTAGGATCGTGCAAGGAAAAACAGAAAGAAGGTACAAATAACAGTAGGAGACTAGGCTGCTTTTCTTCAGAACTTGTCAAAGTTACTTTTTTAGACTACAATTCCCAGAATTCCCCAACCAGCACAGTATTGGCCATGCTGCCTGGTGATTTTTGCAAGCAATTTTTTAAAACAACCCAGAACTGTATTTTCATTTACTGTTACGAGATCTTTGAATGTATAGATCGGTGCCATTGGAGCACTGAAATGCCATGAATTGATAAAGCTTTGTTTCTAGTGATTACTCTGCTTTACTTTAAGGATTAACAAATGAAAAACCTGATCTTATGGGGCACTGCATTTTTCCTGCACAACATTTTCTGAAAATATTTCCCATAGTGTTAGTTCTTCAGTCTCAATCTATTCCCTTCCTCTGTCTCCTCCCGCCTTTTTTGTTTCTTTTTTAATGCCATCCTGGCCCATTGGTGGATTTTTCTGTCGCACTTTGTTCTGATGTCTGTCAGGGCAGTCTCCAGTGTCAAGTACAATTTGTTTCACTGCTTTTGATGGTAAATCTCTTATGATCTAATATTCTTTCATGCATTTCCTCATTTTTTGGACATTGAAACAGTGAATGTCTCTCTCTTTCAATCTCTTCTCTGTCATACTGGTTCATGTAGACTTTCCTTCCTGCAATTTTTTTCCTCTGACCTCTGCCACAAATTTATGATTGTCAGCATTACATGTAGTACCATCCTGTTTTAATTTTGCACATTTCGTGGAGATAAAGCTGCATGTATGTCAACATATGGTCTAGAACAATAGCTCTGATCTCAGAGATCGAGGCCAGTAGACGGATGAGCTCATCTTGCAGCAGTAGTTGGCCACTGAATGGCTCAATTCTGCCAGATGTTCAAATGTATTCGTGTTTTTTGTCCAGGATATAAATTAGAAAACAAAACGATGACAAGCACGCTGACACAGGACTCCCCTCTACTTTTTGGTTCTCAAAGCTATCAATGATACAGCAAAGGCTGGTGGGTTTTTAGATCATTCTGGGTATCAAGGCCATCCACTTCTTTGCAAGTTCTGACCTGGAACCAAGATGGAGGAACCAAAACAGCAGCCCTTCAGCATCACTGGAATCACTGCTTGGTTGCACTGGGCTGGAAAAAGGTTGGCGTGAAATGCTCTTAAACCACGTATTCCCTTTGGGACACATAATAATGTAACAAGGGATAGAAATGTACTTCATTCACATTTCGTTATTGTCTTTTTGTTTGTCAAGTTACTTCTGAATTACAGTAACTATGAATTGAATGTAGAGGAACCTATGGTGGCTCACAAATGATTTTAAAAAATCAACTATTGGAAAAATTATAAATGTAATAAATTGCACTATTTAAAAATATTAAAAAATTTAAAGAAAATCCCTTTGAATAATCATTTATAAAGGTTTTAAAAAGGTAGCTCCACCCATACATTCCCTTCTTGAGTAGCAGTGTACATATTAAAAGACTGCCTGTAAAGAAATATCTTTGCCTGCAGGTCGAAGAATAGGAGGGAGGGATCCAAACTGATTTCCCATGAGAGGCAGTTTCACAGCTTGGGAGCATCCACTGAAAAGGTCTTCTACCATGTCTGCACTAAGCATGCTTGTGAGGGCAGTGAATAGAGACAAAATTTTCCCCAAAGAACCAGGAAGGCTGATATGGGGTCCCTCAGGGTCCCAAAGATCCTGTCATTAACAGTCCTGCTCAGCTCTGGAAAACTAAAGGCTGTTGGTTCTTTTATTGAATCAATTTACCTCATGTTAGGTCCTCATCTTTTCCTACTGCTTTCTAGTTTTCCTAGTGTTATTGTCTTTGCAAGTGAACATTGCCTCCTCATGACATGTCTGAAGCACAATGGCTTCATTTTAGTAATTTTAACTTTCTAGTAAGAAACCAGTTGGATCTGATTTACAGCTCATTTGTCTGTCTAGCTTCACAGTGTCTGTAGAGGAACCTTATATTCACACATATCAGGGTGAATCGACTTGATTCATTCTTTCTGAGGCAACATACAAATTTAAACACAGCTCTTCTTTGGCATTTGCACTTCTAGGTGCATTACAAAACAACACAACACACAACATTCATATTTTAGGAGAAATGTGCCCAAAGATGTGCAAGAACATTCATGCTGGCTTTAAAATAAAATTAAAGCCTCATGCAGAAACAGGATGAAGTAAAATTCTAAGACTAGGAAAACCAAGAAATACTGATTTATAGGGTGGTAGCTATGTTCACCGGTTGAAGCAAAAACAGCAGGGTTTTGAGGCACCTTATGCATCTGAGAGGTCTGAGACTCTGAAAGATTTGGTAATAAAACTTTTTCAGACCAATGAAGAAGGGGATGAGAAAGTTTTCAGCTGGTTCCTCAAATTGAAAAAAAAGCAGAAATAATAGAAAATTGGGGAAATATTCTGTAAAATAAGTTACTGTATACAGTTTTTGGTGTTTATTTTTTTTAAGCAGTTCATAATGAGACAACATTATGAGTAAATGCTTAATAATAACAAATAAAATTATCTGTAGCAAAAATGTCTTCTCAAATATAACAAGCAAATATTCTTATGTACCTATTCCTAAATATATGCAGAGGCCCTGTCCTTTTAGGGTTTATACATCATTAATAGAGACAGCGCATGCTACTCTACCTTTCCTCCCCATGCATTCAAAACATCTCTGAAAAAAACTGTTATCTACCTTTAGAATATTCAGAAAAGTACAACCTCTTATAAGAACACACATAAGCAATTTATGTCCGGCCACCTTTCACACAGCAAAAACAAATAAGTTTGTTCTACAGAGTTTCAAGAAAAAGTAACCTGGTCTCCCCCCCCCCCCCAAATTTCCTCCTTCCAATCTCTCTTGAGCTGGGCCACAATCCACATTGTTAGTCCACTTTTTATTTACTGGTTGTATTTACAGGCTATGCAACACCTTTGACTTCAAAAGCTCTTTCCAGTGTAGTCACTATCATTATGGCTCTGTCAATGGATAGTGCAGTTATACAGAGGCTGAGTTAGAACAATATAATGAAAGCCATCCCCTATATTTATGGTTCTGCTGGGTCTTGAACCCAAATCTGTCAGGGTGCAAACAGATAAGAAGGCTGACCCGGGCAGATGGATTGATTGGATGTTTGCCATGGCAGTCAAATTGCTGTTGTTCACACATAATGCTAACTTATCCCAGCAATTTTGGAGGTCACGCTGCACCTCAAATTGCTGTCATTCTCACTGGGACAAGAGGGCTCCCTCTGTTCTCTATCATTAATATTTCTGTTTTCCCCATCTTTAAAAAAATGACAAGTGACATAGTGCTGATGTGATATAATAACTTGCAGAACTGCAGTACTCAGTGTTGTGTACACAAACCAGCAACAGTACTTTGGTAGTTTCTTGGAGGTTCGAGAAGTTGAACCAGGCACCCTTTGTATGCAAGGTATGTGCAATACCATCAAATTATATGGCTTTTCTCTCACTATGCATTGTCCTACTGCAGGGTTTAGCCCTGAAGCCACTCAACACCTACTATAATTATGTATATCTTAAACGTTTAAGTAAATGAAAACTTCCACTTAAATAGAAAAGGCAGATCTGGAAAAAAATGAGCATTCCTCCTGTCATGCACACACAAAGAAAGCTGAGCACTACTACCAGAAAACAGGAAAGCTTGTATGGGGAAAAGAATGATTCAGCTGCTTGGAATCTTAAACTGCCCTTTTCTTCTACTTATACATTAGTCAGAAAAGTCTCCAGAAATTTTTCTCTCATATCCTTTCACAGTTGCATTCTCTGGAAGTATCTCTCCTGAGAAACCTATATGTGGGACAGGAGGCAACAGTTAGAACTGGTCATGGAACAACTGAGTGGTTCAAAATTGGGAAAGGAGTACGGCAAGGCTGTATATTGTCCCCCAGCTTATTCAACTTATATGCAGAATACATCATGCGGAAGGCTGGACTGGAAGAAACCCAAGCCGGAATTAAGATTGCCGGAAGAAATATCAACAACCTCCGATATGCAGATGATACCACTCTGATGGCAGAAAGTGAGGAGGAATTAAAGAACCTTGTAATGAGAGTGAAAGAGGAGAGTGCAAAAAATTGTCTGAAACTCAACATCAAAAAAACTAAGATCATGGCCACTGGTCCCATCACCTCCTGGGAAATAGAAGGGGAAGATATGGAGGCAGTGTCAAATTTTATCTTCCTGGGCTCCATGATCACTGCAGATGGAGACAGCAGCCCTGAAATTAAAAGACGCCTTCTTCTTGGGAGGAAAGCGATGACAAATCTTGACAGCATCTTGAAAAGCAGAGACATCACCTTGCCAACAAAAGTCCGAATAGTCAAAGCTATGGTTTTTCCTGTCGTGATGTATGGAAGTGAGAGCTGGACCATAAAGAAAGCAGACCGCCGAAGAATTGATGCCTTTGAATTGTGGTGCTGGAGGAGGCTCTTGAGAATCCCCTGGACTGCAAGGAGAACAAACCTATCAGTTCTAAAGGAAATCAACCCTGAGTGCTCACTGGAAGGACAGATCCTGAAGCTGAGGCTCCAGTACTTTGGCCATCTCATGAGAAGAAAAGAGTCCTTGGAAAAAACCCTGATGTTAGGAAGGTGTGACGGCAAGAGGAGAAGGGGACGACCGAGGATGAGATGGCTGGACAGTGTCTGCGAAGCAACCAACATGAACCTGACACAACTCCAGGATGCGGTGGAAGACAGGAGGGCCTGGCGTGCTCTGGTCCATGGGGTCACGAAGAGTCGGACACGACTAAACGACTAAACACACACACACATCACTATTAACTCATGAAGCATGGCCTTGTAATAATCGGCATCAAGAACAAGCAGAAAGCTGCAGGACTAGCATTCAGATCAGGTATTTGAAGCCTTGGATCTGTTGTGAATTTTTTTTAAAAGCCAAGTTATTTGTGCATGATACATCACACACAAGTTGGCCTTACATAAGCCCTACAACAGATACTATTAACCAATGTCTCTTATAAGAGCAAGGGTGGGCAACTGTAGCCCTCTGAATACTGTTAGACTACAAACTCCATAATTCTTCATCACTGGCTATACAGGCAAGGGCTGCTGGGATGTACAGTCCACCAACACGGGAGACCCACAACTGCCCGTTCCTCTCATAAAGGAATTCTGTGAAAACCCTGATAGACACTTCAGTGACCATTTCATCTCCCTGACGAAGCAAGCTCTGCCTCAGGAAAAACTGGTCTCATTTGCTCTAAGATTCCAAATGCTATTAACTATTTGTATACTTTTCCTGCCCTCCACAGTGGACAAACAGTACCTTTGGAATGAATTAGGATTTTTTACGATGGGGCAAAAATTATACCCCAAAAGCTCATTATTGGTTGTGTTTTGATACCAAAGGAAGCAAAGCTTGTTGGATTTCACGTTCACACTACATTGGAAAAGCTCTTGTCTCCCCTGAGAATGAACAAAAATCCAGGCTTGCATCAAAAGCAGGGGAGAAATGTTATTGGGGAAAAAAACGGAGGAGACAAAGTAGGGGTGTGTGTGAGGGCTGCTTCTTCCAATCTCCCTCTTTTTTTAGTGGATAAGGAAATGGTATACTGCCCCCCCCCTTCAGAGGCAGCACTAGAATCCTTCAGTTACAAATCAAAATTCTCAGAATAATAGTAAAGAAATCCACCTCACCAACTACATCTTGTCTTCCAAAGTGATGTTTTTTGGATAAAGTGGGGGGGGGGGGGAGGTTACTAGAAAGAAATTGAAAGCTTCCCTCCAAGGGCTGTGACAGGGAAGTGTTACACTCACACACCCCACCTCCGCAACAACTCGAATTAAAAGTAAACGTATGGCTCAAGAGCAGATTTTAAAAATCACGGATTTCATCACTGATTGAACTGAGAATAGCCTTGCATCATGTGGATGGGAGGGGAAAAAACATCAGTGACAAAACAAGTACAACTTGAGTGGAAAATGCTCTATTCTAGATAAACCCTTCAGTTCTGCCAAACAGCTGCAGGGAAATTAAACATTCCATTTTCCTAGTGCCACAGCTCTGGAAAAAATTAGGTGTCTTTTCTCCCACAGCTGCTCTTATTTTTAAACAAGTGCAAAAAATTCCTTGACTCTACCCCCAGTTATCCATCAGAATTCCAATCTAGCACTTATAGGATTGGAATTGTTATGAGTTTTGTATGGATTTTTAAATGAAGCAAAAAGGGAAAGGGAGCCTGAAAGAGGGCTGATGCTGTATCGGATCTAATTTCATCTTTAGAACCAAAACCTTTTCTGTGCCTTACCATCACCATTGACTTTTAGGGAAGGCAGTGTGAATCTAGAGCCACTGATGCAGATATTTACATGCCCACCCCTCAGGGATGGCAGAGCCAAAACACCTCCCCCATAAGGAAAAAAACTGATGAGCAAAATCTTTATATCTGTCTTAAAGAATCCTGTAGAGATCTCAGGAAGCAAATGCATCTGCAAACCTGGAACTGTTTCCATCTAGCTTTGTTTAAATTTGCAAGGCTATTTAATGTTCACCACGCTCTTGATCCTTACAGTGTAAGCAATTTTCTTTCAGTAGGCTCCCTCCCCCTTCATTTTTAACAAGGAAAACTGCCCCTCCAAATAGAAAGCCTGCTTGTTATTTTGAGGCAGTGAGGCAAAACATGCAACATGAAGACTACATTTGGCTTGCAGAGCAGATGTCTACAGATCACTTGATGTTAATTTCAACATAAAAGCTATTATATTCTTGGCCTTGCCCTATTAGTTGTTAAATAATTATTTATGGTTGGCGCATGGAGCCTTAGAACCTTAAAGAAGAGCCATCAACACTACTGAGCTAACCATGTTTGACACAAACAGTTTTCTGTCATGAAGGACCTTCAGTGTAATGCTTATTTCATATATAATTCCATTTTGCAAACTAAAAAGCACTTCCCCCTCTTCTTCAGAAAACCAGTCTTTAATGTGACCACTAACACTACCTCACTGGCAAGGAATTAAATGGTCCAGTTCATTGACATTTGCAATAATGTTCTCTGGGTATTAGGATATTCAGCTTATCATACTAATTTTTTCCCACTTCACAACACTGTTGTTTGCTATTATATCATAGATGTAGACTTTGTCTTCTTGTTTTACTTTTCTGTAGTTTAATCAAGATCTGTGTTACAGTCTCAGTGGCTGATAAAACCACAATAATAAGTGGAAGCTGAGGGTGGTTAGTTTATACATTGAAACACCATTGGACATGTAGGGAGATACATGAACATCCACTTGAAATATTATGACTCCTGCCGCTTAAGCAAATTAAATGACAGTCAAAAACAAAACTTATCAAACTTGAAACTGTGTGCTAACCAGGATTAAATGTGTAAGTCACTGTAGAAATATTATCTGGCCTTACATATGCTGCTGTCGGAAGCCATTTTGATGATTTACTTCAACTATGAGCATTTCCCTTTTTGTTATCTAATTAAACTTTTGCATCTGTAACAGTCAAGCTAGAATTTTAGGAAGCTGAAGGACAAAGATTCTGAATATAGTATTAGATACAACTCAGTTGAGATGCCTACTTCAATTGAATTTATTTCTTGAAAGAAGCAATGTCTCTCCATTAAAATAGACATGCATGTTGTCTTTTTGTGGGCCTCCTGCCCTGTTTATTATTTGTTTGCACTGTCCGTTCAGATAAAATGTAATGATGATCCAAACTGAAAGAACAAATTTATTCAAGTGCAGAATTTACACTTTAGCGTACTCTCAGCTTCCTGTCCTAAAGTGCCATACATACAGAGTTTCTACTCCAGACGGAATTATTATTCCAAAGCAAATAAGCAAAGCTTAGGTAGAATAACAACCAAAATAAAAAATAAAAAGCACACACACACACCCAAAAAACTAGATAGATCACTACTTCCAGTCTGGACATAACACTAGTAAAGCTGACAGAAACTGACTTGCCCAATCAATGGTTGTGTTATGATTGGAGCCCAGGTCAACAGCACATCAAATTTAAAGCAAAACCTCAAATTTTCCTATATTTTTCCAGCTTTCTAGTTTCACTAGCTCTACAGAGAATGAGTGTAGCCAAGGTCTCTGTGGGTCCCCAAGACAATTGTGTCCTGTATTTTCAACAATTGCCTCCCATTTCCTCATCTGAAAGCTTTCTTACTACTCGGGTGTTGTGAATTTCACCCTCGAATTGAGTGTCTGAGTAGCTTAGAAGGCCTGGAGAGAGTTTAATGTCTGCTTTCATGAGGAGAAGGCTGTGACCAAGGAACAGATTTTGTCATATGATTGGTTTTACAATTATTATTAATGACAGAACCGTTTCTCTCCGCAGGTGTCTGCTGTCTGTGATAAATGCAATGTTTCCTTGAACATTATGGCATAAAATAAACTAGCAGAGGAAAGCAACCACCCAGGCAGAAATTCCAAGAAGGAGAGAAAGTAGCAAAACTCATTTACATCCATCTTTATTTATCAAACTTAGCAGATTTTTGACATGCTTCAGCAGAAGGTAATTTGAAAGATCCCTGGTAAAGTATGCCTCTTTTGCTAAATGTTGCATGCAATTAAAGTTTCAGAGAGATAGTGATGGGCATTGGGATGGGCAGACTCCTCCCTGTTCTTGTCAGTGCAGACTGGGAGACACGTCCGTAGAGAAGCAGCTTCACAGACCTGTAAGTACAGACAAAAAACATCTCTGTTCCATTTCAATCACTTAATATGAAGCTCTGTTAACAGTAGTCCTATATACACCATTGGGTCCTTATTATTCCAGAGATTCAGCTTTAGTCAGGAGGCTGGCGATCAACATTTGCCTACATTTCATTCGTTTTGTGACATCCCTTCTCCTACGGATCTTAGAACCAAATTCTATTAATTTGTAATTTTTTAAAAAATGTATATAAACATGCATACACACACATACAGACAACACCTGGCAGAAATACATAGTATTCTCACATGTTAGTCACAATCTTAAAAAAACCCATAACTATTTGTAAAATTACTATAAAGTATCAATTCACAATACAAATAAACAAGCAAGTGTGTGTTTATGTGTGTGTGTGTGTGTGTGTGTGTGTGTGTGTGTGTGTTTCTTCCAAGAAAGCATTCTACATGGTTAGCACCCCATCTCCGTCCCATATTCTCCTTATAAGAACTTTATGAGTTACAGTATAAGGAATGCCAATCCCATACCTTCCTATTGGTTTTTTGTGTGTCTGGTCTGCTATGTGCTATTCATATAGGGTGGGACAGGAGGGTGGGTGAAGACAAGATAATTCCTCCTTCTTTTTCCTCAGTACATTTGCAGGATTCCTTGAAAGGATTGGTTGTTTTCTCCTTACCTTTAACTTATTGTTTTTGTTATGTGCTGTCAAGTTGCCTCCAGCTCATGGCAACTCTATGAATGAGTGAGCCCCTGGATGCCCTGTCATAAAAAGCCCCGATGAGCTCTTTTAAACTCAAGAGACATGGGTTTCTTTATTGTCAATCCATCTCATGTTTGACCTTCCTCGGTCCCAGCTGTCTTCAACGTTCCTTAGCATTTTCGCCTTTTCTAGTAAATCTTGCTTTCTCATGTGACCAGGAGCAGATCTGACTATCAAACGAATGAAGCTTAAGCTTCAGGGCCCCAATCCTTGAGGGGCCCAGAAGTGACTTTAGTCCTTTTTTTAAAAAAAATTGTGGTTAATTGTCATGGAACAATCCCTTTGAAGAAGATAACAGTGGTTATCCAGACCTCCTTGGTGGTTATGGGGTCCTCATAACAGTTCAAGCTTCAGTACTCCAAAAATGTGGGTCCACCACTGGGTATCACCAAAGTATGCCAACCTGTTTCATCCTTTTTGCTTCTTATAGTAATTTTGGAAGAAAGAAAACCAAATGTTTTCTCATTAAAGGGAGCTATGGGGCAAAACCAATTTCCTTACAGCCTGCAAATGAGCTGAATGCAATGTAACATGAGGTCTGAGTGAAAAACGGTCTGCAAGGCAAAGCCAACCCAGCATAAATATCTCCTCTCTGAGAGACAGACGCAGTGGCGGCAGCTGTGAACGAAAAGTTACATCCAAAACTGGCCATCTTTTCTCTACAATATTAGTAACTAATTGCTGCAATTAGGAAGCAAATTTTAAGGGAAATAATGAGGTAATAAATGCTCCAGAAAAGCAGAATTTCCCATCTCTGGTCAGAGTAGGAATTAGACCACATCTATCTCTTGCAAGTACATGTAAGAATTTGCTAGAAAGTAGCAATGTGGGTGTGGACATTAGGTGATCTGTTGTTGCTTTTGAATTTGCTCTGAGTGCATTTGCCTCTGCACACCTATAAATGCTCATTTTATATGGACTATTTTTGACAAATAAGCAGGTTGTTACAAACATTTGTAAATTCCCTGGTCTTCCTTATTTCCTTTGTGGAAAGAGACTGTAAAGTAACTATGGATACTAAAACAATACTCAGTGTTAGTCTCTATGTGGGATAGAAAATGTTTTTATGGAACATATCAGTAAAAAGCAAAACAAATATATGAGGCAACAGAAATATGGAAGGTAGGGAATAAATATTGTTAGGAGTAGAAGAGGGAAAGTTATGAAAAGCAAACAATACCCCCGTTTCTGCACTATTTTCCACCCCATAAATCCTCAATGTTCACCAGTCTTTCATAATTCGTTGTTATTGTTTAGTTATTAAGTTGTCTCTGACTCTTCGTGACCCCATGGATCAGGGCATGCCAGGCCCTCTTGTCTTCCACTGTCTCCTGGAGTTGGGTCAAATTCATGTTGGTAGCTTTGGTGACACTGTCCAGCGATCTCTGTTGTCCCCTTCTCCTCTTGCCTTCACACTTTCCCAACACCAAGGTCTTTTCCAGGGAATCTTCTCTTCTCATGAGATGGCCAAAGTATTGGAGCCTCAGCTTCAGGATCTGTCCTTCCAGTGAGCACTCACGAGTGATTTCCTTCAAAATGGATAGGTTTGTTCTCCTTGCAGTCCAGGGACTCCTCCAGCACCACAGTTCAAAAGCATCAATTCTTTGGTGGTCAGCCTTCTTTATGGTCCAGCTCTCACTTCCATACATTGCTACTGGAAAAACAATCACTTTGACTATGCAGACCTTTGTTGGCAAGGTGAGGTCTCTGCATTTTAAGATGCTGTCTAGATTTGTCATCACTTTCCTCCCAAGAAGCAGGTGTCTTTTAATTTCGTGACTGCTGTCACCATCTGCAGTGATCATGGAGCCCAGGAAAGTAAAATCTGTCACTGCCTCCATATCTTCCCCTTCTATTTGCCAGGAGGTGATGGGACCAGTGGCCATGATCTTAGTTTTTGATGTTGAGCTTCAGACCATTTTTGGCGCTCTCCTCTTTCACCCTCATTACAAGGTTCCTTAATTCCTCCTCACTTTCTGCCATCAGAGTGGTATCATCTGCATATCTGAGGTTGTTGATATATCTTCCGGCAATCTTAATTCCGGCTTGGGATTCATCCAGTCCTGCCTTTCGCATGATGTATTCTGCATATAAGTTAAATAAGCTTGGAGACAATATACAGCCTAGCCTTTCATATACAGTACTGCCTGCTTAAGCCTACTGTTACCCAAATCACAGCCAGTTTTGCAACCTAGTATTTGAAATTCTTTTACACAATTCTTGCATACACATAAAACTCATATGAGTCACTGATAAAGCAGTGGATTAAGAAAATGGTATTTTTACACTGAATGTGAGTGAGCAATTTTTACAAGCCAGCTGCTATAGGGATCTTATTGTGAGTACTATATGTAGACTCAATCATTGAAATAAATGAAGAAGCATCAAGCTATTGAGGCAGACTGAGCACCAGAGTCCATTATTCTATTGAAGCATTATTTTTCTTCATTAGACAAAAGGATAATTAAAATGGAATTTCTACACAATCTCTCTATACTTGTTGTTATGTGCTGTCAAATTAGAAATAATTTATAATGACCCTAATAGATTTTAAAGGTAAGTGAGGTTCTTAACTGGTAGTTTTACCAGTTCCATTCCCCCTCCCCCCCCAGTGAGTTTTTATGGCAGAACCAGGGAATTGAACCCAAGCCTCCTGAGTCTTAATCCATTACTCTTTCCACACTGGGTAACCCCCCCCCGCCCCAGTATAGCACTTTATTATCCATCAAAGCTACCACTCTCTTAGCCAGTGCTGTTATCCCCATGGGCAGATCTACCTGTAAAGTTTACCCACATCAGGATTCTGTTCTGCAAAAGTTGCAAATAATATGAATTTAAATTTTCATCCTTGTAGGAATGACCTTTTGGTCTCTTTCTAAGGAGTTCAAGTGGGGAATTAGCAGTAATATCCTATTCTCTGCCCTGTTCCATTTTCTATTCCCCTGAGGGGGGAACTGTACCTGAAAAAATTCATTCAACTCTCATATTTACTGTATAGCTAAATAACATGATGTTGAGATGGTGGATTTGAAAAGCATTCAACATTTGGAAAGCAAATATTCACTTCTCTAGATATTGGATCTTTGGACAATAGCTGCTTTCTGGTATTGCTGTGCCACAGCTTTTGCCACTGTTCCATAACTCTACCATTCTGAGCAATCTTATGCTTATGAAGGGTTATGCCTACACAGATTGCAACAAACTGGAAGCCTAATGGTTGTTCTGGGTTTTTTGGGCTCTTTGGCCATGTTCTGAAAGTTGTTCTTCCTAACGTTTCGCCAGTCTCTGTGGCCGGCATCTTCAGAGGACAGCAACCATTAGATCCAGGCTGTGAAAGCCTTCGCGAATAAACTGGAAGCCTGTTACAGCAGAGTTGCAGAAGGTACGGCCCCCAGGCTAAAGTACTGGACTACAGTATTGTTCAGCAATAGACAGCGTAGCCAATGTTCAGGGACAAAGGCCGTTATAGTTCAGCTACATTTGGGCAGCCACATATTCCTCACGCTGTGTAACAGATTCCGGACTGGCATATAATTCAACATTTAGCATTGGCACAGAATTTGTAGCCCTATTAGGGTAACTATAAGCAGTCCAAACATTATATTCCAAAATATTCCATCTGGTATTTCTCCATCATATATTGAGTTTTCTAATAAAAGAGGTTGGGAACCATTGCTTAGGTGTTTAAACACTGGGGTACATACTGGCAGTGGTAGATGGTGATTAAGAAAACTTGCTGGTTTGGCTGCTGTCAGTTTGTAGGCTGTACAAGAAGGTGAAAAGGGAGGGTTCCAACTCGTGGCAAAGATGAGACCATTTTATCCCCTGCACTCCCTACCAGTGACAGCTCGTGGATGAAACAGTGGGCAGCTGCTCAAAATGTGAGGGTGAGGTGCCTCCATCCCTGTGCCACCCCCTGCTGCCTACTGTCTTTGAACCTCAGCCACCAGGAGCAGTAATCTTTAAGTTTAAGCAGCAAAAACAAATATTGTCCATGGAGTGGGGTTGGCACGGATGGTGGCTTTTGCTGTCTTGCATGCTGAATGAGCATCCCAGGGGTCTCCTCTCCTCATTTACACTTTTTCATGGGAGAGGGTATAGGGATTTTAATCCACAAATTAAACATGGTCTTGTAAGTAGCACTACCTGATCAAGGCTATGGTCCTGAAGGCATGCCTGAATGCCTGCTTGGAAGTAGTGAGCTTCATTTAACTGGGCAGCATGTCTCACTATCTTTGTAGAAGATGGATTGCACAGTAAACCTCGCAAGCCGTTAATGAATTACGAACACTGGGTGAGGAATTACAGCAGTTTTAATTGTTTGAAACATTATATTATTTGGATATAATTTAAGTGGTGCAAATGTCCCAAGATTTAACGTGGGTTAGAGATACAAGATACATGAAACTTGTAGACAGACATTTGGGGGATGGCAGCCATCCTGGACCTCTTCATATCAGGCAAAATCCAAAGAAACAACAAAAGACAGAAACATGTGGCACCTTGAAGACTAACAATTACATTTCAATGTAAGCTTTTGTGGACACGTCGTCCCCTTGGAGAGTAGCTCAGTCGTTCTCAGTAGCAATATTTACCTGCACAGTAAATACTGTTATCCATAATAAGGTTTGTCTTATCGCTCGATCTTTTGCCTGTTTACTTAAGAGTAAACTCACTGGGACGAACTCCAAAGCCAACATGCATAGGATCGACAAGGGCTAGCGCCCAGGGGTGTCACTTCGGGTCATGAGGCAACAGAGCCACACCACGCTGGCGCTGGGAATTTTCCTCGGGACTTTTTTCAATGCTCCTAGCCCATCTTCTCCGACTGCTTTTTTTTCCCGGCCCCGTCTCCAAAGAAACCCGAACCACCTTGCAAACGTGGCGCTCCGGCGGCTCCCTCCCTCCCTCCTCCTCCTCCCACAAACAAGACTTACTGCTGTCGCCCAATCGCGAAAGCCGTATCATCGGACTGGCAGGGAGAGCGCGTCGTTTGCAACCGCACTCCTGAGTGGCTGGGAAGGGGGGGATCCCAGCACCCAGCCCAAATTAGGTCATTCATGTGCATACCGAAAGCGAGACTTTCATGGCCGTCCGGCCGTGCAAAGGGGGCGATCGGGGGAGAAGGGCGACCCACGTTGGCTGTTTTACGTGCCCGCGGTGAGTGGGATCGAGTCCTGCAAGTGGTGCGGAGAACACCCTCAGCCACGTGCATGCCTTTTGCTGGCAGGTAGAGCAAACCAGCGTGAGTTGACTTGCTCGCTCCTCCTTGTGCTGCCCGTTAGCACGCTCCTCTTTCTTCTTGATTTTCTTCTGCAACGTTGCTCGGCTTTCCTTCTTCCCCCTCCCCTCCTCCTCCGCCCTGCCCAGCCACCTCCCTCCCCGACAGTAGCTCTCACTGGGCTGTCCAGAGGAAACGATGGACTCGAAAGAAACTTCCCGCTCCCTCTCGCTGTGGCTGATGCTGTTGCTTTGCATCCGGGGGTCCTTCGGAGTCCCCACGTTCAGGAAAGAGAGGGGCGTTCACCCCGACCCTGAACTCACTGACCGCCAGCACGAAGATAACCAGAGCTTCCAGTATGACCACGAGGCCTTTCTGGGCAAAGAAGAGGCTAAAACTTTCGATCAGCTCACCCCTGAGGAAAGCAAGGAAAAGCTGGGGTAAGACCAAACCTAGGGACTGGAAGGAACAGTGCTTCCCCATGAACCGCTGAACTAGTAATTTGTTACTGTTATTACTTCTCAGTAACTAATATGTGAAAGGCCCTGATTGCATTGTTTCCAAAGGAATACTGTATATATTGCTGCTGAGAATGATTGAGCCGCTCTCCAGACACGCGCTTGCTGCCTGTAGAAGTGTCCGGTTATAGCTTTAGTCCTGGATGCCTCCGCAAAATTGTGATCTCTCAGCCTGCCTGGAATCCAGTGTGACAGCGAAACTCTGCAGGGAGGGGGCGCCGGAGAAGGAATCGTTCCCATGACTTGCTTGCTGCTGATAACGTGGCAAAAAGGAGGTCCAGTGCAGGATAAATTGAGGGTGAAAGAGAGAAGTTCATTCCTGCATAGTGGACTGAGGGGAAAGCACTGTCAGCATCCAATGGTGTGCCCTCTCTGTATATGAAGCTAAAGTCCACTATCATTGCTTTTGAATAAGATCCTAAGGTCTGGATGATAGTTACAGCGGGAGGAACATTGATGATGAGAGGCTGGAAGGTGTCACTTCCAGAAGAGTAATCTTGTTGCAGCAGCAACTCTCCAGAGGTACAGGATGACAATTCCCATCATCACTAGTCAACCTGCCTGATGGCATCCAGTCTGGGATTGGTGAAAATTGGTAGGGCCACACTTCTGGAAGGCATCGTGTAGGGGAAAGGCTAATCTACTGCGGCATTCATGGTACAGAGCCCACTTCAGATGGCCAGTTAGAGATAGACTGGGGAAGGGCAGTTACTGTACCTTACTTTATAATGGGGCCTGAGACTGAGCAAAGTAAGGATGCTACTTTGAAAGATCAAAGTGAATGGCAAGCATAATGACAAGTATTAAAAAATCAAACTGGGTGTGTCACAGTCTCATCTTCACTGGGATCCACTGGGACTGGATGGGTAAAGCTGGTATGGGTACAACTAGAAACAATCTGGGGAGTATTTTAGCTTCTTTTGAGTGTCAAGCTACTGGTATGAAGAGCAAACATTTTAGAGAGCAGACTCCACTGATTTGGAATTCCGACAGAAATCCAACTATTTCAGACCGTAGCTGACAGAGGCAGAGGGTGGATTGTTCACAAGAGCAAATAATTGCTTCTCTTTTGCTTTATCTATCTATCTATTTATTCATATACTATATATCACACATTTTTGTAATACAATCATGTTATCCTATTTTTCCAACTCAGTAGGGGAAATATGAACTAGATGAAACTGACTAAACCATTTAGCATTTATTCATTATATTTCTATTAGTACATTTATAGCCTGTCTCCCCCACCCCCAAAGGACTCATAGTCTCTCTCTCTCTCTCTCTCTCTCTCTCACACACACACACACACACACAGAGAGAGAGAGAGAGAGAGAGACAGAGACAGAGACAGAGACACAGAGAGAGAGACTTTATCCTCACAGTGACCTGCTAAGTGGATATGACTGTCTCGGAATCACTCAGCGATCTCCATAACTAAATGGGGTTTTGAACCCAGGTCTCCAGATACTGAAACCACTACACCACACTGGTTGCTTTTCTGTTTGTGTTCTGCATGACACCTTTGTGTTGTGTGCAGAACAAAGCTAACTTTTGCATTGTGTTCACTTTTACTGTGCAAGATACTTGTCCTGTAGGCAAGTGCATGGTTTGCTGATCTTGTTGGGTCATTTTGCCGTGGCAGGTGAGGAAGATGAAGCTGGAGGTAGAGCCAAATCGGTTTTACATTTTGCTATCAAGCGTAATCAAACATGCAAGAGCCTCGAGCTGGAGTTAAAGGGAAATGGACATCCTTCAGTTCTGAGCATCCTTCTGTGGCTGGAGGGTACTCTGAGCTCACAGTGCTCTTTGACGGCAAAGGCCGAGTAGGCCAATGTGCTGCCTTGGTCTTCCTCCCCTTCGGTTCAGAGATGTCAAGTTCTGTTTGGGCCCAAAGGACATCCTGAGCTTGAAATGTTAATTAGGTCCCGAGCCATAGTAAGATGGTGCATCTCTTCTCCTACCAGCTCTCAGGAAGGTTTGTCTGGGGCCCATATTACTAGCCAGAATCCTGTTGGTTATTTATCCTAGCGCAAGTGCAGTTGCACAAATCTCAGTATCAAATTTCCACTGGTTAACCAGTCACTACTTGTGTTCCTTGTCATGTGCCAGTGTCATGACTGGTGCCTGACCAGCAATACCATTGGCAACTTTAAAGCCTGTTTGACCCTGTGCTTTATGGCATTGCACTTGTGCCTGTATAAATAACCAGCAGAATCTGGCCAGTGTCTTTTAGGCACTGTTTGCACAAGGCTTTTACATACAAAACAACTGTATTTTATCTGCTGTCTTGATTTCTGCATTTCATGGGTTTATTGGCATTTGCCTTGTTACAGATAACCCTAATGTGTATTTTTTTAAAAAAAGTGACATATAAAACTGTACATAAATAAATAATTCCCAGTTTACTGTCATTGATGCCCGCAGGTCTCTGTTTTCTTCCTTGTCTCTGTCAACCTTTTTCATTTTCCCCTCCCACTCTGCCTTTGAAAATTTCCCATTTCATGCCAAAACCTTCTCCTAAGAGCAACTGCAGATAAAAGAAGCTATTCCTCAGTAGAGCACCTTAAGATCAGGTGCTTTTAGCTGGCAATTTAAACCATTCATCGGGCAGTTTTGTAAAAGAGAGGAGGAGGGGTGGTAGAGGGAAAGACAAGGTGATGGCCCTCCAGGAATCCCAGTTGCCCAGCAGCACAGGAGGCTTGTTGGCAGGTTCGTTGTAGGCATTGACTGTGGTAGTAACAGCAAATGTATGCATATAACAAACATGTCTGCACTAGAAGTGTAACCATGTATGCCAGAGCCTGAAAAATTTAGTTTTTCAAACTGTGACTGTTAAGAGTCCCTCAGCCAGTGTGGCCTCAATAGTCCATATTGACTGAGGGTTTCTAACAGTGGTGGTCCAAAAAAGTGACTTTTCACAGCTCTGTGGCAGCTTTGTCACAAATTAAAGCATAACCTCCACACATTTTGAAAAGCTAGACTGCTTCCATTTCTCTTGACCTCAAGCTGTGTTGAAGTATAGCACAAGGTCCTGACCCCTATGCATAAAGGTCAAGGAAGAGTTGCAGGTGTTGATTGGAGTATATACACCAAACCCACCCACAAAATTCCATTTGCTCTAGCTCTATACTGGACTTTCTTGCATTATCAGGATCCTTCCTATATGTGGGAAGGATCAACCAGCATCCTTAGAATTAACATGTGAACATTTTAAAAATCTAAAGGGGAGGCCATCTGCCAGGATCTTTCTGCTTTTTTTGAATACAGGAGATCGAGCAGACTGCTCCGCCTTTCCTGATGAGACTTAATCTCTCAGACTGTGATGCCAGATATGGTGGACAAAGTGCTTGATCACTGTCGTGCCTCCTCCTCCTCCCTTGACCCTTGCCCAGCCTGGCTAATCAAAGTAGCCAGGCCTATAACATCTGAATGGCCCATCAGGAAGAAACCGAGTTTGGCGGCGGAAAACATTGACAATTATAGGCCGGTTGCCAATGTTTCTTTCCTCAGCAAAGTGGTAGAGAGGGTGGTGGCTGATCAGCTTCAGGCCCTTTTGGATGAAACCAATGCCCTGAATCCATTCCAGTCGGGCTTCAGGCCGTGCCATGGTATGGAAACGGCATTGGTTGCCCTGTTTGATGACCTGCTGAGGGAGGCCGACAGGGGCAAAATGTCTCTGTTGGTCCTTCTCGATATCTCAGCTTCCTTCGATAATGTGGACCGTGGTATCTTCCTGGGGAGGTTCTCTGAGCTGGGAATTGGTGGTCTGGTGCTTGCCTGGCTCCGGTCCTTCTTGGAGGGCCGTCCCTAGAGAGTACAGCTTGGGGAGAGTGTATTGGCTTCGTGGAATCTCAATTGTGGGGTTCCACAGGGCTCAATTATCTCCCCAATGTTGTTTAATATCTATATGAGGCTGCTGGGCCAGGTCATCAGGGGGTGTGGGGCTTCATGTTATCAGTATGCTGATGACACCCAGCTCTACATTTCCTTTTCCCCAATAAGAGTGGATGCTGTTTCGTCCCTTCAGTGCTGTCTGGAAGCCATATTGCAATGGATGCAGGTGGATAAACTGAATCTGAACCTGGACAGGATGGAGGTCTTGAGGGTGGGTGGCCCCACCATTGGTGGTTTGGGAAACTCCCTCTCTTTTTGGAGGGGTGACTCTTACCACGAAGAGTGCGGTTCACAGCTTGGGGGTCCATCTGGATCTAGCGCTTACCATGGAAACCCAGGTAGCATCAGTGGTCCGCACTGCCTACTTCTATCTCTGGTGGATTGCCCAGCTGCGTTCCTATCTTGATGTTGGGGCGCTCACCATTCTGGTCCATGGGCTTGTAATCTCAAGATTAGACTACTATAATGTGCTCTGCATGGGGCTACCTTTGAGACTTGATGCGGAAACTTCAAATGGTGCAGAACGCGGTGGCAAAGCTGCTTACTGGGGTGAGAAAACATCAACATATCTCCCCCACTCTGGATGCCCTGCATTGGCTGCCCATTTGTTTCCGCATTGATTTCAAAGTATTAATTATGACATACAGTATAAAGCCCATGGTTTAGGACCTCAATATTTGGCGGAATGCCTTCTCCCACCTAGATCTGCCTGAATTGTTACCGGCCAAACCTGGGTTCTAAGATTCTCTGGCAAGGAATCAGGCATAGACGCAACAGCTGAACCAAAGGCCCAATTTTATTTGAATAGCAGCAAATAAAAGGTCAGCTGGGACTTCTCTTAAAAGCAGAGAAGATCCTGAAAATACAGTGTACATATGTTTTATAATCATACAAACAAATAGTCATAAAATTCTACAATTCTGTTGATCATTTGTACCCCAAGTTTGGATCCAGTCCCTCATTGGGCAGTGATGCCAACTACGCTGATCTTTTGGTTCCCTATACATATGCAGATCGTGTACCCATGTGTCCTTGGCCTATGCCCAAGATGCACCTGAATGTCTACGGAAAGAATCTTATATTTTGTATGTTTATGTGTAGGCTCCCTGGGCCCAAATATATGGCCTTCACTGTCCTGCTCCCTGGTGTGAATGTTTTGGCCTGTCATGGCTGGTTTCCTCCTGCCTGCATTCCAGGACCAGGCCATCTGCCAGATCAAAAGGAGGATGGGCCAAACAAAAGTGTCACAATGACATTCTATACGATGTGAATGTTCCTCTGTTTGCCTGAGCTATGTGTGAATGTTCCTGGGCCTAGTTTCTCTGAGGCCTGCCTGTGTTTTCTCTGCTAAGGGTTATAGTAAAATCTAGTTTGATTCTGCTCCAGTATCAGAATCACTCACTTTAGCCAGGATGGGTGGCTGAGGGGCCTAATGCCAAGGGAGGCTTGGAGAGAAAGAACAAGAAATCTGGCCTTCTCGGCAGTGGCCCCTCACCTCTGGAACAATCCTCGCTCAGGAACTTGTCTGGCTTCCTTGCTGGATGTTTTAAAGAGCAAACTCTTTAGGCAGGGCTTCCCTCCTGTAAATACCTAATTTATTTATTGCCATTTTGATTGTATTAATGCTGTTGTTTTATTTTATATTGTTATTTGGATTGTTGTTAGCCGCCCAGAGTAGACTTTGGTCTAGATGGGCAGGTTATAAATTAAATAAATAAATAAATAAATAAATAAATAAATAAATAAATAAATAAATAAATAAATAAATAAATAAATAAATAAATAATTGTTAGTCTCAACAAGAGTGGAATTACTACACATTTTGCCTAGAGATGTACAGATTTATGTTTTTTGAGTTCCCCAGTCCAGAACTAAAAATATACACACCTTTAATGCTACCAAATTCCCACTGATTTGCTAATGGGGATTAACATTTGGATGTAGGCCGAAATTCTGAATCAGCTTACTTTCTCCATTACTGCAGGAAAATTGTTGATCGAATTGATGATAACAAAGATGGCTTTGTCACAACAGAGGAACTTAAAAATTGGATTAAACGAGTGCAGAAGCGGTACATCTTTGAAAACGTTGCTAAAGTCTGGAAAGATTATGACCTCAACAAGGACAATAAAATTTCCTGGGAAGAATACAAACAAGCCACATATGGCTATTACCTAGGTAAGAAAAATCAAGACATAAAGTTCAAGCAATACAGCTCAGTGATAATCTCCGGTAACTTGTCTTAAGCAATACTCTCAGAATTAGGCAATCTTGCTCCAACTTATTTTCACTGAGACAAAGATCAGACTGTCTCCTAGCCATCCTGATCTCCACGTCAGCCACCCGGTTGCCTGGTTTGCCACAGCCCTATGGCTCCCTGTGGGTGATTCTCTCACTTGACTGTGTTGCTTGGCTATTTGTAGCCCAATAACCTGATAGTGGTTCTGCTGCCTCCCTTTTCTCTACAGCAGGGTTCCCCAAACTTTTCACACGGAGGGCCACATAATACCCTTGCGATATTTTCAAGGGCCAAAGGAATGCATGTGTGCGCTCCCGCCCACCACACTCCCGCACACACCCCTCCGCATGCATGCCTGGCCGCACGCACTCCTGCCTGCCTGGCTGCATGCATGCTCACCCGCCTGCATGCACTCCCGCCCGCCCACTCACCAGCAAGCACTACTGTCCACATGCCTGCACTCATGCACACTTGCACAGACGGGCCGGAGAAAAAGACCAGGTGGGCTGGATTTGTCCCACGGGCCGTAGTTTGGAGACCCCTGCTCTACAGTTTTCTAGTCCTTTCAAATTGTAGTCATTAAGGTGCCACAACATTTTTGTTTTCTTTATTTTTATTTTTATTTTGTATTGGCCTGATATACTGCTTCACTTGGGCTGAGGTCCAGATCTTTCTGAAGTGGCCTGGGTTTCTTGAGGGTTCCTCTGATCCAGATGCATGGCCCTGATTCCATTCCATTCCATTCCTCCTCCTCCAACCTGGGCTAAGCCTGCATAAGAAAAGTGGATTTTGCACTGGCATGTGCATGTATGTACCAGAACTGCTTGCTTCCTAAGGAAACCTTGGATGGGTGGATACACTTGTACCACACCTCACACAACCATGAGCTGTGATTATTGCAATTTACTTCCGTACAGGAAAAATACTTCCCATAAGGGAGGCCCGCAGTCATATGTACCATTTCCAAATTCAGTACTGTTGCAGATTACCAGCAATCCTGGATCTAGGGTAGAATCAAATAGCTGGTTAATAAAAAATAAGGAAAGGGCCCGCATGCTGTAGATTCCCTTTTCTAGTGATATTCAAGGTTAATCTGCAAGAAACCTACATTCTCTGTTTTTGTAAATACGGCAAGTCATACAGATAGGAACTGAATAAAGAGAGAAGCAGTGCAAGGTATGTACCAGTTTAACTGTAAATGAAGCACTGAATGGGACTTTGGACACAGTTCAAAGTATGCAGAAGGCCTGGATGCTAATTAGAAAGAGCAGGTACCCTTCATTTCAGACCATGTGATTTTTTCAGACACATCTGTTCTTGCGGCCGACAGGCTGGTTCAATGCACTTCTTGTTAGAAACAAATTAATAGACCTTTGTATTCAGCACACAGTCCAAAGGCGTAAGAAGGAAAACCTTTTGCATAAGAAGGAAAACTGTTTGGCCTGTTGTGATGTTTGGCTTGTATTTTACAGTATTTGATAATAATGCTAAAAATTAAAATCATCTAGCACTCTAAAATTAGAGCTGGAGAATAACATTTTAAATTTAACATGTTAACATTAAAATCATTGCTAAACAAGAAAAATGTCTCTAATTTTAAGAGAGGAGCAGTGCACGGCATTCCTTTTTTAAATGTTGTTTTTCAGAGGCATCAGTAGGCTTGTCCTCTTGTTTCACATTGGCGTATGAAATCAACATATTATTTCCAAATGTCCAAATGGCACACCGATCTCAAGCAATCCTATTTCCAGTATCATGAAGTGGCTAAACAAGCCACTTCAAGATATTGGCAGATTGAACACTTCCCCTTCTCCTTTGTGGAGGGGCAGAGGAAGTGTAATTATTGTTTTGCCCCTGCCAGATATTGGAAGTGTGCAGAATCACTTAGATTAAATTGCAAAAAAAATGTTTGTCTTTGCTTTGTGCATAGTGTTGATTGAGAAACTGGTCACAGTCACAGTCACAGTTGACATTTCACTCAAAAGCAAAGATTTTTTAAAAAGATTTAGTCTAAGAGAATTATTGCATCTGTGTTGATCTCACAGGGGCAATAAATCAAGCCCCCAATGTATACAATGTCCCCCTACATTTGTACCTTGCCTGACGTGGAGCAGCAGTCAATGAGCAGCCACGAGGGATGGCTTCACCTCCGTCTCCTGCTGCTGCTGCCTCCACTGCCCGATCATGTCACTGCCTTGTCCCCTGCCTGAAGGGAGCCCGCGAGTGGTGCTGGAGGAGGCAATCTAGCAGCAGAGGCAGCAGCAGGAGGAGGCAGAGACAGAAGCAAAGGAGCAGCTGAGCTCGGCCGCCTCTTGCATCTGCCCATTAACTGTTGCTGCTTCTGTCGGATCGCTTCCTCCTGCTGCCAGGGCTCACCTCCAGCTCATGTTGTTACCTTGTTCCCTGCCCAAAGGGAGCCTGTGAGTGGCACTGGAGGAGGCGATCCGGCTGTGGCGGCAGCAGTCAATGAGCAGCCACAAGAGGTGGCCGAGCGCAGCTGCTCCTTTGCCTCCGCCTCTGCCTCCTTCCGTGTACAAAACAAACCTCAATTTTTCCTCTAATGATTTTAGGAAAAAGTGTCGTTTTATACACAGAAAAATACAGTAATAATAATTTCACTTCCTCTGCTCCTCTGCAAAGGATAAGGGGAAATTTCAATATCCTGAATTGGCTCATTTATTGAGCCACTTCACGGCGCTGGAAATTGACACTGGAAGAAGCCTTGGTAGCTTTGATAGTAGCGAAGCTCAATTTTGGTCCATGCACTAGAAATGGATCAAACTAGAGTGCAGCAACCTGCACCAAAGAAGCAGAAGCCCCTGAGAGGGGCTCTGAAAGATGTGGGTAGGGGTGCTCTGAGGCCAAATTGGCCTGCTCTAAGATCGCCAGAAAAAAAAAGCTAACCAGTCCACTCCCTCAGTGGAGAAAATACTGGGGCAAATAGCTGTCTGATCGAACCTTTTATTTAATTTTTTGGTTGAGAGAAACTCATTATTTGGATATTCGGTATGACATTGTTCAGCAACATTGCTGCATTATGAATTATGGGCTTTTATGTTTAGCTTACACTAAGATAGCTATCTTATTTTGATCATTTTTCAGTTATGTTTGTCTTGTTCTTATTACTTAAATTAAATACAAAACCTTCACCTGATTGGAGATTGTTTGGTAGTTGGGTTACTTGGTTCTAAATTCAGTTCCTTTTAGACTGGAATTGGCTATGCTAACATTTATTGTGTTTTTTTTTAAACTACTTGGGGCTTTGTCCTACATTGTAGGGCTGGTGTCCATCCCTCAAGACCACTGGTACTGGACTTGTAATTCCCAGAATGAGGGCACTTAGGTGCTGATATACACTGCATTTCCTAAAATCAGTAGGGCTTTCAGCTGTATTCTCATGGGGCAGTCTAGAAGATCTTAAAGTGGGTGGATTTTAACCCACATTGAGATTTCTTCTTGGTGGCAACACTACCAAATTTTGTAAATGCCCCAAGGATGTGGGTCTGGCCCTTGGCAATAACCAGACTGAGGTTCAAATCAGTTGCAGTTGCCATGCTGTAACTACATGTTCCTTGTGAGCTGTACCCCACTTTTCCATAGCATTTCCCACTGCTGTTTGACTCCCAACTCACTTTAATACTTCTGGTTTTCTAGAAAATCCAGCAGAGTTTCAAGATGCAACAGAGCAGCACAGCTTTAAAAAAATGCTGCCTAGGGATGAGAGAAGATTCAAAAGAGCTGACCTGGATGGCGACTCTGAAGCTACTCGTGAGGAGTTCACGGCATTCCTTCACCCAGAGGAATTTGAGCATATGAAAGACATTGTTGTTCTAGTAAGCAACAGCTAAGCCAATCTCACTTCTTTGGGTTTCCGTTTACTAAATAGATTAGAAAGCTGGCTTCCTCGTCTTTCAGGGCAAGCATTTCTACACAATAGTTACTGGTCGTTTCAGCAGGAAGGAAAAGCTATTTGAGGTATCTGGCTCTGTTTATTCAAAAGTGAACTACTTGGTGACCTCCTTTAAGTTGTATGTTATCAGGCAGTTCTATATAGTTTGAAGGCTCGGTAGCAAGGCGACATATGTGGCCAGAGACCGAGACCTTCTGTGTGTGGCCAGATCCCTCTATTGGTCCAAAGGATTTTTGATTTATGATTTTTTCCTGACAAATCGGTGAATTTTTGGCATTAAAATCCTATAACACACACACACACACCCAGGACCTAGAGCCAACAAATTTGAAGCAAAGCTCCTCTGGCTCTCCTCTACAATCCCTCCTAGTTTGATGAAAATTGGGTTTCAGACATTCAAGTTATACACCCACAAAGTAGCCCCCCACAAAGAAAGTGTCCTTTAGCAGCTGGCTTGGGGAAACTCAATCTTCACTAAACTTGTAGGGATTTTAGAGGAGAGTCAGGGGCAGCTTCCTTGCAATTTTGGTGTCTCTAGGAGCTGGGGGGACATTTTATAACCAAACTAATTGACAAATAAAAATTTCCTAAAATTCATTGATTCATATTTGTTGGGGTGTTGAATCGTACAAGTACGAATCAACAAATTAGCAATTTTTGAATGAATTTGGTGATTCTGTTTTTAATTCATGCCCATCTCAAGTTGTAACCCAACAGGGTAATTTTTCCCTGTTCCGCATGTGCCTTTGGTGAACCTTATTAGCCTCCTCCTTATAGTGCCTTATAAGCATATTTTACTATTGCCTTCATGGGGCAAGTCCACTTTTATGGCCCATAAAATGAGTTGCAGAGATCAATTCTTTTTTGACCAGTGCTTGACCTTTTCCTAAATGTTCATCCTGCATCCTAAATGTTCATACTACATAGTGACTTCATAGAACAGCAGAAAACTTCTTTATTCTCTTTCAGGCTGTTGGTCTTCTATCTCTGTGCCAGCTAGACTGTTTGACAGCAACTCGGGGGCTGCAGGAAGGATCTTTCTCAGCCCAGACTGAGCCTGGGACCCATTGACTAATAGCTTTTCCTTAGTCACAGGATCTATGTTACACGCAAATGTAGCAGGACAGTTTTATTCACAACCTTTAATTTGAAGAATATTCCAATAATTATGTTATTAAACTGAATTACTTTTCCAAGCCTAGAAAAAGTGCTTTTTCAGTGTCATGAGATATTCATGTGCTTTTCTGGTACCTGTAGATAAGCGATATAGGCAGACTTCTTATGTATGTATGTATGTATGTATGTATGTATGTATGTATGTATGTATGTATGTATGTATGTATGTATGTATGTATGTATGTATGTATGTATGTATTCTTTATTTCTTTATTTCTTTATTTCTTTATTTCTTTATTTATTTATTTATTTATTTATTTATTTATTTATTTATTTATTTATTTATTTATTTATTTATTTATTTAATGTTGCCTTTCTCCTAAAAAAGGACCCAATGCAGCTTACATCATTAAAATGCAATATTAAAAGCTAACAACAGTAAATTATTCAAATACTACTCCTGTCCTCTGAAGATGCTGGCCACAGAGACTGGCGAAACGTTAGGAAGAACAACCTTCAAAAGCCAAAGAGCCCAAAAAACCCACAGCAACCAGAAAGGTCTTTGCCTGCTTGCGGAAGCACAACAAAGATGGGGCCAATCTGGTCTCCTGTGGGAGGGAGTTCCAGAGTCTGGGAGAAGCAACCGAGAAGGCCCTATCTTGTGTCCCCACCAAACATACCTGTAAGGGTGGTGGGACCGAGAGAAAGGCTTCCCCAATGGTCTTAACACCCAGGCAGGTTCATAAAGGGAGATGTGGTCTTTCAGATAGCTTGGACCCAAAGTGTTTAGGACTTTATAAGTTAAAACCTATAAAATCTTTCCATCCAAAGCCCTGTGCAGAGTACAGTAAAATATGAGCATGTTATATAGTTATCAGTATTTTCTGCATGTTTTAAAAAGACAAACTCTTGCTGTATAACAGTTCCTCAAATGAAAGAGATTTATAATCACTTTGGGTAAAAAAATAAATAAAAAATCACACCCCTTTATAAAGCCAGCTTTTTTTCCTGATTGTGACAGGAAACACTGGAAGACATAGACAGAAATGAAGACGGCTTTGTGGATCAAGATGAATACATTGGTAAGTCATGGCACAGAGACTTCCAGCATTTATTATAAAGAACTTTAAGTTGTGGCTGGTTTGAATGATTTTCTCCTGAGGTAAAGGCTGCAGACAGTAGCAAGACGGAACATTTCTGCCTTCTCTCGTCATGTTCAAACTGAGCATCTGACAGATATCTGTGCATAGATGTACTGTTTGTGTGGCATGTATTTGCCATTCACAGTCCCAAACCAGGCAATCAGTTGCTCACATGTAGTTTAATCAGTGCAGGCCTGTGCTAAC
This sequence comes from Pogona vitticeps, assembly GCF_051106095.1. Lineage (NCBI taxonomy): Eukaryota > Metazoa > Chordata > Lepidosauria > Squamata > Agamidae > Pogona > Pogona vitticeps. The sequence continues at coordinate 270,922,818 of NC_135783.1, read as the reverse complement.
TGAGGCCCACTCAAGGATCTCTAGCAGGCTCAGAGACAGGATAAGCATTACTGATAGTCTGAGCAAAGTGTAGTCTTGTTCCCTACCTTGGACAGCGATGGGGTAGTGCTTAAAGCACTGCACTGAGGTCGGGTTCAAGTCCCTACTGAGTCACATAGCTAACTGGTGACTCTGGCCCTCTCAATCTCTCTTAGACTGAGCTACCTCCCAGGTTTGGGTGAAACAAAATAGGGAAGGAAGGGACAGCTATATTGGACAAGAGACAGGATAGAAATGTAACTAATACATAAATACCAATGATTAAAAAACATCTGAGGGCAGGATGGTTATAACAGACTCTTAGAAATCTGAGCTATTATTAACACAAAATGAGAACTACTTTGGGTTAATATATCTGTGAAGATTCTCAGTCATCCTGGTGAGGTTATCTGGAAGTTGAGTCATGGCATACTTTGGGTTAACAGTTGGATTATTAGAGTAGGACCAGGAGAACCCAATACAAATCCCAATTTAGCTGGGGATCTCACTGTGTGATGTGAGCCAGTTACTCTCCTGAGGCTTAATTTACCTCATAATTTTTGTTTGCATGGGGGTTTTTTTTTTGTTTGTTTTTCTATGACAGGAAAGGCTGTAACAGCCCCTCCCCCACATTATTCCCTGGCTTAAACTTGCAGCCTCCTGAGATGGCCTTTGATTGAAGAGACGATGAGGGAGTGTTGTGTAAAAGATAATCAAGATTGCAATTGTCAGATCTAGTTTGGACCCCAGATGGCCAAGTTTTAAGTGGTGCCATTGGCCCTCTCTTTGTCCTCACGGAAGTGCAATCTCTTCAGAGAGGTGGCTGTGTCAGCCTTCCGTATTGCAAAAAGAGGGATGTTATGGATGCTTAACAGTGAAATATGCCTCCAGTGCTCTTGCATTTCCAAAGCACCATTGGCATCTGCTGTAGAGTGCTTATTGTTCAGTACTAAGGAGTTAAAAGGGGGGTTAATTAAGAAGTATGTCTCTTGCATGGAGACCTCTTCTTGAAAACAGCCTTTCTAAAAGCCATCCAGTTTCATGTAGCTGATTTTTGTTTCCTTAAGTTTCCTTGCGCCTTTTTATTCCCTCTCCCACTTTTGCTCGTTTGAGTCTGATGTTATCCACACAGACACTTGCTGGCAGAGACAAGATGCAGTGTTGCTCTGGGTCCTTTCCCCTCATACTTCTGAACCTAGCATAAAAGATTGTGATTGCATCTTAAGAGGGGATCTTGAAAGAGCCTTGCCTTCCTCTCTTCTCCAGCCTCAGAAGAAGCCCACCGGGTGAGAGGCACACAGGGCCAAAGTTCTCCTTGAAATGCTTCCCCATCAGATGGCAGGATAAATAACAAAAGGTGATATAGTAACACAGAAGTAGATCAAAATGCTGTAGAGATGTAATAGCAAATACAGCTGCAGTAGTACAGACCCGAAGTAGAAATGTGAAGTCTGCAGGGTATGGAAAATGAGAAGGACGCAGTAGAAACCTGTCTGTACTTGAGAAGCATAGTCACTCCTTCATGGAAGTTTACACGCAGAATATTTATTTATCAATGTATGTATTTATTAGTTAAGTTAATGTCGGGTGGTTCCTTCAGTTTGCTCAAGGTGCTGACTGTGGCTGTCCTAGTCTCTCTGCTTTAGCCTCAAAGAAACCCTTTGAAGTTGGTCGGTCAGAGGAAGAGTTGCCTAGCTCTAGTTTACCCAGTGAACCACACGGCTCGGTGGGGATTTGAACTTGCATCTCTCATGCCTCAGTTCAGTATTCCAACCATTACACCAATATGGACTGGCTCAGAAACTTAATGTGGGTGGCAGCAGCTGTTTAGTGGAGAAGAGGCATGGCTTGCTTTGTTCCTTTCAGTGTGCACAGTGGAGAATGCGTAGTTGCCGGGCCACTGCATGTGAAGGCCGTCACAGGTGGTTTCCTTTGCGCATGATCTAGCCTCCCTCCATTAATGGCAAGAGTGGAAGGACAACCTGTGCTTCTTTTCTCTCTGTACTAGCATGCACAAGGACAAGGAGGTTATGTAGATCTCCAGCCCTTCCAGACACCATCAGTCGCCACATTACTTTCCTTACACCCTAGAATGGTTTGATCCAGCGTTACAAATGCATCCACAAACCCAAATATATCAAGCCAGTTCAGCTTTTTATTAGCCAAACTGTCCACAAGAAATACTCATGTCACTTGTGGTGCAGCTAAGAATACGCTCTTGTACCATAATAAAAATGGCTCTGTTTGCTCACTTGGAAGTAGTTCTTCACTACAGGCAAGCGGTGGTACTCAAGCTGTTTTAATTCTGGATATTCCATGACAGATGAGCAATGTAGCTTTGCCTCTTTAGGCTTCAGTGGCTAGGGCCTTCTTTCCCATCTTCCTCCATAGGTGCTGATTAGGTGTGGAACAAGGATCAGCCAATATGGCTGTTATGGTGGCATTAAAGAGGCCAGGCTGGTGAAATGGAATTGCAACTGTCCTCACCTGGAGAATTTGTTTAGCCACTATATAGAAAATCACACCTCCTTCCAGTATGCCTCAGGGAGGGAATAGCTTCTGTAAACCAAATGTATTGAAAGTTACCCATTAGATTATAATTGCACTTTATCAGTCTTGCCTCTTTCTTGCCTCTGTTTTGTTCTTTTGGTGCAACAACTTTTTTTGCTATTGTGGTGGTGACAATACCATAAAATAGAGAAAGAAATCTAGCGGATAGGAAAGAAAATAATGTATAGCATGTGTGTGTGTGTGGTATTTGAGCTTGTCTCTCTGTGTGGAGGGTGTGTCCTACTTAAAGTGGTGATTGGCACTATTGCACAGAGTGCTGCAAGTGCAGCAAAAGAGCACATGGAGACAAATTAAGGATGGCATACCACCCAGGAAACAGAGAGAAGAGAGGCACAGAGAGACGGGAGGGGAAGCAGTTCAATCTTACCCATCCTGTGAAACAGGATGGGTAAGCCTTAATTATACTTGGGATGAATCAGAGTTTGCTCTAATTTAAATGTAGGACATAGCTGTACAACAGAGATTCAGTTTGTAGCTGAGGAGCAAAACCTCGTTTAGGTAACCATGGTTAGTGCTGGTATAAGTGCAGTACTAAACCCTGGAAAAGAGAAGGGCAAGAAAGGTGAGTATGATTGTGTTAACACAGCCCCATGATCCACTTCTGAGTCCTGAACTATGTCTAAGGGAAGGCATCTGTTATGTGTGCATGGGTCCTGGATGTGGATGTTCCTTCTCAGACACTTTCCCAACCTAACTATGTACATATACTTCTTCTCTTTACAAATGTTAACACCTGTGATCCTTTCTGTGTCCACTAGACTGATTGCAGACTAATTTTGCTTTCTTCTTTAATATGATTCTTGCTCCCGTAGATAAACTGGTTTTGGAAGATCTTGGACTTCATGTATCTTGGGGTGTACAGAAGGGATTTTTTTGAAGTCATGTATTTGCCTGATTCTTCTGCATTTCTTATTAACGAGTCTTGAGCACCTGGTCCTCTGATATTGTGCAAATTAAAGAGTGGTTCCAAAACATGACTCTTTTCCCTGTCCCTAGCTGATATGTTCACACATGAAGATGGTGGTCCAGAACCTGACTGGGTATTAACGGAACGTGAACAGTTTGCAGACTTTCGAGATCTAAACAAGGATGGGAAGATGGATAAAGAGGAGATTCGGCACTGGATTCTCCCACAAGACTATGACCATGCCCAAGCTGAGGCCAGGCATTTAGTCTACGAATCAGATGTTGACAAGGTACATAGTACCTGATAGAAGTGATAGAGTGAATGATAAACTGTATTGTCTCAACCACAAGAGGCATCCATTAAGACAAGACGTAGCCAACAGATATATTTATGTAGGGGAGAGGGAATTGTTGATTTCTTTCAGTGAAACTATTGCAGAGTCAAGTGACCCTTTTTATTTTTATTTTCAGACACAGCACTAAAGCCCTCTAATTGTAGAATTCCTTTGACAGATTTACCTTTTTCTCAACAGGATCAGAAATTAACTAAAGAAGAAATTCTAGACAACTGGAATATGTTCGTTGGAAGCCAAGCTACAAATTATGGTGAAGACCTTACAAAAAACCATGATGAGCTATGATACTCTTTCAGAGGTGGATGTATCAGAGATTTGAGTCTGTTTTTCTTGTACATGACCAAAATAACAGTGATTATTTTGGTAGGCTGGTTTTGCACCAATATATTTTTTGACAAAGCAATTTTGTTGAATGCAATAGTTACCACTTCTCTCTCTTTTTTTAAAAAAAAGCACTTTTTTAAGGATAGGATTTCAATTTAATTAGGAATGAACTTTCTAAATACATCTTGATACTTTCTAACCTCAGTCCTCAACTTGGGGAATTCCGCAGCAGAATCAATAAGACTTTACAAACAAAGCATAAGCAAGATGGACTTAGCATCACATCATATAGCCATTGTTGTGGTCATGGAAGTGGGAGCAACATTTTTGCGGGGGTTTTTTTTTACTCTTTCATCACACATTCAAAACCAGTACCTCAAGGAGAGAGACAATCACAACATACCCATCTTTTCGCCTGATATGATGATTTTCCTTATGTGATGATACCCTTTTTTCCATCAGAAGAAGGTAATGGAAACATTTTGATTCTTCGGCAAAAGAAACATCACAAGAGGCTATGGTGTCCAGCAGCCTTCCACAAAATTATGTCCTCCAGAAGTTAAGACTATAGGTCATCTCCTCTACCCAGCACAGGCATCATAATGGGAAGTGTGGGAAGATGCCAGATTAGGAAAGGCTGGCAAGTAGTGTCTCCTTATTCCAGGTCTCTGTGTTAAGGATTTCAGTGTTAGGTTTCTGTTTAGGGCAACAGAAGCAGTGGGAAGGTGTCCAACCACTATTTGCTGTGTCCCTCTTAGCTGAGTCATGACTGGCACTATCAACTTCAATAGCTGTCCTGATGAGAGCATCTCTCAACATTCCCTCCTGTACAAACTGATGTTGGAAAGTTCTTTTGGGATTGGGATGTTACACTTGCTTTCTTGTAATATAGTCCAGCATTTTTCAAACAGAACGAAAATATGTGTGTTACCAAGTCTGTTCAAAAACTCTTTCAAAGGTCTGATTCCATATCTTACTCTTTGAATGTACGAAAAGAGGAATGTTTTCTGTATCCTTCACTGTGCATGAGCTGTTCCTTCATTTCTCCTTCCTTCTCAAGTGTGGTTCATTATGTTGAATGATATGGGCAGCTCTTGTGGGGGAAGAATATATGAATAATCCACTGAATACTTGCCTTGAGATGGGACTTAATATTAATAGCTGTTGTTCAGGATGGTGCAGTTTACTCCACAGGTAAACCAGACATGTTTTGTCTGTAGGTGATACTGCTTACAGTTGATGTGAATAGCAATTCTCCCCATTCAAGAAGGGATTGATGGTAGCTAGAACTGAATAGATCATACATATGGGTCCCCACTGCAAACACTACATGCTGTGCATGGTGGAGGGTGCACCCAAATCCCACCAGGCATGCAGGGTTTCTGCTCATTTGACTATGTGACGTGCCCTATAGGTGAACCACACATTCAATATAGTGGCAAGACTGCTCTCACTTCATCCCTGTTTCAGAGGCAGGGATGCACCAGCCGCTAGGCCTCTTCAGACCTGTGGAGGCTCTTCTTCCTGGAAAAGGCCCATCCTTGGTATGGATGATTCTTATTGCATGACTGCCAGTCTGGAAGATGAGCAGAGTGCAAGTGAATCTCTGATCACAGACTGAAGAAAAAAAAATGGTATTCCTATTCTCCCTACCCCTTCAGAGATGAACAGGCTCTCTCAGCTACTTCAGGGGAAATTAGCTTTCCACACATTTTCTCTTGTGGACAGAAAACCCCTTGCAAGAGCGCTCTCAACATTTTGGACTTCTTCCCCCTGGTGTACAGACATAAACCTACATTCAAATTAATACACTTCTTGTGAGTATTTTAATAACAGCATCACCATGTTATGTACTTTGTTTATTGAGAAGAACCTCCAGTGCAGAGCTGCTATTTTCTTTTCTTTATGGGTAGCAGATTACTTCGTTTCTACAAGAGAAGAGTAAATTCACAAGAGAACAGAAACCACAACACCATTTCCAGTCTAGGTCTTTTGGTGGGAACTTAAAAAGCCTTTCGAGTCCTTTATTTGCAGCAAGATTGTGGGGACACCATACTGAACAGACGGTTGTGCAGGTATGAATATAGATGGAAAGATGTGCATTGCCACTTTAAGGAGATCATCTGCTAATATAACCTTTCAGCTTTTCTGTATTGTGTAAAGCATATGAGCTGCTCCTTGTACTAACTGCAGTTTGACCTGTATTGACTTGAAGGTATGAACAATAAACATTTTGGAATAATTTTGAACCCTATGTTTTCTCTTTCCCGTTGTTCCTGAACATGTTGTAAGAAACATGGGACTATTTATAAGAACATTGCCCTAGCTCTGTGACAGAGTGTTCTTGTGCTGTCGTCATTATTAGAGATGGGGACGAATATAAAAACGGATTAGCTTTTTCGATGAAAATAGCCAATTCGTTAAATATTCATCGGTCCATATTCATCAAATTTTAAGTCTCTGGAACAACTTGCCTGTAGAGATCCACCTGGCTCCTTCCCTGAGGGCCTTCAAGACTAACTTGAAGACATGGCTGTAGAGGCAGGCCTCCCCTACAGCCATTATCTAGCCTATCTCCCCTTTTCTTTTTTCTCTCTCTTTTTTTCTTCTTCCTTTTCCATCTTGGACCCTGTGATTAATCTGGATTTTATTTTTATGCTATATGTAAACCGCCCAGAGTAGACACATTCTAGATGGTTGGTATATAAATAAATAAATAAAATTAAATAAGTCCTGATGAATACGGATTGATAAATATTTTCCTGTTTTAATTAGATATGGGGATGAATATAAAAACAGATGGGCTTTTTTGACGAAAATAGCTGATTCATTTATTTGTTGATCTGTATTCATCAAATTTTAAGACTTGATGAATACTGATCAATGAATATTTTCCCACTTTTATTCATCCTTCATAATAAAAATAATAAAAACCATTCTGCCTAACCCCAAACCATTCTGCCTATTGGCCCACAACCTATTAGTTGTAGGCCGATAGGTAGCCACCTACCCCCACAACCAACCACCCCTACAGTCTACACCCACCCCTTCCTCTCCCTACCTTAGCCCCGCCACCCCAACCAACATGCCCTTATTGTAATTGCTGCTACCGCTGCCAAGGTCTCCATCAGGCCTCTGTAGCCACAGTCTGTAGAAAGGGAAACTGGCTGCCCTTTGCAAAGATGGTGGCTGTGGTTTCATTTCGGGCAGGGAAGCTGCAGCTGCCATCTTTGCAAAGGGCAGCCTGGATTCCCTTAGCCTGCCGGCAGTTGGGGGAGTGGCAGGGTGGTGGGGGTGGCAGTGGGGGGGCAGGGGTGGTTTTTAAAATAACCTCCCATGAATCAACAACTTCGTTATTCATCGCTTCATGGGGGCAACTTCGTGCTTCGTGAGTCATCAAAAGTTGACTCACAAAGCAGGACGACTCGCCAAAATGGTGAGTTGTCCCCATCTCTAGTTCCCCTGCCAGCAGCACCCAGTGGTGTTCATGGGCATGACCTCCAAATGTCTAGATGCCAGAAAAGTTACATCAGCATCCCGCAACCCAGCACCCTTGAGATTGCAGTCCCCATCATCAACTACCAGGATAATGGCTGGCGAGATTTGGGAGGATTGGAATCCCAGCACATCTGGAAACATCCAAGTGACAGAATTTTGACTTTATATTTTGAGCAGAGATTGATAAAAGTTAATTCTCTGGACTACGTGCCCCACAGCATTCTAGCCATTGCACTGGTCATGTCGGCTGGAGTGTTCTGAGTGTTGTAATCCAAAAACAATATTTCCAATCTCCAGCATTGAGGAAGGATCGAGAAAGTGCTGCCATTCAGCTCTTCAGTGGGACTCCCTTCTTGGTTGCTCAGAAGTGATGGCCACTGACTATGGCTGCGCCGTCTTGATCGTTGTGTCCTTGTAGCAGTAATATTTGCCATTCTGTTTTCAACCACAAAGGCAAGGATTGAGAGTGCCTCTTTCAGTGGTGCAGATACTGTGTCAGCAATGGAGGTGTAAGGGATGAGATTTTTTTTTAAAAAAAAAACCACATTGTCCACTGTTCCTTCCCAGCTGGGCAGTGAACACAAAAAGGGGAGCAGCCATGAATGGGGTTCATGGACTGAATTATACTGGAATCTTTCCTTCATTGCCACAGACTTGGTTTTACTGGTAAACAGAGTCATACAATCTTCTGAAACTTCTCTGCAGTGAACAATAAGGTCTTTTATGTGGCATTGTGGTTTGGGCATTGGACTGGAATTTTGGAGTTCCATGTTCCAAGTCCTCCTCCAGGCATAAAATTCACTAGATGACTTTTGCCAAGCAGTCTCCCTCCTAGCCTAACCCACATACATTATAAGGTCATTGTGATGATGAAGTGGCAAGGAGAAATGCCATATACACTTCTTTGAGATCTGTGGATGAAAAGCAGGGTAAATGTCACTAATTAATAAGGAATTAATACATACTGTAGGTTCTTGATAATCACTGTCTTACAACATTTCCTCACCCCTTCTTCCAAAATCTAGCCCACGAAGGTCAGTTTAGGAATAGATACAATCAGAAGGAAAAATAATTAGGTCTCTTTGGAGCCTAAAGAGCAAGTAGAGTCTATTTTCATGAGGTTTGTGAACCTGTCTCTCAGGTGACATACTGGAATCTCATTAATAGCATCAAGTGATTTTTAAAAATCCATAGATAATAGGAATACAGTAAATGAATTTTCACAACAATACTCATCTTAGAAACTTTAGGCAACTGGTAGCTCAGAGAGATCTAAGCTTCTATTGAAACAGCAGTTACAAGTGACTGATAAAAGTATAAGCCTCACGCATCCCTTTCCTGCCTGCTTTGTGCAACTTCAATAGCGCTGAGTGCACTATATTCTCCTTTCAAGCTCAATGCACTGAGGAAGAGTAACTCTAAAAGAGACTAGGGCTCCTGGGTTTAGATTTAACACTATTTAAGGAAAGCAAACCTTTGCTAGGGGACATAACTGTTAACATTGTGATTTTTCAAGCCTAGGGTTTCTAATGGGGTTTGACTGTTCCAGAGATAACATATTTTTTTCTAGGTAACATATTTCAAGTTCGATTACGAGCAAATGCTACAAAATTTTACTGTAATGTGAAATACTGTAATGTCACATAGCATTATTTATCTGCTTCATATGACAAAAAGCATTAATTGCTGGGAGCCATGATTCAGTCCAGCAATATGGAAATCCATTTTGTGCCTATCTCATCAGTTCTTGCAGATTTTCTTTCCTAATGAATTGTGATGGGAGATTCTTCTGGGAAATGTGTTTGTATTTTTTTTTCCACCTGCAGGTTCTCTATGCTCACTGTTGTGACACAGATCCTCCATTAAGTAAATGCGTTCATTATGGTTGTGCCATGACACATCAAGGGTGCCTCTCTTTCCTCTTCGATTTCTGGAATTGCTTTAATCATTGCTGTACATGCCGTTTTAATTTATTAAGACTTAGCAAATGGACAAAGTGGCTAATGTTCATTGTCTTTAAAGCCCCACTTAACTATTCAATCAGATGAAATGTGTCATCCATTTCCAATCAAAGTAATATTGTACGCACCCCACAGGAACACAAAATAAAGCACACAGCCTGCTCTAATGACTTTTACATAAGGATTGCCTTAATGTTTCACAATTTGCAACAGAGAAGCTGATCTTATTCCTTATGAAGGCAGGGATAAACTTCTTCAATGTTACAAGGAGAGGTGGAAAAGCCAATAGCTTACCTCCAGCATTGCACTGATACTGCAATGTCAGTAGGACAGAACTTTTCAGGTCCCCCCCCCCCCCCAGTGGTCTCCATTCACCCCACAAACTGGCTCCAGGGCAAGGTTTGGGCTACCTGGAGGGCTGCAGAGAGGAGGGGTGATGTCCCTTCTCTGTACTCTATTGACAGAAGCAGTTCCATCAGTTGATGTCCTCCCCTCTACACTTTAGTGTCTTTCAGTTGGATAAAATGATCACAACTTGTGGTGAACCTTTGGCCCTCCAGAGGTTTTTGCTTACATCCCCTGTCACCTCCACCGAAAATAACTAATGGAATGCAATGGTGGGTTTCTAGTTTCAAATCTCTGGAGACACAAAGGTTCCTTGCCTATGCTATAAATAAATTAAAAGTTCTTATGTGTCTTTGAGAGCTTTGGCCCCTACTCCAGCAAGGAGATCTGTCCAAGGAAGTAGTTCCGCAGCCAATTTAGATGAAAGTATGCATCGGGATGCCACATTGCTTATCTGGGGTCCCCTGACGAGATGCATGTTTTGACATGGCTGCATAGCGCACTGGGCAAGACTAGTTGTATTGTGTGACTGGCAAAGATCAGCATATCAGAAATACCCAATCAGCCACCTTTGGTCCTGATTTGTATGATTAGTTGGTGTCATCTGTTTTTAGTGTTGTTGTTGCTGCATTTAATGTTCCTGCCTTTACAGTGATGCCTCAGTTTACAAACACCTCGGTTAATGTAATTTTCGGTTTACAAATGAAAACCCATTGAAAATAATGCCTTGGTTTATAAATGTTTTTTGCAATATGAAGCAAGTTTCCCCAGGATGCATTGCACCTGGGAGGTTTATAGTGTCACCCCCATGCATTCATTCCTATGGGAAACTGCGTTTCAGTTTGCAAATTTTTCGCAATACGAAACGTCCCAGAGAATGCATTAAATTTGTAAACTGAGATATCACTGTATTTTTGTTTTCTATTAAATGTGTTGTAACTGCCCAGAGTAGTGCCTCAACACTAATGGGAGTGTGATACAAACTGTGTAAGTAAGTAAGTAAATAAGTAAGTAAGCAAGTAAGCAAGCAACAAACAAGTATACATACATACATACATACATACATACATACATACATACATACATACATACATACATACATACATACATACATACATACATACATACATACATACATACATACATACATACATACATACATACATACATACATACATACATACATACTGTGGCATCCGCCCAGGTCATGAATATGCATATGCTATTTGCAAAGACCAATGGGAGTGCTGGAGAGGTGGAGTCACGAGATATAAGAGACTCAGCAGCAGGAGGAGGGGTTTAGATAGGGTTTAAAGATAGGGAGTTTGAGATTAGTTGAAAATATATAGAGAGAGATTTGGAGTTTGGGGTGGTTGAGAGTGGATAAAGGAGAATGTTTGTTTAAGTGTTAACAACATTGCTTGTTCTATCAGCACCTGTATGGATAAACAATTTCTGTTTGGTTTTTTAAAATGACATATAGCCTTGACCTTGATTATTAATAATGGGTAATGTTGATGTAATCAACTGGTGGCAGCTGAGGGGCATGTAGCGTGAGCTCCTAGTTTGGTGAAACAAGCAGGGGCCACATGGAGATCGTGACACATGCATGCATGCATGCATACATACATACATAAATGAGAAAGGTAGAGTAAAATATTTGATATAATTGATAAATAGTAGTAGTAAACCACAAGTACTTTTGATTTCTTATGTCTCCGTAAATGTGTCATGATTATAAACACAGCTTCTTATCAATAATATGTTGGATTTGTTTAGGCAGCTTAGTGATAGTCTGGCATGGTAATGTTGGGATTGCAGTAAATGAGTTTGCATTTACTACCCTCACCTATATTGGCTTCACCGGCTTGGCAACTGGGCATAATTTATATCTGTGCTAAGCCACTGCCAGTGGCCCTTTGGCAAAGAGGGGAGCAATGCTCTTCTCGTGGCTTTTTCCAGCTGAATTTAGCAATGTGGCTGATGACCTTGTTTCTAAGACAACTTGGTCCTGAAAGCTGGCAAACTTCTGAATGGCATTATTGATCTTGGGGGCATACCAGATGAGGGCCAGCAAAGTCTGAAACACATACATAAATTAAATAATGCTTCTGCTCTTTGGCGGAACAGGATAGGGAATACCATTTCATTACCACTTAGCTTCAAGGCAACACTTTTAAAAAGTGGAATATTTGTTTGAACCTTTTTAGAGTTTGTATACTTGCAGTTTTTAAATTTAAAATTTGTTTTTTTAATGATGTGAGCCACCTTGGGTCCTTTTTAAGGTGAAATATTTTAAATAATATTTAAAATAAATAAACACTGTTGGTAGTCTCACACTGATTTTCTGAAATATTGATCCCTAGAGTCCATAAGTTTTAATGGACCATATATTTTCCCTAGGGATGTTGAAAGGAGAGTAGAGGTGTCTGTTAGACAATGCTGCTGCTGCTGTCGCTGTCTATTTCTCGATCACTTGTATTGGTGCTTGTTTTTAGTCACCTTTGTAATCTCCACCTATAAGTAATGTAGATGGTTACAACCCAGGCGTAGCCAGCAAGCCTGGTGCAGGAAAGAGTTCGATTCAAAGAAATGTGCATAGCTTGGCATTTTGTCTTATTCAATGTCACCCTCCAGTTATGGATGGTGTATACTGAGAAACAATGGGGGGTTGTTCTTCCAAGAGCCAAATGAGGCACTGCATTAATTGCATGTTTAATTACTGGGATCCCCCATTTTTTGAAAAATACAAAATAAAGTCACCATGTGGGCCTCAAATCTGGATCAGGAATGCTGTTTATAAAAGGGTATCAACCCTTTTCCTCATGACATTTTCCTACTGAAAATTGTCCTTGCAGCATGTATGCACTCCTTTGGACAGCAGCAAGGTAAACAAAACAATAGTGGTTTGGCAGAGTGTGCTGAGATAATCTTTCCTGAGCTTTTCACAGGATGACTCTTCATTTGTCAAGGTGTTGTTCCACGGAAGCCTGAACATGTGACCGTTTGAGATAACAGAAGAACTTTGGAACTAACAGGATCAAAATTAACTACCAGTCCAGTCTGTAAGTAGTTCATCCACACACGAGGAAATTACCCATGGAGTGTACCAGTAATATGGAACACACCCTTTCTCCACTCATGGAAGGAAAAGCACCTTCACCCCATTGTAACTCTCTTGGACAGGTTAAGACTGCTCTCTTAAGTGTCCAACTAGATGTGCATGGCAGCTGATTGGAAGTTGAAAGAACATGAGCATTCCAAATAACACATCCTCCTGAGGTTCCTGCCCCTCTCACATGAATGTTGTAGTAAGGAAGGTTTGAGTCCCATGATCCTGGGGATCCAGAAAAGCTGGAGTCAGGGCCCTCATGAGTGCAAGGGAGGAGGAGGCTTGGGCCCAGATTTGGACAAGGAATCTGAATGGAAGTAAGTTTTGGAGCTTTCAGATTTGGCTCTGTAACAAGTGACACTAAGGAAAGGTGAAGGCTAAGCTATAGAAATTAAGAAGCTGTGCTTGGCTTAGGGGTGGTGGTGTTACCTAATAAGCAGAGGGTTCCTTAAAAGCAAGTGATTTCCCTAAGAGTAAGACCCTGCTCGTGGAGTGACCCAATGCCAATTGGCTCACAACTGAACTTTGAGTGAAGCTCCCAGCCTCAGCAGCAGTATATAAGCAGCTGGTGCCCAAAGGGCCAGTGATGGGAAGAAATTGTTCTACTGTATAAAGCTTGAGTCTGTTCTTGCCAGGCTTTGCTGCTGGAATTCCATGTTGTCATTGCATGAATGACCTGGACTATTTATTGTTGTTCCCTATGTTTCTCCATCATACTCTTGTTATCTCTGCTGCTAAATGATTTTGGTCTGTTGACATTGCCTTGGATCTTGTTTGAACTAATGCCACTAGTAAGACTCGCTTGGCTGCCTGCCCAGACTACACACTGTCTCATTCCTTGATACCTTATTCTGGTTTGCATGCTTCTGTAATACCTGTAGGAAGCAGAAAAGAGACTTATGTTGCTGATTAATCAGTTGCAAGTAAGCCTTGCTTTTATCTTCTGATGAACAGTCGCAAAACAAAGATATTTAATTTAGAAAAAGAGAAGTTGGTGCCATGACAATCACACAACTTTGAGCTCTTGGAGAATTCCCATTTCTAATGATGTGCTACCTGTATTGCCTACATGACTCTAAAAAAACTATTTCTTAAAGTCAAATCAAATTGGACTTTATCTATTGAATCAGAAGTGTAGAGAAGGGGAGATTAGCATTCTATCAGAAAACTTAGATTTCCTGTTTTGGGCAGGTAAACCTAACACAGTTGGAAAAGTCAGATTTTCTCTGGGGGAGGGTGTTTAGGAGCCAAATGGATACATAATCCTCTGTGGCAGCCCAGGATGAGCCTCAGAAACTTATTCTGAATGGCTGCAGAATATCAACTGGATATTTTTAAAAATAGTATCTTTATATCCTGCAAGATAAGTCACATATCAATGTGAAAAATAAACATAAATGCATGAGACATGTTAAGTAAGCATCAGCAAACAGTCTTTGACATTGTGCTATTCTGGGTGTCTGTTTCTCAGAAAAGAATGGGCAGTATACCTCTCAGTTACATCACACTTTAGCATGCTGTTTAGGTAAGCTATATTGCTGAAATCTGAATGCTATGTTAACTCATGCAAAATTAGAGCAAAATCTTCGTCACAGACTTTAGTTTTTAAAAAAGACCAGACACATTGGAACTTAACATTTCAACCGACTAACCCATATCGCATTATTCAGTGTGGATTCCACTCACAACTCAAAATTGTGCAATTTGATATTGGAAAACTTAAATGTAGTCCATGGAATAAGTCACCTGTAGTTATGTCTGCTGAAAATAAGAACCTACCTTGACAGGAGCTGGAGCTTCTTCCCCTTTGAACAGTAAGTAGCAACCATGCATCTTAACACAGACTGGGCTGACTAAATCACATACACACAGGTCTATTTATCAGGAATTTTATTCGACACAAAAGGCTTAGAATATACAAAATGACTACATTACGAAACACTAAAGATTACAACATCTGTGGATCAAGACAAAAAGGCCAGTACAAATAACTGGTTACCTTGAATTGTGGGGGTCAAGGAAAAGTAGGTCACCAGGCCATCCAGATTCTAAACTGGTCTGAGGAGTTTAGGCAAGAGGGACACAAATGAGGGGCTTTTAATGAATTGGGTCCTACAAACTAATAGAGCTCTCAGAATGTATAGCTCTCAGCCTTTTCATAGATATCCAGCCGTTCTTAATTAGACCTTGAGACACTGCTGCTGCTTTTGCTCAAATTTTTGAAGCCTCCATCTTTCTCTTGGGCAAATGGGCCCCAATCTTCCAGGCTCTCCTCATTACTTCTATATCAATGGCTTAGTTGGGAATTTAAGTAATCCCAATTTTCACCAACTTAAACTTGCCTCTCGCCCAGTTGCAATCTTACTCTATGCTGATGATGCTGTTTTACTGTCAACAACATGCGTAGGATTTAGAAGACTCCTGAGATCCTTCTCCTTCTACTGTAATAAAGAACAACTAATAATTAATTATGCTAAAACTAAGATTATGGTTGTGAGTAGAAGGAGAATAAAGCATAAGTGGTCTCTAAATGGACACCCTGTAGTGCAAGTAGCATGCTACAAATACCTTGGCATAGTTTTTCACTCTTCAGGATCCTGGCTTACTCATGTAAACCATGCAGCAATGAGTAACCAGAAAAATACTGGAGCACTAAGAAGATTTTTCCATACTTTTTTTTTTGTATACCACCATCTTGGAAACCTTTTGTTTAGAACTAATTAGTATAAATGCATTTTATATGTTTTTTAACTTGTTTTAACTGATGTAAGCCACCCCGAGTAGACGTTGTCTAGAGGGGCGGGGTAAAAATCGAATAAATAAATAAATAAATAAATAAATAAATAAATAAATAAATAAATAAATAAATAAATAAATAAATAAATAAATACTGATGGGGATAAACATGTACCATCGGCAATACAAGTTTTTAAGGCCAGGATTATTTCACAAATGCTTTATGGCTCACAACTATTCGCTTATGCTAATCTACAACCTCTGGAGATTGTTCAGACCAAATTCGTGAGAGCCATTCCTGGAGTTCCACCTTGTACTTCCAATGTGGCTCTTCATTTAGAGGTTGGGTTAATATCCATCAAAGCACGGGCTAAAGTCCTTATGGTGAAATACTTGCTTAAACTGATTTTTGCATTGGAAGGCTTGGCCCCACTGATCCTACTAGATTCCTTTCAGTCGGAGTGGAAGAAGCATATAACTGAAGAGTTATCGAAAATTGGCTTTTCCCCCAGTATACTTATAGCAATGGGTCTCAAGGATGGCATCAAAGTAGTGAAGTTAAGGGTGTGGGACATTGAACTACAGAACCATGTTGGCCAGTTAGGGAAATATAATTTTCTGAAGAAATCTGCTTTTATCACCTCCTCGTATTTAGCCAGCACTATGTCATCTAAAGCCATAAGGGCTTTCACGCTAGCTAGGCTCAATGTACTTCCTTCTAAGCTTTTGGAGGGAAGATTTTGAGGTTTGCCAACATCAGACTGTCTCTGCCCTTGTAATAGTGACAAAGTTGAATCAGTTGGTCATGTTCCCCTTTTCTGTACTCGTTATTGGGATCTTCGTATAGAGCTTTTATCACCTATTATCTGTAAATCTCCCGGGAGATCAGAGGAGGATTATGTCCAGCTGCTACTCTCTGACAATACCCCTTATATTACGAGACAAGTGGCCAAATTCTGTGCAGCAGCAAAGGTTATTCGTAATCAAATGTTTGGGTAGGTTATTTTAGATGGATATGTTTTTAATATAACTCTGTCTGAGGTTTTCTTATATTAAGGATACATGATGTTATTAACTGGAAAGAAGGGGTTGTTTTATCATGTTTTAATGGAATTTTATTACCCTGATTGATTTTACCAAACTATAATTATATGTATCTATTTTATATTGATTTGGTTTTACTGGTCTTTGACCGTAATAAAGTATTCATTCATCCAACGCTTCACTGGCAGACGTGGTGTCTGTCCTTCTCCCCAAGTGTGGCATCCGCCCAGGTCATGAATATTCATATGCTATCTGCATAGAGCCATGGGAGTGCTGGAGGGGCAGAGTCATGAGATAGAAGAAACTAAGCAGGAGGAGGGGTTAGTCAATTAGTTAGACTGGGAGTTTTAAAAAGAGTCTGAGAGACTTGGGAGAGTGAGAGTGGAAAGACTTTTGGAATATGGGTGGGAGAGTGGAGGCTGAGAGTGGATGAAAAAGGATGTTTGTTAAGAATTAACAACATTGCTTCAACTATCATCGTATGTGACAACAAACAATTTCTATTTGTTTCTTTTTAAATGACATATGGTCTGGACCTTGATTATTAATAATAGGTAATGGTGATGTAATCAACTGGTGGCAGCTGAAAGACACATAGCATGAGCTCTTAGTTTGGTGAAACAAGCAGGGGCCACGTGGGGATCGTGACACCAAGGTTACTGTCAAATGCCTCACTGAGTTCCCTCCTGTTCACTGCCTCCCTCTGGCTGCAATATATACTGTTCCCCTTCTTGAGATGACTGATCAAGGTCAGGCAGGACAGATAGCAAAGATTTTATGCTAAGTGATTTAGTGTGCAGGGGTTGCTTCAGTTATGGAAAGGGGTGAAGAAAGAGGCACACAGTGAGGCCGTAAATATCTTTCCCTGAGTCACCTCTCTGAAAAGGATGGGGTAAATATGGAGACTACCAATATGTGGAGAAAGTATTTCTGGAGATAGATTTAGGGACGACAGCTGTTCCCTCTCCTGAGTCCCATTAGACTACCTTGAAGCTGGGAAACATTGTAACTCCAGCCATGCAAAGAAAAAGGAAATCTTGGGCAAAGATCCAAGAAAGAAGGCCAATGACAGTTCTAAACCAAAACCAGGAGTTTTAGGAGAGAAAGAGGCTAACAGGATTCTCTGGATAAATTCTGGATTTGGGGGGGGGGGTGGTGGTGGCTGAGAATGTGATCCAGCTAGGCCTGATCTCTGAAAGACTAGCAAAGTCCATGCAGAAGACGTTGGCAATGCTTCATCAGGAGGCTTCCTGAAGTGCAGGGCATGTAGCTTGAGGTTGAGTTGTAGGCTTGTGCAGATAGCGAATGATCTGTAATGGCCCTAATCTGTCAAGAGCAGCAAAAAGTAGAGAATGGTGAAGGACCCGAGTAGACGTTGTCTAGAGGGGCGGGGTAAAAATCGAATAAATAAATAAATAAAAGACCCACTAGTTCTTCTGGAGGAATATTTGGAGAATGTTTTGTTTAAGAGAGAGGTGAAAACACTTTGGGCTAATTACTCTCCTGACATCCTGGGGATCTTGAGAGCATAGCAAAAGCTGGTGACTCCAGATGTATTGGCTCTACGCATGATGTCTGCACCCCTGAGATGATCTATTGTCTGGGATGTTAACGTCGGATGTCTCTCTGATTGCCCTATCTTCCTTCTGGGAACAAATTCCACTGAGTAGGATTGTTCAGCGTTATATTGCCTGTAAAATGTCCTGTCATTTAGGGCAGTGGTTCTTAACCTTGGGTTATTCAGGTGTTTTTGGATTGCAACTCCCAGAAGCCTTCACCATCAGCTCTGCTGGCTGAGGTTTCTGGGAGTTGCAGTTCAAAAACACCTGAGTAACAAAGGTTAAGAACCACTGATTTAGAGCCTTGTTCAGCACAAAGACTGACACTGGAAAAAGAACAGGGCCAGGGCTGTGATGGGTGAAAAAGAGGTTTCACCCTTCCCACTGCCCCTGCCTTTATTAATATCACAGCTCAACTTGCACAGTTCTCCTTTGGTTTTGCACATGGAACCCTACACTCTGTAGATCTAAGTCTCAGGTTTCTCCTTCAGATAGGATGCCCATGTGGAACTGGGGGTACTTTTTCAGAACCACTCCACTGCAAGACTGGAAACTCAAACTGTTTCTCCTTTCTGTTTTCTAATCTGAGCATACATACTATTGTTCCAGGGTCACCCACCCTCCTTTAGCAATATACACAGGGAGCATCCTCTCTTGTTCTGTTGTCTCTGATCTCAGCATTAAAAAATAACTTTTTCAGAATCAGTGCAGTGCCAGCTAGGCTCTGTGTCATATCTGTTAACTGCTGGGTAGCTCAGTGGTTTGATCCCTGCTGTGCCTCCTTGGCAGGGCTGGACCTGATGATCCATAAGGTCCCTTTGAGCTGTGCAATTCTAAGATGATGATATGACGATATAAACACTATGCTTTACAAATATTAAAGGAATTCAGCACTCACTTCCAAGGAAACAGGGGGATGAAAGAAAGGGAGGGGAAGAAGGTACTACAAAATGACTAAGGAAGATGTAAACCACAATAATTGGAGATGCATTTGGTCTCTTGCCTTGAAAGTACTAGGAATAAGTGGACAGTTCCACGTCAACATAAATATAGTTCTAAATGCTATTCAAATGTCTCCATCACCTCAATTGGGCCAGATCCAACAGTTCCCCTAACTAGTCACACAGGTTTTCCTGTGCCTTGGAGTCCTTATGATTGTTCCTTTGTCAGCCACTTTCTCTCTCTTCTCCATGATCTGCTCTCCAAATATAGGCAGATAGATTGGCTTGCTATTCCCGGGTATTGCTGAAATGGCCTCCTTGGTTCCAGCGGAAATTAAGTAAGACCCATCCAGTGCAAATTCTTTAGTACTTGATGAAGATCCCAAATGTGCCACATAGTTAAGATAACTTTAGCTGTTGGTTTTTGCCACCACTACCATTCAGTGTAATGTAAGCACCTTGGAGACGCGCCATGCAGAAAAGGTCTCTTAATAGTCCATGGGGATGCACTGAGTTAATGCAGAAAATTCTGCAGTAAGTTAACAAAATATGAATTACTTTGTTGCCTGTGAAGAAGGCTCTTAACGCAACTCTGGGGAGTAGGTTCTAGGCTGATGGAAATCGACATACTTCCATTAGCTTCCATTTGTAATTGGCTTAATTGAATTCTGTTGGGATTTGATGAGTTTTTCAAAGTTGCTGACATTGGACACTCAATGAGTAAGGGCTTTATATTAAGCATCTTCAAGAGGCACAGATGTTTCAGTGAAGGAACTAATACTATCTGCCATAGAAATGGCAGACATAACACATCATCCATCCAAGTGCAGGAATAATACCAATAAGAAGAACAATTCACATAAAGCATAGGAAAGCTCTGCCCCCTGCCCGCCCACTTAGCACATGTGTGTAAGGCAGGTGGAAGAGGGAAGGAAACCCTAGTCAGATTTCTCCATACCATATCCAAGGCCTGTGGTTGTGGCTGGAAGGATCAAGTCCTAAGTATTAGTTTAGAAAGTTAATCTAATTATCACAATTGCTATTAGAATCTAATAGTGTTTAAAATTAGTGGTTGCTGCTTGGGAAAAAATGGAGTTGCTATTCAAGAAGCATTTACTGACACTAACTATAGAAGACATATAGCTTTCTGTAATTAGTGTGCACCCTTTAGATGTGGCTAATTACCTCTTATCATTTTTTTTCTCATTAGATACTGTAGTCATGAGAGAGAACTGAGAGGTCCAGACTCATATGGCAGCAGAATATTTAGCTAGATAATGTCTCCGATTTGGTTAATTCCAGGTGACTATCAGGTTATTCAACCTAGGAGAATTTAATGATTCTGGACAGTTCTTGCAATGAATGTCTCTGTAAATCATTTATAATTACAAACATAAAAATTAAAAATCAGTCTGAAGAGAAAGATAACATAATATTAATGATGGAGAGCAATAAGCTAGAAATGGACGCCTTGGCCTTTTAATCAAGGACATGCTGATGGCAGACCTGTAAACCTCACAGGGATTGTACTGGAAATTCAGAACTATATAATTTAATCAAATTAAGTCATTAACTAAACGTAGGTCCCATATTTTCTCAGCAACTATGTGGGCTTCTCCTACTATCCAGCTTCTCTTACTATCCTACTACCGGGAAGAGTCTAATCTATTATAACCAGCAGTTTCAGTCTATTTCTGTTCTTTTTGCAAACTGGGATTACTGAGTTGGGGACAGCAAAATCTGAACCACTCCTCTGATTAACCAGGAGCAATCTGTTAACTTAAGGCCTATCCACATCAAGCATTGTTCAACTTTCCTTGCACTCATGAGACCAGTACTGCATCCTGATATCCACTTGACTCAAGGCTGAAATTAGAATCAACAGAGGCAAAGAGAGACAAAAAAAAATCCTTGCTTTTCAGGCTTTTAAAAACCAGCTCTGGGTGCTATATTTTTGTCCTCATTTGTTCTGATTTGCTCTAGTGCAGAGGCTGCTCTTGTGGACCGAAGCACCACACTGAAGCGCAGTGACCCGTGCATTTTGTGGATGTGTGTCATTTGATGACATTTTCTTAAAGGCATTTTTCTGCTGATGAGTCTCCACCCTTTCTACTCTTCTTTAGTTTTCTTGAGTTATCAACTGTTCCTGATATCTAAAACTAAGCATTGAAAAACTACAAAGGGGGGGGTGGATAATAAAGATTTCAGTCAAAATACACAGTTTTGAGAATGGTGGCTAGCAAGGAGGGAATGGAGGAGAGAGGGAAGTAGGAGGGGAGAAGATGGAGAAGATAGGCCAAAGGGAATGACAATCTGTCTTCGCGGTGAGACCTCAGGGAGCAATTTTCAGGTTCTGGTGACAGGTGGTGCCAGAAAGATCCACTGCAGCACTTCAAGTAACAAATCTACTCCCCCATATTTGGGCACCAATAGCATAAGGATCTATTTAAAACTGCCTCAAAAACTACCAGAATGAGCCAAAGCAATCCCAGAATGACAAGGGTCAACACCGCAGTGTGGCTGAGTCCTCTCTAGAGAATCTAAATTAAAATACCTAGCTTACATCTTTTTCTAAGGAGTATTCACATTACTCTTGACTGATCATGATCTTTGACCAGAGACTGACATAAATTTCACATCCCTGAATGATAATGCAATGATTAACCTGCCTTTTGACTGAAAGTAAAGGGAGATCAAGGTTCTGCAAAACTGTAGTAGACCTGCAATAATTCAGCTATTATATTTTATTGCATTCATGAATTCTTCCATAAAGCAGTACTCCCAGAAAAGACAAAAGATGAGAAAGTGAGCTCTAGACAGAACAAAACTAATTTTAAATTTGACAGGAGAGTATTTGCAGTAAAGCTTTCTGACACCTATGATCTAATTCATATAGCAGCTGGATGTTCCCACGTCAGGATGACTCCAAATTGTTGTTGAAGCTCTTTATTCTAACATTTCCTAGTGGCATTCACAAACCTGTAACAGCTCAACTTTATTATGCTGTTCTGGAGCTGTGGCCAGTGGGCTTACTGCTCTGAAGTCAGATATGTAAACCACTGATCTATCCAGCAATGCAAAGTGGTATTAAAAAAAACAATTGTATGACTATCATGTGCCTGTCTTTGTACATATCTCTGCTAAACCTCCATTCTTAACAAAACTGTTTACTTCTGTGAATTGACCCAGTCATCTCATGCAGTGTTCCTTAATGGATTTGTTTTCAAAATTGGTTGAAAGTGAATTCTAGTACTAAAAATCAATATGCAGGAGTGCTATAAAAGTGGTGGTTTTAATTGCCACTTGGTTGGCATCACATCCTGTTCCTGGTGAACAAGCTCTGTCGTTCTTTACTCAATTAAAAACATGTATCCTTGCACATTGTTGAAACCCTTCTATTGTATCATATTTATAGCACATCCATCTTTGTTTTCTCCATATAAAACACTCAAGTGTAGTCACATTAGCACATTTCATTGCAAGTTAGTACAAAAGAAAGTTAATATGGCCTGATACTAATCTCCCGTGACAGAAAATTCCTAATACGATAAAACTTTCATATCATATTAGAAGAAGAAAGTCTGTTCCTGCCTGTTCCAGGTCACTTTCAACATTGCCCTTGAGCATGAAGTAATTGCAAACATTCGTCTGCACACACAAAATCCCTCATAGAATTCAATAACACACGGCAAACAATACAAAACTTTACAGTATCTCGTCCCTAATTAGGCCTATAGAAATGACCTACTATTCATCCACTATACTTCATTGCTATGGGATTTTAATTTGTATTGGATACCATAGTTCCATTCATGAACTGTTTCAGTGTTGGCCTCCAGGATTTCAAGCATGTGCCACTGATGTGCCTTTCTTAGAAGAAATCAAGAATCAGCAAGAGTGTGGTGCTTTTTGAGAGCTACTTTTCAGTGCAATGGCATACAAAGAATAGGAGGATCCTTAGTCCCCACAATTCTTGCCTTATCTCTGCAGATAATTCTGTTCCTTTTTCATTCTGTTTGACACAAGCTAGCAAGAAAATGTCCAGTCCTGGGTACAGGAAGGACTGGGTTAAATACGTGATCGAATGTTAGTATTTTTGCCCAAAAGGAGTTTAAAGTTAGCCAGATTATTTCACGGCATTTCCACTTATATTTGGTCCATGCAGTAAACTCTAGCAGACATTACTTTAGCTCCATAAAGGCTTCATTCAGTAACTGATAACTGATGTTTTATCTATTTCTTAACCTTTTAAAAAGCTAGATTAATTATTACGAGCTAGGATAAAGACTTCATGGAGCCAAACTAATACCAACTATGGAGTTTGCATTTTAACATTTTAAAATAAGTAAATAAATAGCTTGGATTAAGATATCACTGCATTAAGAAATTGGATTTCTTTCTTTTTTTAGTGGTTTAGATTTGCATATAATATTTGGGTAATATGTGAAAATCTTTAAATATTGTTTTTGAAGTCTGCATTTATACCTACACAACTCCAGTAGCTTCATGGATTGTTTTCATTGCCATTTATTTCTTTAATTTCTTTTATTTATATCCTACTTTTCTACCATTTGGGTGACTTACAAGCAGTTGCAAAGAAAATTGTTTTTGGTCTCAGTGAGAGCTGGCTTTGTCATCTTGGTTCTTCAAGCAGAAGACAATCTGTGTTTAGAATCAAAATTAACAAACACTGAATCAGACCCCTGGTCTATGTAACCCAATGCAAACAACACTGGCCATTGCTCTCTAAGATTTCAGGCAGGATTATTTTCTGGTGATACTAGGTTTTTAACCAGGGATCTTCAGCATGTGCCTTAGCCTTATGTTATTGGAGAGGCATAACTGTGGGCCAGAATCCTCCTCTGACAACACTGTCCAGCAAGGGTTCTGTTGTAGCAGCAGGACAAAGAGCAAGTGCTCCTGATATCATCTCCCCCACTTCGCTAAAAGATGTAGGAATGGCGCAGATAATAATAGAAAGCCAATGTGATTTACAGTGGGGTCTCGACTTACGAACGGCTCGACATACGAACGTTTCGACTTACGAACTGCTCTCATAGGAATATATGGACTCGACTTACGAACTTAGATTCGAGTTACGAACTCTTTTTTTCCCTTTTTTTAAAAGCTAAGTCATCTTAGGTTAAAAGAAAAAAAGAAAAAAATATCCCCCTCTAGTGGCAGAAGGTGGAATAGCAGCTTCCCATTAGTTTCTATGGACGAAAAGAGCAGATACGGATTAAATGGTTTTCAATGCATTCCTATGGGAAATGCAGATTCGACTTAAGAACTTTTCGACCTGAGAACTGCCTTCTAATACAGATTAAGTTCGTAAGTTGAGACCCCACTGCACTAGTTTAGAGCATTGGGCTGCAACTTAAAAGATCCAAGTTTGAATCCCTATTAAACCATAAAACCTCATTGAGACATGAAATTCACTGGGAAGACTGTCCAATTACATTGACAAATAATGTGGGAAATACTCTGGGATTGGAAAGGTCTGATTCACATTATTTTCCTTTGACTACCTGATGTTCAAACCCATGCAAATCAGCCTGGAACACAGGGGGGGGGTAGTTTTATTCCTTTGTGGCTAGGGCTTCTAATATTTTGGAATCAAATGCAGTTGCATCAGATCAGGCAGGGTGATCACTTGAACAAATGTGGACGGGTTGCAGCTGTTACCGTATATATGAAGCCATTTCAGCCAACTACAGAAGCAGTGAGAGAGGCATGGCAGCAGGGAAATTGGCTTATGTTTGAATCTCCTCCTCTGCATACCTGATGCTTGGATATACTGTAATCTTCCCTTCCCTCCCTCCATTTTCCCCTTCTTCCTTCCTTGTTCTTAAAGCCCTACTAACCTACTACTAGAGCAGCTAGGCAATCAAAGGGAAAAAAAACAGCAAATAATCAGCAGAGAGAAAGGAGGACTTCGAGATCTCAGTCTTTCACAATGAACATGTTTGTGAACACAGGTTTCCAGTTGCGTCAATGCATGTTTATTACTTTAAAAAATCCAAGCTTTCAATGGCAATAATCTGCACCATCTTCATCAGGGAAGGCAAGATTTAGTTGATATCTTGCCTTCCCTGATGAAGATGGCACAAGATATTGCAGTTGAAAGCTTGGACTTTTTTTGACAATAAACATGTATTGACATGACTGGAAACCTTTGAGTTGTTTACACAGAAAGGAAAAGGTTATCAATTTGTCTAGTTTCTAGCTTGTTAAGGTAGCTCTGTTCTGATCATGCTTCCTGCAAGTCTAATGTTCAGAGCTACCTTAACAAGATGCAAGCAAGGCTTTTGAGTGCCAGTTCTCTTCCTTCTACTGGCTCATATGTGGTGGACTGAAGTGAGATAACTCAGGGAAACATGACTTCTTGGGTGCACTTTTACAGCAGATCCACTCACATTTTTTTCCTGCTGTGTGGTCACATCCATGGGATGTTTAACCTGTAAACACTCTCAATGTCAAAATGACCTAACACTGTGAGTTTATGAAGGTAAAATGGCGAGCAGGAGAGCCAAGTACAGTGCCTTGATCTCACTGGAGGAAAAGCAAAATATAATTGTAACAAACAAACAGACAAACAAATGATAAAGTATAATTGTCCAGGTCAGGGGGCTGAAACTGTTCCTGCCATGTAATCCTTGTAGCTGTCTTCATACTTTATAGAATTCCCATATTTTTGAGATGTGTGGGATGCAGTTGCCTTTCTCCTTCCATGATACAGTGGCAATAAAAATAAATAAATAAAATAAATTCTCATGTAGTAGATCCAGATTACATCTTCCGTAATCAAGCTGGTGACATTAGTCATATTAGGTGAACAGTAGGTTCCCATTTTCTGTCAGCAAAAGCCCAGATTTAGTACTGAAGAGACAATGAAACAGATTCATGCAATTTAGGTGCAGTTCACATTTGTACTATATGTTAATCCTCAGGAACTGCCTTATCATTAGGTAGACTGAGGCAGCTGCCTGAGGTTGTAAACACAAAGATGGGGGGAGGCAAAGAAAATTAGAAAGGAATTTGAAGACTGCAGGTTCAGTTGAAATGGCTTCAAATACATCATTTTCCACAGATGCTAAAGATTTCCCAACTTAAACAACTCTCTAGCTTATACTCTAACTGGCTGGGCATTCTCAAGTTGCAGTCCCTTTTATCAAAACGTAAAGAACTTTCATCATATGCTACTGATGACCCCAGTTTAAAAACTGGACAGGCTGTCTCTCAACAGTCCATACAGTCCATGTTGCATCTTAAATCACTGAATAGGTGAAAGCTTGACTGGCCATGCTGGACTAAGGAATTCTGGGAACTGTAATCCAAAGACATTGCATTTTATCCAGTTAGCGCTTGGCTGAATATTTTAATAAGTGCTGGGCTAAGTATTGGGTAGAGAAAGAAAATGAGAGAGAGAATAATAGTATGGGGGGAAACCCTATTCGGATGGAAGAAAAATAAGAGAAATAGTGGTGAACGTACAAAACAGATTTCTCTAATGTGCAAGAGACAAATTTAAAAGATAACAGCTATTTTCAGGGTAGAGAGGACTACCACATAATCCTTAGAAATGAAGTGTGGGAAAGGAGCACTCTTAATTCAGCACCAAGTTAGCTGAATACATGGGGGTTGAAAGACAGGCAGTTAAGATAATTCAAAGTCCTGTACCTAGACAGATGAATCTGTCAGTTTTGGTTACTCCCGCATTCAGAGTTTGTTGTTATTATTGTTGCTGAATTTGAAGAAATTTATGAATTCTGGTAAATTCCCATCAAAAATAGAAACTAAATTCTGAGCTATTTCTATGTGAAAGGCCTGCAGTACCATTCCCAGATTCAAAATTTTATCGCTGCCACCACCCTTTTCCTGAGGAATGCCTTCAGGATGCTTCCCTTCCCCAGAGACCAGACCAAATAGATTTTGGGAACCTGAGAGGTCCTGGGAAAATCATCCTAGTTTCAGGCCATTAACAGTGCAGTCATGAAGCAGAGGCTTATGAGCTGGGTTACAGCTGTATGCAATTTATTATTTAACACTGGTTAGAATTTTAGTGAAAGAAAAGCTTTAATAAAATGCATTTTAAAATACCTGTTACACATATTCCTTTTTGCTGCCGCTTACATTAATACAAAATAGAAAAAGAAGAGGGGGAGGAGATGGAAGGAAGTGACCAGGTTACAAAAAAATGTGCAAATTTCAACAGTATCACTGCCTGTGAAATATTACAAGTGCAAAATGTAATTACCTTAATGCTATTTTTGATATCATATCAGCAAATTGCACCAAGTCCCCACTGTGACACTTATACGAGGGTAAGAATTATCCTGTTGTGAGTGTCGATCCCGAGGGAAAATGAGGCAGCACAAATGGTTGAGATGCTTCAGCAATTAGCTACCTCAAGACAGCAACCATTTTCATTTTTAAAAAATACGGAATGTTTAACCTGTAAACATCTAGGTCACATATATTCAGTTTGTTTTGATATTTTTAAGCAATTAATTCTCTAGAGGTTTTCACGCTACATGTATATCTTCCTTAGCTTTATTACCCCTCCTCCTTCCTCTCTCTCTCTCTCTCTCCCTCTTTCCTCCTTCCTCTTTTAATGACGAGGGGAGGAAAAATCCCTTGCTGCTCTTGAAATACACACTGTGTAAATTCGGATGTTTGCAACTTGTATGCCTTATCATTAACACTAATGCCATAATGCCATAAGACAACAATATAATGTGCCAGAGGATTAATATAACTTCATGTGGAGCAAACAAAAATTAGATGAGCTACAACCCTTTTGATGTTTCTCACCCAAAAGCTCTTGTGGATTAGGAAGCACAGAGGAAAGGGATGCTTAAGAGGGCTGCCATTCCTGGCAAATTCATCGGACTTTATCTCGGTCAATGGGAGATGCCAGTAAGGTTCAAATGATGAAAGCTGCAGCACTGAGTACTGATTTATAGCCATGCAGGGTAGGAAAAAGGCAACATAACCAACACACCATTCAAAAGAACGGTGTACAGAACATTATTTACGCAGTATGAAGGTATCTAATTTTATTTTTCCAGCTCTCCTAAACAATCTGTCTAGTCTCTGTGTCTGGTGCAAGGCCCTTGTTCTGTGGGATACTCCTTCTACAAAAACATCACAGCCCATACAATTAGCATATAACCGTTTTTTTCCTCATTTCATCTCACACAGAAGGAGAAAACAGATGATTCCTAGAGGAAACAGCTGTAGTGGTAATTGAGGTTTGCTTGCAAAGCATGGTATATTCATGTTAAGAACAATGTGTTCTTAATATGATATGCTGAAGCCATCCATAACCAGGCACTGATAGGGTGGATGACGGGATATAGGATGAATTATAAAGGTATTACGATGGCTTCTGTTTCTCTTAGGGATAGACACCAACCCCACCAACCCTTAGGTTCAGCTCAGTTCAGACACTGATTTGGTTATTCATAATGCAGACTCAAACTAATATAGAGCTAGATTCAGGAACCTGAAGGTTTGTGCTTCCCACTGACTACCTGGAAAACAAAAACTGCTCCACCCCCCAACAATTTTTGTCATAATTGAACAAAACCTGCAAACTTCTCCACTCCTTAAGAGACTGTACCTCAGAAACTGCTGACAAATAATGACAAAGTTCTTGAGCCGTGCATCTTACATGTCTGACCTGGTTTTTAACAAACAGAAGACCCAAAACATTTTTTAAAATTCCTGTTTCTTAGCAGAATGGGAAGAAATATGTAGGATTTAAAAGTCTCCAATGAAGGAATCAAAATGGCCAAACTTCTGATGAAAGGAGCAGAGAGGTTTGTGCAACAGCAGTTTTTCTATTTAGAAACTATTCGGAAAAGGGCTTTTTTTTTTCATCCTAGATTCCCTGTTCTTCATGAATGGTGCCATTTAACGAACCTGCAAAGTTTCAATAGGATACATGCAGCAGATACTATGGAAAAATCCTCAGATGTGCAGAAGAGAGACAGGGGGTAACAATTATCTGTTATCAATTAGTACATTGTACTAAGAGCAGTATAATGGTTAAAAGAAGAATTTAATTCAAATAAATCCATTATTTCTTCTAAGAGAAGAGAGACAAGCATGTGCTGCTTACATTGTAAATGAAATTTTTAAATGGGTGGCTGTGTCTTACTGCCTTTGCATGTGGTTTCATTGATGCTTTTGTTTACTGGTTTTTAGTGTGGTATTTGTTCAATCATTTTTACTATCTGTATGCTTACCATTTTTAGCTTTAAATGTTGTCTTTTAATGACATACGCCTTCTTGGATCCTTTTACAGGAGAAAGGTGAGGTAAAATATTTTAATAATGGTAATAAATAATAGATAGTACACTGATAAAAACTCGCACCTGAAGATAGATACAAATACAGACACAGATACAGAAACAAATGATATGTACACAGCTATGGATGATAATAGATACACCTAATTAAGGGAAATAAGGATGTACTGGGTGGCTAAATTCTACAGAGCACAATGAACAAACATTTTAATTAAAATCAATAACATATTTTTCCATATTAGGGGATGATGAATTTACTGCCTAAATTTTGCACAACTTGCACATTCATCACAACACAGAGGGTCTAAGAAACTAAAACAACTGCAAAGAGAAGGATTGAATCCTAAATAAAAGGAAATATTAATTGCAGAAAAAAAGTCTGAAAGCAAATTGAAAATATTTTCCCTCCCACTTTGCAACCCAAAAATGAAATTTGGAAATGCCATCTGCCTGCAACCAAAGAGCACAGCAACTGAAAGGAAAGAGAAGGACATTCTCCTCATTCTTTGCAAGATGCATAGCGATATAGGCTTTGGTTTGGTTTGGTTTGGTTTTTTAGGAGAGAGTCCTGTGTTTCACAGAATAGACACAGTCTCAACATAAGCCACTTCTCTTTTCAATGAGGAAACTTACATGGAACATGGAGGTCACCTAAAGACTGAGGAAAAAAACCATGAAAATGAAATGTAACAGGAAACACTAAACAGAGCAGTGGATTTTCATGATTCCAATTGCACTGAAGAGTTTTCAGCAAGAAAAAAGGCTCAAAATGTTCTGCTGCAACACTAACTACACTGAGGCAATGTTTTCACTTTCAGGGCATCTACTCATTATCATGGGGTACAACAGGAAGAGACCAAGTGGTGTGGAATAATCCTATGGCTTCTCAGAGGAAATACTAAGAAGGACATCTCACCCTTCCAACCTTTACTGATTGTAAAAGGAGATAAATGACTAGCCATCTGATCCTATGGTTTAAGACAAAATATCAGATATCATTTCTGGAAAGTAGGATCTTAGCCTTGCTTGTTAAAAGCGGTGGCGGTGGCGGGGGGAACAATGGCAAAGATCCTGTAGAGAGAAGTAGAAAGGCAATGGAAAGACATGTGATGTGATACCCAGCTTTGTTGTGTGAAACTGAAGCAATGAGAACTAGATTCCACCCCCATATTATGGAACATAGCAAAATAGGTCTGAGAAGTGATACTGGATTTGGACAGCTCCCAGACAATCCAAGCCAGTATGGCCAGGGCCCATGCTGGCCAGGGTATTCTAGGAATTGTAGTCTTTGAAGACAATTTTTCCATTTCTGGGTCATCAACTGGATCATTGGCTCTTGATCCATAGTTCCAGAGTTTGTGAACTTCATTCCTGACACTTCAAGTAGCCCATTGAATGGAGCTGTCCACAAGTTGCAAAAGGAGATTGTATTTTGAATGATGGCTAGCATTTGGTTTGGGAATGGATTTTATTTATTTATTTATTATTAAATAGTACAATACTCACTATGGAAGTAGAATAACATACTTTCTCCATCTTCAGAAAAAGAACCTATTGTTTCTTGTCTTTTTCTTCAGCGGATCTGAACACATCTTGCTGTCTCTCATCTAGCAGAAAAATGGAATATATCATTCTCCATCCATGCATTAGTGATCTGTTGATCCTAAGAGCCTCGCTCTTGTTCCTCTCCTCTGTAAACACACACTGTACATGATAGCTCTCTCCTATAATCTATACTTTAGGCTATTAATGTCAATCTAATGCTAAATCTATGCCAGTCTAATCTCCACCAAAGACAATGAGTATAATTATTAATGTTATATGGTCTGCCTTGTATGTGACTAAAGGGGCACGGCGACAGAAAGAATAGATTACTACATATACAGCTGTAATGTGAATTCTTCCTCTCTATCTAAGGATGTAAGGAAATGTTCTCAACCTCAACTTAGTATGCATTAAAAAGAAAAGAATCTGATGAAAGAATCTGTGTTGCCACCTAGAGTGGTCGCAATGACCAGATAGGTGGGATATAAATAGAATAACCAACCAACCAACCAACCAACCAAACAAACAAACAAACAAACAAACAAACAAACAAATAATGGTGGTTAATGTAAAATGTTGCAGTTTATCTATATGTTTTTACAAATTATACCCCAACTCCCTTCTTCCCCTTATGTTCCTTTCTCAAGCCTTCATCTGAGACAAAATTCAAAAATGAGAGAATGATTTCAATATGAATCCAAGGCAGACCTTTCAACCTCACAGTAATCCACGTTTATGCATCAACCACCCATGCTGAAGTGGCTGAAATTGACCAATTCTATGAAGACTTACAACACCTTCTAGAACTGACACCAAAGAAAAATGTTCTTCTCATTCTAGGGTATTGGAATGCTAAAGTAGGGAGTCAAAAGATAAAAGGAACAACAGGTAAGTCTGGCCTTGGATTTCAAAATGAAGCAGGGCAAAGGCTAATAGAGTTTTGTCAAAAGAATAAGCTGGTCATCACAAACACTCTTTTCCAGCAACACAAGAGGCAACTCTACACATGGCCCTCACCAGATGGGCAATACCATAATCAGATTGATTATATTCTCTGCAGCCAAAGATGGAGAAGCTTTATACAGTCAGCAAAAATAAGACCTGGAGCTAATTGTGGCTCTGATCATCAGCTTCTTATACCAAAAATCAAGCTTAAACTGGAGAAAGTAGGAAAAAACACTGGGCGAGCCAGGTGGAATCGAAACCAAATCCCTTATGAATACACAGTGGAAGTGAAGAACAGATTTAAGGAACTAGATTTGGTGGATAGAGTGCCCGAAGAACTACGGATGGAGGCTCGTAACATTGTACTGGAGGCAGCAACAAAAACCATCCCAAAGGAAAGGAAATGCAAGAAAGCAAAGTGGCTGTCCAATGAGGCCTTACAAATAGCAGAGAAAAGAAGGGAAACAAAATATAATGGAGATAGGGAAAGTTACAGAAAATTGAATGCAGACTTCCAAAGAATAGCAAGGAGAGACGAAAGAGCCTTTTTAAATGAACCATGCAAAGATACAGAGGAAAAGAATAGAAAGGGAAAAACCAGAGATCTCTTCAAGAAAATTGGAAATATTAAAGGAAGCATTTGTGCAAAGATGGACATGATAAAGGACACAAATGGTAGGGACCTTACAGAAGCAGATGACATCAAGAAGAGGTGGCAAGAATACACAGAGGAATTGTACTAGAAAGATCTGGATGTCCCAGACATCCCAGATAATGTGGTTGCTGATCTAGAGCCAGACATCCTGGAGAGTGAAGTCAAGTGGGCCTTAGAAAGCATGGCAAACAACAAGGCCAGTGAAGGTGATGGCATTCCAGTTGAAAAATTTCAAATCTTAAAAGGTGTTGCTATTAGGGTGTTACATTCAATATGCCAGCAAGTTTGGAAAACTCAGCAGTGGCCAGAGGATTGGAAAAGATCATTCTGCATCACAAACCCAAAGAAGGGCAGTGCCAAAGAATACTCCAACTACCGTACAGCTGCACTCATTCCACACACTAGTAAGGTTATGCTCAAAATCCTACAAGGTAGGCTTCAGCAGTACGTGGACCGAGAACTCCCAGAAGTACAAGCTGGATTTCGAAGGGGCAGAGGAACTAGAGACCAAATTGCTAACATGAACTGGATTATGGAGAAAGCCAACGAGTTCCAGAAAAAACATCTACTTCTGCTTCATTGACTACGCAAAAGCCTTTGACTGTGTTGACCACAGCAAACTATGGCAAGTTCTTAAAGAAATGGGAGTGTCTGACCACCTTATCTATCTCCTGAGAAATCTATATGTGGGACAGGAAGCAACAGTTAGAACTGGCTATGGAACAACTGATTGGTTCAAAATTGGGAAAGGTGTACGACAAGGCTATATATTGTCTCCCTGGTTATTTAACTTATATGCAGAATACATCATGCGAAAGGCTGGACTGGATGAATCCCCAGCTGGAATTAAGATGGCCGGAAGAAATATCAACAACCTCAGATATGCAGATGATACCACTCTGATGGCAGAAAGTGAGGAGGAATTAAACATGACTTAACGACTAAACAACAATAATATTTATATGCTATTTAAATTTACCTTAGGAGCTACAGAACACATAAAGTACAAGAATATATCACAACTTTTTAAACTTTTATACTGACAATAATCTACATCTCAGCTAATGATCCTTCCTCTGGGATAGAAAACAAATGAATTAAAGAAACTGACATGCTTAGGATACAACATTCTGATGCATTGTAACACATTTGAATAGTTCAGTGAATTGCAATATTAATGTTTTTTAATCATATGTGATAACTAAACGAGTGTTAATTCTTCCATGTATTTCCAACCATTTATGTGTCAATCAGGATGACTGAGTCCAGAAACACACATTAGAGATAGCCTCAAATTAGAGCTCATTATTTTGCAGAAAGGTGATTGAGAATGTGGCTAGACAGGGAGGCTGTCCTAGGTTGCTTCAGTTTTATATAAAATTTCTTCTTGGAATCCCCAGCAATTTTCCATGCAAGACTTTACGCCACACCTCAGAGCACTACAATTCTCACGGGGATCACAGAGATCACTACAGTGCTCCTCTGACATAGCACTATAAAAATGTTTGGAGGAGAGACAAGAGAGACTTATGTGTGGCAGATGTTCCTAGTGTACTGGCTGGTACCTCCAATAGGGTAATAGTACCCTCAGTAGGACATAACACATCTGTACAGCAGGAACATCTGTCTCAAGCAAGAGCCTCTTGTTCCTTCTATAATATTTTTGTTATGTTTTTCCAGTATAGTGCTAAGTCAGAGAAACACTGCAGTTCCACAAGTTGTTATATCAATTCAGCATTATGTCACTTGCCAATTTTTTAAAAGCCATTCCACCATTAGTTTCACTCTAGAACACCTCTGCCACTTCCCCTTCGGACAAATATAAGTGATCACACATGCTGAAACAAAAAGAGGGGAACCACAAATTGTTACCAAAATAAATAAACATTAGCCCTTGGCCAGTTGAAGAAAAAGCAATCAATGCCCATAAGGATTTGTAATCTTTGTGATTCCAACAATACCCAGACTTGCTTACTCACAATTAGCTATATGTCATGTAGTCAGTGGAAAATATATCATATTTAACTATGCCAGCTCTGGCACGAACCATGAGCTAAATTGCAGTGTAGTCACACCCTGCTTCTGTGTTGAGCAACCACGTTTCAAAGGAATTCCAAACAAATCAACAAACAATGCAAGTTCATCTCTATACCCATCTCTATTCCTGGACACAAGAGAAGCACATGCTGTGGCACCTAGAGGCCTACATTTGTTAAGAATTTCCTTCTTTGAGTCATGGACTCCCTAACATCTATGCCTGGATTGTGATCTTTTCTTTTTGGACTTTAACACTTTTGCAGCAGAAGCAAAGGAGAGAATTCAAGTATAATTTCAATGTTGGGTTGTGTTTTGCTTTTCTTCTGTTTTTCTAGATAACTACTAGTAATTATCAGTTGACAACTGATGGTAAGATTCATAATACAAGTGGAAAGATGTTACAAAGTAATGTAGATGATGCCTTTGTTTTATCCAAGTGTCTTAATTAGTGTTTCCACCTGCTTATAAACAAAGAGCAAAGTAGAGCTGGGAGAGAATGGCCACTGAGTTGATGAATGGAAGTAGCATGGAAGGTTATAATCATAGACAGACTTAAGTCTCTCAAATCTGTGGGAATTCCTTTTCAATAGATATGTCTCTAATGTTTGTTGTGGTTGTTTAGTTGTTAAGTCATGTCTGACTCTTTGTGACCCCATGGACCAGAGCACACCAGGCCCTCTTGTCTTCCACTGCCTCCCGGAGTCAGTTCAAATTCATGTTGGTAGCTTTGATGACACTGTCCATCCATCTCGTCCTCTGTCGTCCCCTTCTCTTAGCTTCACACTTTCCCAACATCAGGGTCTTTTCCAGGGACTCTTCTCTTCTCATGAGATGGCCAAAGTATTGAAGCCTCAGCTACACAATCTGTCTTTCCAGTGAGCACTCAGGGTTGATTTCCTTCAGAATTGATAGGGTTGTTCTCTTTGCAGTCCAGGGGACTCTCGAGAGTCTCCTCCAGCATCACAATTCAAAAGCATCAATTCTTCAGCGGTCAGCCTTCTTTATGGTCCAGCTCTCACTTCCATACATTGCTACTGGAAAAACCATAGCTGTGACTATGTGGACCTTTGTCAGCAAGGTGATGTTTCTGCTTTTTAAGATGCTGTCTATGTTTGTTATCACTTTCATCCCAAGAAGCAGGCATCTTTTAATTTCGTGGCTGCTGTCCCCATCTGCAGTGATCATGGAGCCCAAGAAGGTAAAATCTGTCACTGCCTCCATATCTCCCCCCCATATTTCCCAGGAGGTGATGGGATCAGTGGCCATGATCTTAGTTTTTTTTATTTTGAGCTTCAGACCAGTTTTTGCACTCTGCTCTTTCACCCTCATTAAGAGGTTCTTTAGTTCTTCCTCACTTTCTGCCATCAGAGTGGCATAGTCTGCATCATGGAAGTTGTTGATATTTCTTCCGGCAATCTTAATTCTGTTTTGGGATTCATCGAGTCCAGCCTTTCGCATGATGTATTCTGCATATATGTTAAATAAGCAGGGGGACAATATACAGCCTTGTCGTACTCCTTTCCCAATTTTGAACCAATCAGTTGTTCCATATCCATCTCAAATGTTACTGCAATATTATTTGGTTGGAGTTTCTGGAGCTCTCTGACTCACTGCTTGCCTCAATTTTCTCTCTTCTTTTTAGTTCTTTTTCTTTTCCCTGTTATCATCTCCTTTTTTGCAGGGGTAGTCCAGGTTCTCCTGTGACTTCAGGTAGGATACAAAAAGTTGTCCCCAATCCCAGTAGGTGGCATTAGCATACACCTCTTAATACAGGAGGAAGCAGCATCAGCAAGGGATGCCAATGTACCTTGTTAACACGAACCCACGAAAATCCAGCAGAGTTAAGGTTTTTTTCTGTTCAGGCCTGTAAATTTTCAATACTCTGACATACCTCCCCAAAGGAGGAGAAAGAAATAGGTGCAGCCCCTGAGGCTGTACCTCATCCAAGAACATCTGGGAGAAGAAGGAGGGGAAAGCCCTCTCCTAGCTCAGACAAGGAAGACCGGTAGACTGTGGTAGCAGCTACATCCCTACCATCACCAAAGGCTAACTCCTACAGTGCAAAGTGAGTGTCAGCCAGGGACTTGGAGAAATGACCAGAACAACTGCCTGTTATAGGCATTTTCCCCTTGGAGAACGGGCCTCCATCAACTGTAGAAGAAAGCACCAATTTTAATTAATAGGATTCAGAGAGTTTGGGCAACTGGAGGACAGCAGCTGCTGTGACCTTCTCCTCCTCTGCTTCTTCTACAAGTGGTAGTGGTTTGTTGCCTTGTCTTTCTTTTCTTTTTTGGCCAGTGATTCTTGGATGAGCAGGGCAAGAGCAGAGCACAGCTGCTGTCACCACCACATCCATTTCCTTCTAGCAAGGGGCAATGTTAGAAAGTGCCCTCAGTTTTGCCCGGCTCCTCTTCATTGTTAATCTTCTCAAGGCGGGGGGGGGGGGGGGGACGGTATCTGCTGTGGCTCTGGAGTGTTGCGTGGAGCCACAGCAGCTTTTCAAACCAGTAAGGATCCTAACCGAGTGAAGTAAGGAGTGCGGAATTTGCTCTGCTGCCTGAGATAAATGCATCCTTTAGCCTAGGAAAGGCTGGTTCTGCTTTGTTTGTTTGTTTGTTTCAGTATACAAGGTGTTGATTTCATATCTAGCAGTACTACACAGTGGCATAGCATGGGGGAGCACAAGGGTGGTTGGCCTGGGTGCAAAATTCTTAGGGGTGCAGTATTTTAAAGGAAAAATTAAATAAAGTAACACTAATAAATAAGAGAGCAGTAGTCCCCCACTACCAAAAAAGCACAGGGTTCTTTCCCCCCCCCCCTCATTGGCATGCATGGGGATCTTTCGGCGCCCTCCTGTGAGACTGACAGGTGAAGGAAGAGGGCAAAGAGGAAAGAAGCCCCATTCCCAGCCACTGGCTCCCTTCTCTTCAGACACTGCTTGGCATTCCAATTCCAGCCACTCCTGGCACTGAGCCCAGGCTCCTCTCCTTGCAGGCCCTCTTGCCTCGTGTCAAGACTTGCCGGTGGGAACTCCTCAAGCACAACATGACAGTGACACCAGCCAGTTCTTTTAAACTGTCAAGTCGGCTGGGTGTAAGTGCTGAAAACCGGATGGGGACTGAAGAGCTCTTGAGAGGGATGAGATGGGGGGGGGGATAGCTGAGCAGGCTGGGGGAAGGGATGAATTTGGCCATAACCCTCTGGTCTGGCTGTCTAGGTGAGGGTACACAATATTTGCCCTGCCCCAGGCACTGGCAACCCACACTATGCCACTGGTACTACGTTCTTAAGAGGACAATATGATCTGAGTATCCTAACATAAGGTTATCTGATTCTGCATTTGCCAGATTAGTTTGCTTTTGTTTTGTAACTGCCAGTTGGAGTTAGCACCACTTTGTTCACATGTTTGTTATCTATAGCGGTGGTCCTCAACCTTGGGCCTCCATATGTTCTTGGACTACATCTCCCAGAAGCCTTCACCACCACCTCTGCTGGCCAGGATTTCTGGGAGTTGAAGTCCAAAAACATCTGGAGGCCCAAGGTTGGGGCAACTGATCTATAGCACAGAGTTCTAGAGCAGTGGTTCCCAACCTTGGGTAACCCAGGTGTTCTTGGACTGCAACTCCCAGAAACCCTGGGCAGCATACGTAGCTAGTGGTGAAGGCTTTTGGGAGTTGGGAACCTCTGCTCTAGAAGATTAATGTGTGCTTGGAGGGTTTATGGTTACAAGAAAATAAGTACTTGCCTTTAAATATGACCTAATCCTGTTTTTTTTTCCTGATTGTGAGATGGAGAATTGTAGGAACAGAAGCTCTTTGAGGGTATATATTACAGGAGGACCCTAATGTTGTTATACACATCTTAAAAAAGAGTCATGTGAAACTCTACATTTAGAAGCATATACTTTGCATCAAGTTCCACTTCTTGATAGATGGCTGTCATTTTAATATTTTCTCTTATTTCTTATGGTTGAATGAACATGAAGAAGGGATCCAGTGTTGCACCCTCTGAACTTCCTTCACTTTAGTGACATCAAAAATGATAATTTTTGACCGGCATTTTGGAAAGTGCCCACTGAACACAATCCTCTCTGGCAACCTCCTTTGCTATGCTTTCCTGCACTCGTTAGAATACCCAGGGGTCAAGGGAGACCCCTAGAGCAGTCTTTGCCAGAAGCATCTCTTCATTCTGCCCCAGGAAACAGACAAAGAGACAGACATACTAACCTGGCAGTAGGTGATAGCTGATGGTGCCTGTGGCAGTTTAAAAGGGACTTTTCATCTTTTCAAGGCAAGCATTACTCACAGCATGATGCCACAACCTGCCAGCCAGATAGGCTGCCATGTTTCCTTTTAAAAGACCTTGGCTGTGAGTTTCAGATGGAACAAAGCTTCATAGAAGACTGGAACAGAGAGAGAAAGTTTAGGGTTTGCCTAAGACATTTTGCAGCCTGAGGCAAAGGACAAAATAGTGTCCCTTTTCCATTTCCGGGAAGTTCACCACTCTGGCAGCTTTGAACAAGATCATATACCATCAACCAAATCCAACACAAAGAGACATGTATACAACCACACCATACAGGCACATTTTCTCAAATCTTAATCCACAAATTGTTAAAAACAAATAAATGCCATATCACTCAGATACTTGCCTCATCTCCAATGGCAAAATATGTTGATTTTTTAAAATTCCAAGTCACTTGGAAAACCCTTGTGTTACACTTGGTTCATTATTTGTCACATGGGGTTCTGTGTTCTTAATGAACTGTTAAAAAGCTGTTAATTAGTTATGTAAATTAGAGAAAGAGAGCACTGTAGAATTAATGGAACTCTGGAATTATTCAGCTCAGCTTTTCCCCCAAGTTTAAGTTCCTGCTTTCCACTGCAGAATTGCTAAATGCTCATATTATACAAACAAAATCCTTTTAACCCAAATTTTAGAAACCATTTACTGTATAGTTCTCTCTTTTAAAACACTGAGAGAGATTCCATTAGGGAAATTCTCCTACACAGGCAACAGTGAAATGAAAAAAAAATATTTATTTATTTATTTATTTATTTATTTATTTATTTATTTATTTATTTATTTATTTATTTATTTATTTATTTATTTATTTATTTATTTATTTATTCATTCATTCATTCATTCATACATACATACATACATACATACATACATACATACATACATACATACATACATACATACATACATACATACATACATACAAATTAAAAAAAAAATTAAAAATTAATATTACCGTATTTTTCGCACCATAAGACACACTTTTTTCCCACAAAATAGGAGAGTGGAAAGTCTGTGCGTCTTATGGAGGGAAGAAAACAGATTATATTTTCCTGTTTTCTTCTCCTAAAAAATTGGTGCGTCTTATGGAAAGGTGCATCTTATGGAGCGAAAAATACGGGTATATTACAAACATTAGTAAAAGCATGAGTAAAAACAGATTTAGAAGCAACAAAATATAAAGCATCCATTTTATTGTAAATCATGTCCTTAAAGTGTAATAACATAAGGATGGCATGTTCTATATTCTTGCACTCTCAGGGGCCACTCTGTCCTAGATTAGCATACTTAAAGTTCATATTGTCACCCAGCCAATTTACATGTCTAGTTAGACATTTTCAGATGTGTTGAACAGCAATGTCCATCATTGCCTGCCAGCACAGCTACTGGTCAAGCTGATTGGGACTGATAGGAACTGATAGGAAATGCAGTCCAACACATCTGGTGTATGCCACAGTGGAATGCCACCACCTGGGCCCCTGGGTTCTCCGAAGAATACCAGCAAGGGACAAGGATTTCCTGAGAGTTAGCTGGCTTTTCATCTTTGGAGGAAGACCAACAAAGAGTTAGCTAAGCAGGGCTCTTACACTAGAAATCTCCTACCAACAATGAGGGCGGAGAGGAGAGACATGCCAAGAGAAAGGGTCTCCTTCTGCTTATCCCTGGAAAAAAGGCCCAATTCACAGAGAGATCAGGTAAGCACTCTAAGGCCAAACAATGCAGGAATAAACCAGCCATTTGGAACAGACTAATGGGGAAAAGTTAGTAGGTGCAAATTCAGGATCCCCTCACAGCTACAGCAGAATTGGTCCCAATACACTCTTTTTCAGGTAAAAAAACAACAACAACCATGGGATGGCAGATGTGACACAATACTTTTGGAGGGGGCAACTAAATTCCATCCACTACAACATGTTCTCTTATTGGCTACTCTTGGATGGCCATCCATGCCATTAATGAATTCAGTCAATACTGATCCTGAACTTTGGTGAGCAGACAAAGCAGTCACTTAATGAGATCCACAAACACCTGCTTCCTCCCAATACTAGCCAAATCATGGCTCCCTTCTATCCTTCAAAGGAAGGAGGACAGAAATAAAAGGAGCTCTTGATTGCCTTTAATTCAAGCACCGTGCCACCTCTCTTAACAGAGGCATGAAGCTTTATTCTAAGTCATTCTAAGCTTTAACCAAAGCACTTGTTCCAGTTAGAAAGCAGCTAGGTAAGATTAATGGTTTGAATGCATGACGCCCAGATACCGTTAACAGTGCTGATGCATATGTTATTGACTTATATTGAGTTCTTGGGTATGTACTGGTAGCCACTTAGGGCACTGGTGGGCAACTTGCAGTTCTGCAGATGTTGTTGACTTACAAGATTTATAGACCCAGGAAGAAGAAGCCTTATACTGAGTAAAACCATTCTCATGACTGGGGTTTCAGTCAGGAGATTTCGTTGTGTATCTGGAGCTGCCATCAACTGAACACTCATTTGAACATATTGGCTAGGGCTAATGGTGAGACTGGGAGTTTGGCAGGAGAAGAACACAGACAGAGCTTTGGCCTCTGGTAAAGAGGAATATATACCCAGTGTGGGATAGTGGATTTATTTTTATTTATTTGTTTTATTTATATGCTGCCCTTCTCCTGATAAGGGGACTCAAGGTGGCTAGGTTCAGCTAGATGAAGAGGCAGACCAAGACTCAGGGGCCCTAGGTGCGAATCCCTGCTCAGCCATGGAAACTCACTGGTAGCAGGGAAGGAACTGGTAAAGCCACTCCATAAATGCTTCACTTACTTTGATAGTTCTATGAGGGTCGCTATAAGTCAGTTCCGACTGGATGACAGAGAGCAACAAAGGAGGGAGGAGGGAATGGGCTGTCTGGGTGTGATCTGAGAATGAAGAAGAGCAGTACCCCATTTGCCCTAAAGGACCAGCCACCACTGCCAATAAAATTTGGAAGGCTATGATTTATCCACCCTTGACTTCATAGGAAAACAGAGTAAGAATTAAGCTATCAAAAATAATCAGCAGTCATCCAGGCATTCCTCTGCAATAGTGGTGCCGGTAGATAATGTTCAACTCTGCATGTGATGATTTCACCTTTAACTGCTATGCATGTAACCTAGAAGTATTGCCCTGTTTTGTATTGCCTGATTTTGAGGCAAGCCATCCCTGGTGAGTTTGTGGGTCCTTTCGTCCATTCAGTTGCCTCTCCCAATTTCCTGCCCTAATGGGTGCTGTGCTGAAAAGTCCCTAAATCCAAGAGCCCACTTGCCATGGTCCTAGACCAGTCACCACCCACTGCCTGTGAGCTCCTTGGGAGCTTCAGGAAATCTTCTTTTAAGTGAATCAATATAACCTTTATGGACGCTGATTTTATGAGGACACCACAGATTCCTCATTTCCAAGGGTAAATTACAATGTACGAGGATGAAGCGCTTCACTTAAGGGTTGTGTCACACTAGTGTTAATATAACGCTCACATCAGCAGCACTGTAGCTTTTTAATTTAAAGTGTGTATTCCTATGAGAATAACTATTATCTCTCTCACACACTCTCTTTTTGCACTCTACCTATTTCATTATAACATTCTTTTCATGGATCTTTAACTGTCATGGCATCTGAAAAGAAGGTTTTTCTCCCCCTACCAACAAGAAGCCCTTTAAAAGAACCCAGAGGAGAAAGACACCACATGAATTATTATAGTTTACAATACTCCTTTTAAAAAACGAGGACATCCAAGTGTTATTCTATATATTTTTCATGCACATCACTGGCTGTTTCACATCAGTGACACACTAGGGGGGCTGCTGACTTTTTTTTCTTCATGGAAATTATAACTAATGGAAGTTATAACTAAGTTGCACTGGTTTGTAAAGTAAGAGATAAAAATATGAAGTGAGAAGTGTGTGTGTGTGTGTGTGTGTGTGTATTACTGATGAAGATTAAAGAAGTAAACACAAAAGCAGGATTATATATAACTTTAATGAAATTGCTCATCAATCAAACTGGGAGTGCAGCAAAAAATCAAAAGATGGGCAGCTATGAAGGAATTAGAAAGAAATGTGTGTTGCCGGAAACCAAGGCCAAGATCACCAGTTCAATGGTGTTCGTGGATACTATGTATGGATGTGAAAGCTATAAAATAAAGAAAGTTGGAAGAGGGGAAAAAATCAGTTCATTCAAAATGTGGTGTTGGAGAACAGCATTATAATTACCATGAACAAATAAATGAACTCATGATTAAATCAAGGCTGAACTCCCATGAAAGCGAAAAAGATTTAACTAAGACTATTATACCTTGGACATTTCATAAGAAGACAAGGCTCACTGGACAAGACAACAATGCTAGGAAAAATTGAAGGAATGAGGAAAGGAGGAAGACTAAACATGATAGATTAACACAATACAGGAAGTCACGGGTTTTTCGTTTGTCTGGGAATGGCTGTTAATGATAACACATTTTAACACATTTTAAATGCCATTAATTCATAACGTTACCATAAACTGGAAGCAACCTAAGGGCACATAACAATGTAACAATGATATTGCTAAAACGTAATACCTAAAAGTCAGAGTCTGGGGGAATGAAACCTTTTGTTGGACTACAAAGTGCCCTGGTCACCATGGCCACTGGCAATGGGCTACCTAACATAAATACGAATATGCAGAATGTAATATATGTGGAATTGATACGTCTTCCTCACTTTCCTTCCACCACAGGAGGGCTTTAAATAGGGAAATGATGTTTAGAATTCCATTGCCCTCAGTTGGTCTAGGCAAAGCAAAGAACAGCAGCAATTGGAGCAGCTGCCTTTTACGAGCTTCTTTCCTTACAATGCACTTCTGCCAACAAGATGTATTTTTTGAATG
Source organism: Pogona vitticeps (assembly GCF_051106095.1). Classification (NCBI taxonomy): domain Eukaryota; kingdom Metazoa; phylum Chordata; class Lepidosauria; order Squamata; family Agamidae; genus Pogona; species Pogona vitticeps. Next base: position 270,878,770 of record NC_135783.1, on the reverse strand, counting down.
TTCTCTCCTGTGAAGGAACAGAGGAAGAAAAAGAAGGGGAGGCAGGGATAAACAAGGAAGCAACACACAAATTGTTTTGATTACCTCTGTTCAGACATAGCTGAGGACATGACTGTCGGAGTAGGGCTACAGGAGAATGTGGAACATGAGACTGGAGCTTTGGAACAGATGCTTAGGAAGTGGCACAAAATATATTAATAGGTAAAGGTAAAGGTACTCCTTGGCATTTTTAGTCCAGTTGTGTCCGACTCTAGGGGGTGGTGCTCATCCCGTTTTCAAGCTGTAGAGCCAGTGCTTGTCTGAAGACAGTTTCCATTGTCACGTGGCCAGCATGACTAGGGAATACCGTTTTACCATCCCAACCAAGATGGTACCTACTTATCCACTCGCATTTACATGCTTTCAAACTGCTAGGCTGGCAAGGAGCTGGGACAAAGCAACAGGAACTCACTCCGTCGTGTGGATTTGCTCTTACGACTGCTGGTCTTCTGACCCTGCAGCACAGGCTTCTGCAGTTTAGCCTGCAGCGCCACCACGTCCCCTATATTAATAGGTAATTTAACGTAAATGGGAGAAATGCTCCTGGTTCTTTTCTTCAGTTACTTTGCTCATGGATAGAATGGGGAATGTTTGGGGCCTGCCATTTCTTGAATTGGTCTGGCCTCTTTGACCTCTTTCCCCTTTTATCCACGTGTCTGCAGTTCAAATAATGTAAACTCAAATAATATTGTGTTCTCAAAGGCTTTCACGCCTGGGATCTGATGGTTGTTGTAAGTTTTCCAGGCTGTTTGGCCGTGTTCTGGAGAACACGGCCAAACAGCCCAGAAAACCCACAACAAGCATCAAATAATATTACTTTTTTGAGCTGCAACTCCAAAAACCCTCTAGCCAGCAGGCACTCTGTTTGAAATTGCAGTCCACCCCAAATAATTTTTCCAACTCTGCTTCAGCCCTGCAGATTGAGAGCCTCATTAATGCTTTCCCACGGTGTCAATATGAAGTATGTGCTGGGGAGCATTGCTTTCCTAGCCTGTAGAAGAGTTATGAAAAGTTACTTTTTGGGAATGCACTTCCCAAATCAAGAGAGATCTACCAGAGTTGGGGATAACAATGGATTCATTCCACAGGAACCAATTTAGAAATACTGTATTTGCTAAAAACATAAATAGAACGAACAGAACAAAATACAGATTCCCCATTGTGAAGACTGTAATCTAAGTCTGCTGCCTCCCATTTTCTTAGAAGGGCACCCACATCTTCAAAATTTTGTAGGAGTCAACTACGTCCCTAAAATGTAAAGAGAAAAAGAGAAATAAAAAGATGGAGGGAGGGCGTTGGCAAATGAGACAGATAAGAAAGGAATATTCCTCTCTGGCACAGTTACTCCAACAAAATGGAATCTCATATAGATGGCTAATACCAGAAGGTTTATTCTTTCGGATTGATACACAGAGATATAACACAACATTTCCGATGAAGGCACGAGATTTTATGGGGGAAAAATGAGAAGAATTTGAAAATACTGGGTGAAGGAGAGAGGGAGAAAAAAAACCAGAAGAAAGATCTCGAGAGAAACCAACACAATCACCACAATCAGAATCAGATACAGAACCAGGAGAGCATGAAGCAACTGAGCCAAGATGTACTAGAAGCATGATGAGGAAAAAAACAGAAGGACAGTAATCTACAACAAGTTGTCTAGAAAACAAATGAAGATTTTTTTTCAGTAAATGTAAATGGCCTAAACTCACTCCCCAAAACGGAAAAAGATCTTTCTACAATTGCAAAAACAGAAATCTGACATTATATGCATCCAAGAAACTCATGTGAAAAGAAAACTTGAAACTGTTAGAATGGCCAAGGTTAAGAAATTTATTTGCAGCTTCGGATGCAAGCAAAAAGAAGAAAGGAGGGACACAGAATATTTACATAGAATGGTGGTACAGAGCACAGCTGGAATCTAGATATACAAAAGACAAAATAGAGGGTTTTTATTCAGAACAAATGACATTTGATAAACTTTTATTATTAGGTTCAAAAGATAAAATAGTTAAGAAAATGTATAATTATCTGTTAGAGATCAAAATGCATGATGAAATGGTTAAAGAATGTACAAAACATAAGGCATAATATAGATATTGATCAATGGTTGAAAATATGGTAAAATACTGTAATATAAAGCTTACAAGAGCAGTTAATTTTAAAGAGAATATATATAAGATGTTTTATAGGTGGCATGTGACTCCAGAAAAATTGTAGAAGATGTATACAGATGTATCAAATGTCTGTTGGAAATGTGAAGCACATGTGGGAAGCTATTATCATATGTAGTGGTCATGTAGAGTAGCGAAACAGTATTAGAAAAGAGTGCATGCTGTGCTGCAACAAATATTGCTTTGTAAGGTGCCATTAACCCCAGAACTGTTTCTATTGAGTATGATACCTGATAACATAGATAAGACAAAGGAGTATATAGTTATATACGTAGTTACTGCAGCTAGAATTCTTTATGCCAAAAACTGGAAAAGTCCAACGGTACCAAAACAAGAAGATCTTATAGAGAAGATACGGGAAACAGCGGAAATGGACATTTTATCAGAAGTGATGAAGGACTGTCCTCTACAAAAGGCAACTGAAAGATGGGACTTATTCTACAAATGGTTTGAGTCATCAGACGTTGCTTGAAGAACATGCATTAAAATGAGAACTTAAATCTGGAAGGCAGAAAATAGTAAAAAGAGCAATTTGGAATGTTGATATGGCAATATGTATAGAATGGATGT